>NC_041392.1:46051747-46082676 GCF_002162155.2 Triticum dicoccoides
CAACATATGTAACAACTTTTGTGTAATACATCAAAATATTAACGACATATTCTAGTGATCACATGACACCATGCAAAGTTTATTTGTTCAGACAACACTTGCAACTTTCAAAAATCAAAAAGTGATTCACATGTCTGTTTAAATAATCCCAACAAATGTTTGGACTTCTCATCAATCCATCTAAAAACTAAAATATACACTAGAAAACTTTTATACCATGGAATTGACACATAATTGTGGGTGAAGTGTCTAGCAGCTGGCCAGTCACTGGACGATGCAACTTAGCAGTGCTCATTTGCTAGACACATTGCCAGGCTTTAACCATTTAACTGCCCGTCCACTTTAGTTGGGGAAAATTCCCCAAATATCGATGAAGATATCATCTTTCTTCAACAAAAATACACAAAAGATATCCCATCTAAATGAAGTAAGTTAGGCAAAGCTTTTATCTTCCAACTCTCCAAGTTGTTCTTTAACTTAACCAACTAGCTCAAGGATATCCAACACAGATTCTTGGAGAAGTGGTGGTTTATAAGAAAACTAACTTGATCACGAGCTCAACATAACGGTCAGGGGACAACCTGGTGATACTTCCAAGAAGATATCCGGAAAATTGCGAACCACCGATATGTTATGAAGCTCGAGAACAATCTTGCCTTTCAGGGCTGGACGACATGATCAAAAGACTGAGGGGTTGACACAATCCTAACTCATTGATCGAAGAGTGCACCAGAAATAAGGACAAGGTAGCACGATCAATCTTAGAATGATAATTCAATAACCAACACGCTAAGAATGAGATCATTGTCCATTTACTATCAAGCACCGTTGCTAGGAGTATTGATTTCACACATCGCATTTCATTTGTCGGCATTCCGGTTGCAACAATGTGGGGACCGAGGAATGAATAATGATGATGAGAAGTATCACCAGGACACGGGAAGGCTTAGCTGAGATCGCCTGACGGCGTCCTCGCGTCTTGGCGGACTAGTCTGATCGCGACAGGTGCACTATCGGGTGGAGGGTCGCGGTGCCGCCTGGCCCATGGGGCCCATTTCAGGCAAGGCCGCACGAGTTGGCTGGCGCGTGGGCCCACTCGGCCAACCCGTTAGGTTGGTCCGGTCGCGACATGCGTTGTGTGCCTCCCGCCTTCCTATGCATGCTCATGCGTGTGTAGTGCCCGGGAGAGTGGCACGGCCATCACACCCATGTGAGCCGGCTGGCACATGGGGCCAGCCGGTCACCCCTCATTGGCCACACGAGGACTCGCTTGGTTCCACTCGCATGGCTGGGCGTGGCGTATGATGCTTGGTCCGAAAGATCCATCCGGCTACGGTTGCGTTCTCTAGACAGTCGGGCCTGAGTCCCATATAGATAGGGTTGCGGCGATAATAGGGAGGTATGTCGTGCTCGATGTTGTCTGGTTGCTTCCCTGGCACTGGCAGCGTCGTTTGCTTGGTCGTCCTGTCATTTGACTCGGCAAGCTGGAGCTGTCTCGGAATGGATGGTTGGTTGCTATACATGACAAGCCATTTGTTTTTGAGGGCATTTTGGTCTTTCCCTTAGGTTGGTTGAGGTTTCTTATAAGTTATTGTCTTACACCGCAAGTCGGTTGCCGTGTATGTTGGTCTGGCTTTCGCTTAGTTTTGATCCTGCTAGCAGCAGCCCTATCTTTGAGGTGAAAAGTCTTTAGCAGCACAACCGGTGTCGAGGCCATCGCCGTGGAAGCCGGTGTGGGCGCCTAGCAGTGTCAGTGTCGTGTCACGACTAGGAGTGTTGGCTATGGGCATATCGAAGTCCTCCAGCTTCACGACGTTGGTGTGGCTTTCTCAAGAAAGGCAATCACAACCTCATGGCAGGGATATAAATTGCCCTTCTAGAGGTACTCGCCGGTACCACTCGGATGTGCTTGTGTCTGCAAGGCCGCAATGTGGCGTCCCTTTCACCGCTTCTGTTTTGGGTCGGTGTCCCCTTCGTTCCGTTGTTCGTGCTCTTGTTTTTTTATTTAGGCATCTTTGTCGCTGTGATGTTTCTATCATTCTTGTATGTGCCAAGAACACGAAATTCCACGTTTGGTGCTGTCAATGTTCTATAGCGGCATGTGATTTTGTTCCTTTAAGAAACTTCATGGTTGTATGTAGTGTACTTTATTGTGTAGTTGTTAATCGATAGGTTCTTTTTCCGAGCCAGTTGCACGACTTGAGTTCACTGGTTTAGGTATCTACAGGGCTTGCTGTTTGTGTATGCTATTGTACATAGGAATATCACTTACTGCTCACAGCGTCCCCTTGCTGCGTAAGGCACAAAATCACCTTGCCCGATCAATGCCTGTGGTCACTGGATTATAGAAGTAATGACCCCTTGTAATGATGTCACAAGCCCGAACGTTGCCCGGACGGGAAGGAGCTTGGCTTGCCCGGGCACGTAGGGGCTTCCCCGAACTGTCTGGCCTGGTGCAGTTGTATCCTATACTTAAAACATCGAGCCAGAGATCAATTGGGTAGGCGCAACAGTGCGAAGAGGCGCGTGATGGAGTCGCAAAGCGTGGTAGATCAAGCCAATCAGGTTGTTGAGGTGAATAGAGTGATCGTAGAGGTCGTGCATGGAACTTGTTCACTCGGCTTTTGGATCTATTGGCCTCCAAGAAACTGTCACGTGTTCCAAAATTTTGGCCGATCTGGTTCCACGACGAGGAGAAGGTGAGTAGGTTCTTAGCGTTCCAGGACCAATCAGGTGTTCTCCTACCCGGAAAAACTCAGGTCCACATCCAGGTCAGTACCAAGGGGGATGTATTAAGCTACTCAAAACAACTCAGGTCCAAATCCCAAAAGACATCGTTGACCAGATGACCGGCGAATAGATACAGGGGATCTGGCAGCGATCTTGCTATACCGTTAATTGGCAGCAAGATGACCGCAATGGGGCCAATGGCTAGGATCTGGGTAAGCAAGGTTCCATTGCATTAACCTGCCAGAGCCAAAGGACGGAATTGTCATGTATACTACTATAATACTACCAGCGTAACCAACACAACCATACTATTTTTTAGCCATGTTAACAATTCCATCAATTTGTTTTTTTTTTCAATATTTCTCCATGATTCAAGGGGACTTTAAGTTCCGGTCAACACACATTTTTGTTTCCGTGTCCGCTCTGTATTCGCTCCAGGTTTCTTTCTGGTAGTATTTGTTTTCATATTCGTTTCCAGGGTTTCTGTATTCGCTTGGGCTTCTGCAAAAAAATATGAAAACAAATATGGCAGCACACAGTTCCGTCCGTTTCCGCGTTGTTTCCGTCCCTACTTGGAACCAAACAACCCCTTGGATACTTTTGGTAACTTAGTTGAGGAGGATTTGTACCACACAGGTGCGGGGCATTGATACACTCGTGCGGACTTTTTCTTTTGGCTTTCTACTTTTAATCTTTCATATCTTTCAAATAATAAGTCTAAATTGAGTTATGTTTTCATATTCGTATCTCGTGATGAGAGCTTTCAAATAAGATCCATTTTGAATACATTTTGAGGAGTTCTCAAACATTCCATTATTTAAACTTAGTACGCACGACCGATAATTAAGTTTTTTTTTCATATTCGTATTTCTCGTGATGAGGGTTTACAAAAAAGATCCATTTTGAATACATTTTGAGGAGTTTTAGAAAATTCTGTTAATTTTCAACCGTTGAAACTTAGTACACACAACTGATAAAATCACAACTTTTGTACAAAATAATCACTTAGTATTTGAACTCCGAAACTTAATACGAACGACCGAGAAAACTGTAAGCTTCAGATGCAAAACCGTAAGTTTCCAAGTTTAAAACTTAAACTAATATGTTGCCCTGTGTACGATACAGCTACTTTGCGGATCGTGAGACGATTGGGTGGCCAGGGAGAGAAAGCAGGTGCATGCCCCTGCGAATTTTGGACTTAGTTGATCATATACATTGAAGGTTTTCTCCTACACCACGATGGACATGTTTTTATTTATGAAAATGTACATTTAATGAAGTGAAACACATTACCCCCCACGGATCTATTCAAAATTCTGGAATCGTCCCATGTTTCTATTTCGATTGTATGGCGTGGCGTATACACGTTATGCAAACAGAACGTGTAGTGGGGGTGTCATTCTGACGAATTGGATTCGGCAACCGAACATAGCTCGTTGCAAAGGCGGCTAAAATATATTTCCTCAATTTCATAATGTAGTGTCCTCATGCTTTTCGAGATTCAACTTTGACCATAAATTAGACCAATAATACATAAATCATTTTACTGAGAAATTATACCTTTGAAAACATTTTTAAATACGAATTCAAAGGTATCTCCATGCTACGGCCGCAGTCGCTCATGTTGGTTAAATTTATGGTCAAAATTATATCTCGAAAAGCATGGGCGCACTACATTATGAAATGGAGGGAGTACCATTAGTTTATTCTTTTACATAAAGGATCAGATCTGCTATAAAAGATTATCAGAAATACAAAGCATCTCAAAAAAAAAAGAATACAACGAAATTTGGATACCACCAAACGATCACTATTGTTGCCAGACCGAGCCGCCGACGCACCCTTGTCGCGGCTTCCCTACCGGAGCCGGATTGACCTTTTGGATAACAGTCGGACCAGTGCGTTGGAGTCATAGTCGTCGCCTTTGACGCCATGCATAGATATGAAGCACCTGATACCAAAGGTAGCCACATGACGAGAAACCCTAACCTCACCGCCCTAAGGTGGCGGTAGGAATCTACGCCGGAGCTCTATCGACTCTGTCCAAGCGGACAAACTCGAGGAGGACTGAAGTCCAGAATAAAAACTCGAAGAAGAAGTGTCACCATCCGGTCGAGCACCGCAACAGTGAGGACTAAAAAACCCTAATCTAAACTACCAACCGGAGCAGAGGCACCAGGATTATCCTCCCCGCCACCGGGCTGCGGAGTGGCAGGCAGAGTGGCAGCGGTTCCTGGGGTTAGATACCATTAGTTCATGAAAGCTTGCAAAAGAATATTTTAATCCAAGAACTTTGTAAAATTATGCTTGACATGACAAATGTGTTTATTTAGACACAAATTGTCGAGAGAGACATTAGACATTGATGTGGCAACAAGATACACTAGGATATCTCCAACGGAGAATCTCAAATCTCCCGCATCCATGCGGACCGCGCAGTTCGGATCCTGCCAGCCATCCAACAGAGTCCCGCATACATCCACATACCAGTATAGACTTTGGTTTCCCCGCAAACCGGAATCAAACGAGGGGGCTTGTGGGAATCTAGACACCAGCCACGTAGGTCTCCGACATCTCCGGCCCACCGAAAGTTGAGCTGGAGCCCACGCATTTGAAGCTGGCCGCACTATTTTCACGGCAAAATGACTCTTTCTCAATCCTCTCCTCTTTCATCCCGCCGTTCTCCACCCCAATTCTCGCCCTTTTCTACTATTGCCGCTGCATAGAGCATACTAAAAGTTATCGGAGTCAAAGGTCGGTGATCCGATGAATGTGGTCGTCCGCAAGATCAACTCGGCGACATAGCAAGATAGCCTACTCAGGCATAAGGCAAAGGCGGAGCCTTTTAAGAAGAAGAAGGCCGGCGGACGGGACAGTCGTGGCAGGGGACGAGCAGGGGCTCGGTCGTGGTGCCGGCAGCACTTATGGTGCGGGGCAGGGCCTGGGACATGGAGCGTCGCTTCCGCCGTTGCATTCCATGCAAACATAGAGCTGGCTAGAGGAATAAAAAGATCCCTACTTCTACGTCAATGTCAATGCGGCACCACTTTTCTTATATTCTACATCAATGCAACTTCTCTGGACATGGACGTCAGCATGGACCAACTAGGTGCATGCATGTTGTTCGTATGAATGCCTAAAGCAGGTGAGCTAGTGTAGAATGACGCGGATAGACAGTTGTTTGAGATGATACACGACGGATGCAGAAATTGCTACGAGGACGTGCAAGTGGATGATTCGAAAACCACACAGCCGGGCATGTACAACCAATCCGACACGTAATCCCAGCCGGATTGGGCCACCGGGCATTACGAGCAGTAGGAGGACGGCGATGACGATGCTGATGCAGATGAATTTGCAACCGATCCAAAGAAAAAAGTGTAGAGGACATAGCTTCACATGAGGGAGAACGAGTTGTTGTGTGATACATGGTTGGCCACTAGTGTCGATCCTCTCCATGGCACGGATTAAAAGGGATCGACATTTTGGGCAAACATCCACACTTGGTTCCATGAGCACAACCATTTCTAGCCATGCGCCGACGAACTCATTCGCAATCGTTTGGTGAAGTGTCGGTGTCAAAACCGGCGGATCTCGGGTAGGGGGTCCCGAACTGTGCGTCAAGGTCGGATGGTAACAGGAGACAAGGGACACTTTATTTTACCCAGGTTCGGGCCCTCTCGATGGAGGTAAAACCCTACTCCTGCTAGATTAATATTGATGATATGGGTAGTACAAGAGTAGATCTACCACGAGATCAAGGAGGCTAAACCCTAGAAGCTAGCCTATGGTATGATTGTGTATGATGATGGTCGTCCTACGGACTACAACCCTCCGGTTTATATAGACACCAGATAGGGTTAGGGTTACACAGAGTCGGTTACATAAGTAGGAGATCTTGAATATCCGCATCGCCAAGCTTTCCTTCCACGCCAAGGAAAGTCCCATCCGGACACGGGACGAAGTCTTCAATCTTGTATCTTCATAGTCCTGGAGTCTGGCTGAAGGTATAGTCCGGCTATCCGAACACCCCCTAATCCAGGACTCCCTCAGTAGCCCCCGAACCAGGCTTTAATGACGACGAGTCCGGCGCGCAGATTGTTCGACGTTGCAAGGCGGGTTCTTCTCCAAATCCTGTGTACCTGTAGGAATAATGTCTGATTTTTGTAATGTGGCGCTTCTCGGCTTCCACGCCTAATAATGGCCGTCTTCCACGTGTCGAATGCGAAAAGCCGGGGTGTTTTTACATCCACACCCCTAGCCGTATAAACGAGCCGCCTTTTTAACGGGATGGGGATTCAGATCCAAACCACATCTTCTCCTCCCCGCGAGTTATCATCAGAGTGCTCCCAGCAAAGGTCCATTCCAACATGGCCAGCCGTCGCAGCCCCTCCCCTCGCCCCTCCGATCCTAAACCCGGGGACTGGGAGAGTTGCACCATCCCACATAGCGAGTTAGTGTCGCTTCAGGCCAAGGGATTTCTCCCTCAGGCATACATGGTCCCGGTCCGAGCCGGTCTCGCCACCTACAATGGCGGAAAACAAGCGGAGAGCACCCCCAATCCTTCTAAAGGAGAACGGGTGTGCCTTGTTCCCTATCTAATAAGGGGACTGGGATTTCCAATTCATCCATTTCTCCGCGGGCTTCTGGAGTTCTACGGCCTCCAGCTGCACAATCTCACGCCCGGCTCCGTGTTACATATTGCGGGCTTCGTTGCCCTTTGCGAGCTATTTTTAGGCGTCGAGGCTTATTTCGCGCTGTGGAAGAGGTTGTTCTGCTTGGTACCCCGTTCTCAAGAGGGGTCCATATATCAAGTGGGCGGAGCCGAAGTATGGCGCATCGCCGGGACCGGATACCTATCCAGAACCCCAAAAAAGGCGTCCGAGGACTGGCCTTCGGAATGGTTTTACATAGA
Source organism: Triticum dicoccoides (assembly GCF_002162155.2). Taxonomy (NCBI): domain Eukaryota; kingdom Viridiplantae; phylum Streptophyta; class Magnoliopsida; order Poales; family Poaceae; genus Triticum; species Triticum dicoccoides. The sequence goes on from NC_041392.1 coordinate 46,059,393, forward strand.
TGACGTCCCGCTGCCGGACCCTATCCGGGTCTGTCTCCCTGAGTTCAACAGTGCTCCATTGAAGAAACGCTTGAGCTGGCCTCCGCGGAGCTCTCAGAGAGAAAGCGACAGAGACGTCCTTTACCTGATGGGCCGGATAAGACTGTTGGCCCATTCCGGACTAACCATGATTGGAGTCATGGCCGCATGCATTATGCGGGGGGTGCAGCCGCTTCAATATAGAGGCCACCCCATGTGGGATTTCAACGGGGAGAATGACGCCACCCGTTACGGCCGTAAGGGGCCAGCCTCAGCTACCGCTCTAGTAAAGATTTTAACATCTTTGTACAAGGGAGAAAAAGGAGGATTTCCTCCGCGTCAACCCGCGGGCCGGATTCACTATGTACGAACCTCCAAGTTGGGTAAGGGAACAATTGCGCTTGCCCGTTTGTTTAACACTCCCATGGTTAGATACGTAGTCTGACGACTTCAATGCAGGGACTGCGACAGGAAATAAAGGATATCAACAGCCGCCCTCCACAGCCCGAGGACCCAGAACGGTCCCTCGATCCGGACTCCAAAGAGGATCCGGACATATCGGTGGAGCTTATCGACGGGGTGTTCCACCAGTTAAGCAAGGACAATACCTTGGTAGCCATTACGGCTGATTACCCCGGGTTAATCCCGGCCTCCCAGGTGACAGAAACCGGAGTGTTTATTCCCTCAAGAGAGATTCCATTCTCACATATTCCGGCATTTCCAATGACAACCGTATTTTGCAGGGGAGATTTCCGAGGCGGGAGGCCGAACCTGCGGCGGCTAGCCAACGAGGGGCCGCAGGGCCCCGTGGGGTAAAAAGAAATGTAGTCCGGAATGAGATGCCGACGCAAAGGTATAATGAGCCCTCTGTTTCCCTGGTGTTATTCTGTCAAGGCATATTAACGTTCGTGCTATCTCCAGGACGAAGAGGCCTCACCGGACTATATCCGGAGAGGTTGCCAATCGCGCCTCCACTAGCCAGGCTCCAACGTCTAGCCAGGAAGCGGTGGCGAGCACCAGGTGCGCACCGGACGCTCCTCCGACAGAGGATGCGGACCGGCTGTCTGCCACAAATTCAGAAGTGGAGAGTGCCATGAACCACAGGCGTCGCCGGACAATTATACGCGACGCTTGTTTCTCCCGAGAGGCTTTAGATGCCTTTAATTCGGGAGATACGTACCTCCGTGCCGCTCAAGATGGTTTAGCCAGAGCCACAGAGCAGTATGTGAAAGACATACGGGTAAGAAAATTTTGGTTAAATATATATATATATATATATATACGAGTAGCCCCCGAGACTTGAAACAGTTAAAGTAACTGATTTAAGGATCATATAACATGCAGGTTCTTACAGAAAAGAACATCGTGCTGTCCCAGGAGCTGGAAAAGTGCAAGGCCCAACTAAAGGCCGCACTAGCCGCAACAGGGGAACCCAAAGGGACCCCCTCAGGTAAGATACACTTCGAAAGATTAGTATTGTGCGGCTTGGGTGCAAATCTGACAATTCATGTTGCAGATGGCGCCGGACTTGATCCGGGGAAGCAACATCTCTTACACCGGTTAAAGGCTGGTGAGAGTACGTTGACAAAGGTGAGGCGAGAGAAGAGTGATCTTTAGGATGCCAACACCAAGATAGACGTTGAACTTAAGGACGTTCGTGGCCAGCTGTCGGACTCCACGAAGGAGAATTAGCGGCTTCGACGCGGCATATTTAGTAAGTGCTTGAATGAACTTTGAAAAATGAGTTCGGCGAGGAAGTCGAATAACAGAGTATTGTCTGTAGGTATGCTCACAGGTCGTCGTGCAGAGGAGATGCCCGGTTCTACGGGTGACCTTCTTCCCGAACTCCTGCAACTGCACGAGCGAATTCGGCAGGCGATGCAAGGCGTTGCCCAAGCCTTATGGCCTGCCCACTCCACGCCCGAGGGGCTTGGAGAGCTTGCGGAGAAGCTGAAGGGAGCTCGGCGGCGCTTCCGGTTGTGGAAGATATCAGCCTGCCGACAAGGCGCTAGGGAGGCCTGGGCCATGGTGGAGACCCGCTTTACGAAGTCCGACCCTAATCACATGGCCGAGGTCGGACCGGTGGGGCCTGACGGGAAGGAGATCCCTGTGAGCTTAGTGTATGGCCAGGTAGAATTGGCCGCAAAGTATTCCCAGCAGGACTGTAAATTAGACAGCCTGTTAGATGGTATAGAGGAGGAATACAATCAGTCAGGATGACTATGTAATTTATAATTGACATGTGTAATGCCTTCTAGCCGGATTGTAGATCGTTTGTCGTTGCCGACCTTTTCGTTTCGACCTCGGGACCTGACGGTCCGGAGTGTGTCCGAATACCATAACGGTTATATAAGAACCAAGGTATGCATGGAGACCAGGTGTAGGGGTCATTAGTGCTTTATCAGATAAGTGCCCAACTAGTTATGTTATATTACATGGTTAGTAAGAAACATCTTCCAGAGAGAATAGTTCCGCTAAGGGTTCCGTTCGCTGGGGTGGCGTGCCCTGAAGTGCACGTCCGGACTGCAAATGCAGGAAAACATCTAGGGGCATGTATAAGTAAAAAAGGTTCATCTTTAGTTCACCGACCGAATATTCCCTTAAGAACGCTAGCTTTCGGCTTCACCCAGTCTGAGGTACACATCCGGCTTATCCGGCAGTAGGAATCGTAGAGGTGCTCCCTTTACCGCCTAGCCGAACAATCAAGAACGTAGGGGTAAGCACAGGAGCCAGGCAACCCAGCTTGGCCAAAACTTAAGTCATATCGATGCATATAATGGTGAAGAAAAGGTGCACGCGGAAGTCTGACGCATGCGTTGGGCGTGAAACCCATATAAACAAGCTTCTGTTAAAGAAGCCCCCAGGTTTAAGGAGCGCTGGTAGCGCGTCACATGATGAGCCTTTAAGGGCTATAAAAGGAAAGAGTGGGAGGAGACAAAATAAAAACAGAAATATATATATAAAAATGGATAGAGGAAGGAGACAAACTCAGAGTTCGGCGCTAGGCGTAGAATCTTCGGAGACGTGCGGCGTTCCATGTGTTCGGCTCGAGTCGGTTATCCGACGCATCTCGTAGGCGGTACGCTCCACCAGTTAGGACTTGGTCAATTATGAAGGGACCTTCCCATTTGGGCTTGAGTTTGTCCTTTTTCTTATCCCGCAGGCGTAGAACTAGTTCGCCAACGTTGTAATTTTTGGCCCGTACTTCTCTGCTTTGATATCTTCGAGCCTGCTGTTGATAAAATGCGGAACGGGCTTTAGCCACGTCGCGCTCCTCCTCTAAGGCGTCCAGGTTGTCCTGCCGATCAAGCTCGGCTTCTCTTTCTTCGTACATGCGCACTCGAGGTGAGCCATGAATTATGTCGCAGGGCAGAACTGCCTCTGCGCCGTACACCATAAAGAATGGTGTGAATCCGGTGGTACGATTCGGCGTGGTTCGCAGCCCCCAGAGTACGGAGTCGAGCTCCTCTACCCAGTGCGTATTAGATTCCTTGAGGGACCGCACTAGTCTGGGTTTAATGCCGCTCATGATGAGACCATTTGCACGTTCGACCTGACTGTTAGTTTGTGGGTGATAGACAGAAGCATAGTCGAGCTTAATGCCCATGTTTTTGCACCACAGCTTTACTTCGTCGGAGGTGAAGTTTGTGCAGTTATCGGCGATGATACTGTGGGGGACACCGTAACGGTGTACGACCCCAGATATGAAGTCTGTCACAGGTCCGGATTCGGCCGTCTTAACAGGCTTGGCTTCTATCCATTTGGTGAATTTATCCACCATGACCAATAAGTATTTTTTCTTGTGGGTTCCACCTTTAAGGGGTCCCACCATATCAAGCCCCCAGACCGCAAAAGGCCAAGTGATGGGGATAGTTCGGAGGGCGTTGGGCGGCATATGGCTTTGATTTGCAAAGAGCTGGTAACCGACGCATCGTTTGACTAAGTGATGAGCGTCTGCTCGGGCTGTCGGCCAATAAAAGTCCGTACGGAAAGCCTTGCTTACAAGGGACCGAGCTGCGGCGTGGTGGCCACCGAGTACGGCATGAATTTCAGCCAACAGACTCCGCCCTTCCTCTTCGGAGATACATCTTTGAAGGACTCCTGTAGTGCTTTTCTTATATAGCTCTCCCTCGTGGACTTTATAGGATTTAGATCGCCGCACTATGCAGCGTGCCTCGTTTTGGTCCTCTGGGAGTTCCTGCCTAGTAAGGTAGGCTAGTAATGGTTCTGTCCACGGGGCGATGACCGCCATTATTACGTGGGTTGAAGGTGTGATTTCAGTGGCAGGGCCTCCGATTATGTCGGATTATTCGGCGTCGGGTTGTGCGGTTGTGTCCGGACTGTTATCCGAGGGTTCCCCCTCCCATGCTACAGATGGCTTGAATAATCTTTCTAAGAAGATGCTGGGGGGGACTGCATCTCGTTTTGCTTCGATGCGTGCCAGGACGTCTGCTGCCTGATTATTTTCTCAGGCTATATGGTGAAACTCCAGTCCCTCGAACCGAACTGGCATTTTTAGGACGGCATTACGATAAGCTGCCATTTTTGGGTCTTTGGCGTCGAAGTCGCCATTTATTTGGGATATCGCGAGGTTTGAGTTCCCGCGTACTTCCAGGCGTTGAATGCCCATGGATACTGCCATCCGAAGACCATGTAGAAGGGCCTCATATTCGGCTGCATTGTTGGAGTCCGTGTACATAATTTGGAGTACATATTGGACTGTGTCTCCTGTAGGGGACTTCAAAATGACGCCAGCCCCCAGTCCTGCCAACATTTTGGAGCCGTCGAAATGCATGATCCAGTTTGAATATGTGCCGTACTCTTTAGGGAGTTCGGCCTCTGTCCATTCGGCGACGAAGTCGGCTAGGACTTGCGATTTAATGGCTCGCCGTGGTTTGTAGGTTATGTCGAACGGGAGGAGCTCTATGGCCCATTTTGCTATCCGGCTCGTTGCATCGCGGTTGTTGATAATATCGTTGAATGGTATTTCCGAGGCTACTGTTATAGAACACTCTTGAAAGTAGTGTCGTAGCTTCCGGGATGCCATAAACACCGCGTATGCAATCTTTTGGTAATGCGGGTACCGTGATTTGCATGGTGTGAGGACATTGGACACGTAGTAAACCGGCCTTTGAAGGGGGAGTTTGTGTCCGTCCGTTGCCCGCTCGACGACGATTACTGCGCTAACAACTTGATGAATTACGGCAATGTACAATAGCATGGGTTCGCCAGTGTTCGGCGTGGCCAGGACTGGGTTTGTTGCCAAGATGGCCTTTATTTTCTCGAGTCCGGCCGTGGCAGCGTCTGTCGACTCGAAGTGTTCGGTGCGCCTGAGGAGGCGGTAAAGGGGCAATGCTTTTTCTCCCAGACGGGAGATAAAGCTGCTTAAAGCCGCCACGCATCCGGTGAGTTTCTGTATTTGTTTGAGGTCTTTTGGGACATCCAATTGTGACAAAGCTCGGATTTTAGCTGGGTTTGCCTCAATTCCTCTACCGGATACAATGAAGCCCGGGAGCTTTCCGGCTGGAACGCCGAAAACGCATTTTTCCGGATTGAGCTTAATGTCGTATTTTCGGAGGTTGTCGAATGTAAGCCTCAAGTCGTCTACTAGAGATTCGACATGTCTTGATTTAATGACCACATCATCTACATACGCCTCCACTGTTTTGCCGATCTGGTTTGCCAGGCATGTTTGAATCATCCGCTGATATGTTGCGCCGGCGTTTTTTAGCACAAAGGGCATTGTGTTGAAGCAGAATGGGCCGTATGGTGTGATGAATGCTGTTGCGGCTTGGTCTGATTCTGCCATCTTGATTTGATGGTAACCGGAGTATGCGTCGAGGAAGCACAACGAATCGTGTCCTGCAGTGGCATCGATGATTTGATCTATTCGAGGGAGGGGGAAAGGATCCTTTGGGCAAGCCTTATTAAGGTCTTTGAAATCGACACACAGGCGCCAGGATTTGTCCTTCTTTGGTACCATCATCAAGTTTGCTAGCCAGTCCGGGTGTTTTATGTCTCTAATGAATCCGGCCTCCAATAACTTGGCTAGCTCCTCTCCCATAGCCTGTCTCTTTGGTTCGGAGAAACGCCGAAGGGCTTGTTTGACAGGTTTGAATCCTTTCTGGATATTTAGGCTGTGTTCGGCCAACCTGCGTGGGATTCCTGGCATGTCTGAAGGGTGCCAAGCGAAAATGTCCCAGTTCTCTCGTAGGAACTCTCGCAGTGCGGCGCCTACATTAGGGTTCAGTCTTGCCCAGATGGAGGCTGTTTTATTAGGGTCCATTGGGTGGACCTGTAATTTGACTATTTCGTCCGCTGGTTTGAAGGATGTGGATTTGGATCTCTTATCGAGTATCACATCATCCCTATTGACCGTGGATCGCAGCGCAACCAGTTCTTCGGCCGCTAAGGTTTCGGATAGTGCCTCGAGGGCCAATGCGGCTGTCTTGTTCTCGGCGCGGAGTGCTATGTCCGGATCACTAGCGAGAGTGATAATTCCGTTTGGCCCAGGCATCTTAAGCTTCATGTACCCGTAATGGGGTATAGCTTGGAAAACTGTGAAAGCCTCCCGTCCTAGTATAGCGTGATATCCGCTTTTGAACGGGGCCACCTGGAACGTGATCTGTTCGGACCTGTAATTATCCGGCGTGTCGAATACCACATCTAGTGTGATCTTTTCGGTGCAGCGCGCTTCCTGACTGGGGATTATTCCTCTAAAGGTTGTGCTACTTCGCTCGATGCGGTTCCAGTCTATTTCCATCTTTTGGAGGGTTTCCTCGTAAATGAGGTTCAATCCGCTGCCTCCGTCCATGAGTACCTTTGCGAGGCGACAGCCGTCCACTATGGGACTGAGGACCAATGCGGCTGGTGCTCTGGCTGTTCGAAATTTAGGTTCGTCACTCGCGTTGAAGGTGATAGCAGTATTACTCCATGGATTTATTGTCGCTACTTGATAGATTTCAGTGAGGCTACGGAGTGTTCTTTTTCGCATGTTATTTGATGCGTAAGTCTCAAAGACTGTGAGAACGGAACTGAAATTCTCGGGCTGGTTTCCTTCGACCTCTGGAATTAGGAGGTCCTCACCAATTTTGGCCACCTGCCGGAGTATCCAACATGCCCTGAGGCTGTGAGTTGGGGTGGCGTCCTCTGCACTATGAATCTTGCAGGGTCCATCTTGCCACTTTTCCAGTATGGTTCCATGCCCTCTAAAGGGTTTTGATTTTTTGGTATTTAGTCCGGGCGCCTTACTGTGGTGCGCCCTCTTAATTCGGACGAGATTGCTATTCAAGGCCGGATTATCCCAAAATTTTATTTCGGTTTTCCAAGCACTTTCTATCGCACAGTATTTTTGTACTATGGACGCCAAGTCAGCAAAGCGTGTAATATTACAACGACTTACGGCGTTGAGTATTCCCTTGTCCGTGCAGTTACTGCAAAAGATTGAAATTGCGTCTCCCTCGCGGCAGTCCTTTATCCTGTTCATAACCAGGAGGAATCTGGCCCAGTAATGATGTACTGTTTCTCCGGGCATTTGCCTGATTTGGGAAAGATCACTTAAGATCGGGCGGGCGGGTGTCGTTGAATCTGAGACTTCGCCCAGTTTGCTGTTCGGAGGGCGAAGAACTTCCGGATTCTGAGATCCGGAGTCTTGGATGTTATCCGATTTGCCTAATTTTAAGCTCAGGTCTTGGATTGTATCCTCCCCTCCGTGGATATCCGGCATGGAGCGTTCAGGAATTCGGACGTAGCTAGTCCTTAAGATAGATGAAGGGTCGCCGCATTGTGTCTCCACCACAGCAACGTGGTGGGTGACTTGTGGAGAGTTAATTTCTTTTAGATCGGGTTTAAGCCCAACCTGGTCGTAATTTGTAGCGACACCCAGTGCGGCGATGCGATCTAGGAGCTCGTTTACAGAAGAGAGCTCCATCGGATCTAATTGCTCGGCGAGTTCTGAGCCGACGTGGAGGTTGCTTTCGATGACCCGGGAGGTCACCGTCGGCGCAACAGCCGAACAGGTGGTTGCGAGAAAACCACCTAGCCGGAGAGTTTGGCCGACAGCCAAGGCTCCTTTTGTAATGGCGCCGTCTTTAAAGACGGGAAGAGGCATCCTTCCTGATCGCGACGGCACAGAGGAACTCTCAATGAAAGCACCAATGTCGGTGTCAAAACCGGCGGATCTCGGTAGGGGGTCCCGAACTGTGCGTCAAGGTCGGATGGTAACAGGAGACAAGGGACACTTTATTTTACCCAGGTTCGGGCCCTCTCGATGGAGGTAAAACCCTACTCCTGCTAGATTAATATTGATGATATGGGTAGTACAAGAGTAGATCTACCACGAGATCAAGGAGGCTAAACCCTAGAAGCTAGCCTATGGTATGATTGTGTATGATGATGGTCGTCCTACGGACTACAACCCTCCGGTTTATATAGACACCGGATAGGGTTAGGGTTACATAGAGTCGGTTACATAAGTAGGAGATCTTGAATATCCGCATCGCCAAGCTTGCCTTCCACGCCAAGGAAAGTCCCATCCGGACACGGGACGAAGTCTTCAATCTTGTATCTTCATAGTCCTGGAGTCCGGCTGAAGGTATAGTCTGGCTATCCGAACACCCCCTAATCTAGGACTCCCTCATGAAGCCTATCAACCATTGATGGTACATCATTCAAGAGTCCGTGTCTAGGTATTGCGGCCACTTGAAGCAACTCATCCCACTTTTTGCCAAGTCATGCCCAAATCTCCAAGAAAGTAAGTGTGTTGGTCATTTGGCCGGATATGCAACTTGTTGGTCGGAATGCTCTATGTTTTGATCATTTGCGGGATATGTAACTTGTTGGCTGGATATGCTCTATGTTTTAGTCATTTGGTCGGATTGGATATGCAAATTGTTTACAATGTTTTATACTTTGTAGCCTTCCCGTGCATGCAATTTGTTCTTCAAGTTGGAGTAGAAGAAATTTGTTCTCATACATAGTTGCTTGAATTTGAAGTTGAATGGACAACCCAAGTAAAATATATTCATTGCCAACTCCATCAACACCGCGGGCATCGTCACCGAGGAAGATACGGGTGATACAACCGACCCAACAAAAGAACCACTTAAGAAGATTGGAAGAGGGTTCCGAGAAAAGAAGTGGGAGGAGGAGAAGGCGAAGAGAGAAGGGAAGGCTGCCAAGATGACAGAGAGGCTTGGGAACATCTTGGTGAAGAAAGAGGATTCATATTTCAAGCGCTCTAACAGGATGGAGGCATGTAAAGCCGAGAGGTTTAACATGTTGATGGCGTAGACCGACTAGAAGCTCAAGCTTGAAGAGAAAAAAGGCATGCTCGAAGAGAAGAAGGTTCATATTGCAGCTGCTTCGGAGGAGGTGAATATGTTGACCTTGCGGATGGATGAGTTGGATGACGGTGCAGGGACGGTCGTGCAAGCCATTTGTTTCCTGATGTTGAAGTGACAGAAGGTTGAGTTGAAGGCGGAGGCCGAGAAGGAGGTGACCAAGGCAGCATCAGCGGCAGACTGTGCGATGGAGGCTTAGATTGCCTGTCCAGCAATGCAAATTTTTGCATGCATTACGGGACAGATATTCTTTTTTGATTGGGCATGTGAAAAGTATGGATATTTGCCTCTTTTTGGTTTTTACTGGGTGCTATGGGATCCGGCGCGTGAGCTATGTCATCTGTCCATGGACGGATACCGTGTCCAATCTGATGGTCAGCACCGGAGAAGCCCGTACACATTATTGGACAAGTTGACATAAACACATAGTGCTCACGCGAAAATCCATAGAAAAATATTATAAATGTTTGCTTGAGCTAGGAGCACATGCTCACGGACTCAACTATGAATTTACCGAGCGGATTTTGAGTTTCCGGATCCAGTTGCATCTTTTAGTTTAGAAAACCAAAAACACTTTTTCCCCGGTGGACCGAAAACTATATTTATTTTTAAAGTTATAAATAATCATGAACAAATTATGTCATGCACACATAGTAGCTTACGATGTGCCTGCAAATTTTCACGACAAAATATACTAGTTGGTGTTTCTTGGAAAAAACGGCTAGAATGAGTAACTATAGCAATATCTTATTGCTCATTTAATTTGTTATTTCTGTATAGGGCTCAAGAGTGAATGTTTTTTACGCCAAGCTTTGCAAGAACTCGAGTATTTCAATATGTGTACGTCTGAAAAAAATAGAAAATCATGTGTTTGTACATTGTATAAATATTTTCTTAAGGACAAAATGAGAAAAAGGTTGGCATAGACTTTTTTTTTTTGAGGGAAGAAAAAGGTTGGCATAGACAGGAAGGGTTTTTAAGCGAGCTTCTCATGGGAGGCGGAAGGGATGGCAGTTGCTTGCTCGGCTGGGAGCGTGAGCCCGCGCAGCATATATAAGCACCTGAACATTGCCACGACCGGCCTTCTTATCTCTTGGGCGACACGATTTGCGACACACAGGTTGTGAGTCAGCCGTCGAACTTGTCGCACCAATCGCCACGGGCTCGAGCCCAAACCCCCAAAAGCCCATCGTATTATGCCAACCCGCCCTCCGAAGCTGGAGTCATAGGCGTGCACCACCACGCCCGGCTGTTGCAGCGGACGAGAGGCACGCATATAACCCGGTGTGAACCTTGCTGTGCTAGCGATATGGTACTATCGTTCTTAGAGAAAAAGTCTGACCGTCTCCATCTTTTGGCTGCCGACATGTGAAGGCGAAAAAACACCCAAAAAAGAGTTGGCGTGGATGGGGATAGAGATGAGCGAGCAGCCGGGGCACTGCTTACTTGGGACTGAAATCTCGGGCTGGGAGCGTAACCCCGCAGCGCCGTGCGGTCCCGTCGCTCCCGTACGAGGTGTACGATCACGACCGAGTGCCACGGGCTCAAGCCCACCACGCAACCGTACATACCGTGCCAACCCTTTAGCCCTCTGAAGCTGGAGTCAGAAGCGCGCGCCACCGCACCCGGCTGTTCGAAACGGATGTGCGGTGCACATATATGCCGGTTTGTGCACTGCTCAGCCACCGGTATGGTACTATTCCATAGGACCGGTCTATTTGCAACTTGTCCGATTTCTTATTTTAAGCATCAGTCCTATCTCGCCCGGGTCTTTCTTCTTCCCCTCGTCCGACCCACCATCCTGCACCTGTGACAACATATAAATCGCCTTTCCCGCAAAAAAAAAAGACAACATATAACCTGCTATAAGGTCCAGGCGCGAAGCAAGAGTGCTTATTTTTGCATACTCGGCTCGCATGGATGCGAAGGGGTGGGTGTTTTAAAATGAATAAAAAGGAAAATATAAGACGAGCACGCCGTTAGCGGGTACTCGACTTACATAACCCACTATAACTGGGACATCAGGCCCGTGGAGGATGGTCATGTGACAGCCACAATGCCGAGGCTCGCCTATAGGGCGAGTATTATTTTTTTCCTCGATAAGACGAGTGCATCGTGGAAGGCGGGAGTTTTTTTTTATCAGTTCTTCCCTTAGCCCGCAATATGCCGAGAATCATTTTTATGCCGTGTGCTTTATTTTGGGTACTCGGCTTATTGGTGCATAAGCCAAGTACCCGTAAAATAACACTCGGCTACATGTTTTTCTTTCGTAGTACATTGGGCTTCAACGTCAATATTTTGGTCACTCACATATTGGACTCGCTATCTGCATCCAATATTGTAATAGACCCTTTGGTTTATTAGTAAAAATGATTAAGAGTTATATTTCTTTTTTTCAATTTACACTAGGTAAAATTTCCTTGGTCCATAAATTAATATGTTTGTGGTTAGACTGTTTTGAACGTATGCTTTGGCTGCCCAAGTCTGGATAGTACCCGTTGTTAGTGAAGTGTCTTATGAATATACGTGCATGCTTGGTTGGGCCAACTTTGTGTAATACGTTTTCTGAAATACAAAATTGATATATGCCACATTTCTGTGGTAACGACCAATAACTATATATAGAACTATATTCTACCTTATTTTTCCTCCTCCATAAGAAAAGATCCCACACTTTTCTCCTCCTCCCATCGGCGCCGCAGCTGGTCAGCCCCATCTCCTATGGCCTTTGGGCCAAGGAGGTGAGGAGGACCTCAGCCCCCCACTAGCGGGAGGGACCCTCGTTCTCATTCTTGTTTGGTTCAACATCTTCGTTGGGGCTATGTGGCAGCAGAGATGTCTCTCAGTAGTCAGTAGGAATACTGTCTCCCACGTTCTATCCCCGTCTCGATTGTGCCAGGGCCGGTTCTGAGATTTCTGGGGCCCGGGGCGAGACTACAAACTGGGGCCCCTTGATATAAACATCGAAATAATGCTCAACATATGTGTGTGTGTGTGTGTGTGTGTGTGTGTGTGTGTGTGTGTGTGTGTGAAATGTTATCACTAAACACTTAAAATCTATTCAAAATCAAATAATTAATATTCTACCTTAAAATTTCTTCTTACAATCCTAGATGGAAATTCGTTTATGTATGTATCAATATCAATGTCATTCATATGTTTTCCAAATGCATAAAGTTATCAAACTATTTAACCTCTCTTGGGACTTTTTCCTCAACATATAGCTATTTTTAAAGATGCACATGCTACTTCTAGTAGGACATTACTTATCACATAAGGCAGCATACCTCGGCCATCATCATCACATCGAGTATCTCCATATACATGTCGTCCTTCATAAAAAAATTTGTTCGTTGATGAAGCATTAGAACCATCTTCTAAGCCCTAGAGCTAACACGAATAAGGAGTTAAGTTTATTAAACTAAAAGAGAAAACATTTTAATAGAACATTCAATACATTAATTGATATCATCTGCAGATCCAAAAGCAATATTTTCTGAGAAATTTGATTCTAGAGATATAAGTTCAAATCTTCTACAGCATAGGAACCACCCGAATACCTTTGAGATAGAGCTTTTGCAGCATCACTACAAACCCATAAAATTGATCGCCGATTTAATACAATAAGTAGATGAGTTCATAAAGATTTCGACGCACCTTCAGTGGTTAATCCTGCTTCAGTAGACATCATCCCATGGTCCTAATTTTCCTAACCAAACAGTAACATCATAGTTCCTAAGTTTGAATGCCAAAAGAAAATCTTGCTCCCGGTGACTATTTTGTCCCATCTGGAGCAACGAAAGGGAGTAATCTCCTAATCCATGCAAAACCCATAAGATTCGATAAAAAATGTGCAAAACGATTCTTATCAAAGCCTAATGACGAATAAACCGGTGTGGTCCTCCTACATCCCCGAGCGTCGTGGCCTCGACGGCGATTGCCCTGCCAGGATTGCGGAGTGAAGTTTGGCGTCGGTGGTGGGCATCCGCGATGAAGAAAAAAGGGGCCTAGGACGGTTTTTTAGATCGACTAGGGCATTGTCCGCTACCCTTTCTTTGTTTTTGATTGAAGGGCAATTGTGCGATACCTGCAGGTGGGTATTTTACTACGTGTCGGGCCAGACCCAGTAACTCGGGTTCTGTTCGCTGCTAGGCCCCTGTGATTGCAAGGAAGTAAACACAGCGACGTTATAATCACGTGGTCGTCGTTGGCTGCATCGAGACTGCATGCAGATTATCTGAACTGCGTCCTGATCAGAGGGGGCCCCTGGACTTGGGGGGTCGACCTCCCCCCCCCCCTCAGGGTTGGGCCTGGATGGTGTGTCTAGCGTCATCGGAGGGCGTGTGGAGGTGTGTTGCTACTTGTGAGCTGCGTTGGGATTTCTCCGAAGAGGAGGGAATAATGCAGTATAGTATAGATAAGTATTTCCCTCGGTTATGAAACCAAGATTATCAATCCAGTATGAGAACCAAGAAACACTATGTAAATATCACCTGCACACAAACAACAAATACTTGCAACCCATCGCGTAGAGGGGTTGTTAATCCCTCAACGTTATTGAGATAGATTAAATTGTATAGGATTTGATAAATATATCTAACTAAAACACAGAATAAAATAAACAAAAGAAAATTGCAGCAAGGTATTTTTAGGAGTTTTATATGATAAAAGATAGACCCGGGGAGCATAGTTTTCACTAGAGGTTTCTCTCGAGAAAATAGCATACGGTAGATAAACAAATTACTGTTGGGCAATTGACAGAAAAGCAAATAATTATGACGATGTCCAAGGCAATGATCATGTATATAGGCATCACGTCCAAGATTAGAAGACCGAAACGATTCTTCATCTACTACTATTACTCCACACATCGACCGCTATTTAGCATGCATCCAGTGTCCAAATTCTTGTGTTCATCCATATACGGAGCCACCAAGGCGGAATTCTATAGAACTGTATAGTGTGCTTCAGTGAGAGAATGTCCGTCCATACATATTATTTGTTCCCCTCCTAGCGTGCCTTTTCCATCCAGTCTGCCCTTATGCCGCGATTCAGGAACACCAATCGGCTTAAGGTCAGGAATAAAGTCAATACAAAACTCAATGACCTCCTCATTTTGACGGCCCTTGGAGATGCTACCTTCTGGCCTAGCACGGTTATGAACATATTTCTTTAAGACTCCCATGAACCTCTCAAAGGGGAACATATTATGTAGAAATACAGGACCCAAAACGTTTATCTCTTCGCATAGGTGAATTAGGACGTGCGTCATGATGTTGAAGAAGGATGGTGGGAACACCAACTCGAAACTGACAAGACATTGCACCAAATCATTCTCTAACCTTGGTATGATTTCTGGATCGATTACCTTCTGAGAGATTGCATTGAGAAATGCACATAGCATCACAATGGCTAATCAAACGTTTTCCGGTAGAAACCCCCTCAATGCAACCGGAAGCAGTTGCATCATAATCACGTGGCAGTCATGAGACTTTAGGTTCTGGAACTTTTTCTCTGCCATGTTTATTATTCCCTTTATATTCGACGAGAAGCCAGAAGGTACCTTAATACTGAGCATGCATTCAAAGAAGATTTCCTTCTCTTCTTTGGTAAGAGCGTAGCTTGCATGACCATGATGTATGCCGTCTTTTCCGTGCATACGTTGCTGGTCCTCCCGTGCCTCAGGTGTATCTTTTGTCTTCCCATACACGCCAAGAAGCCAAGCAGGGTCACACAAAGATTCTGCATCACGTGCATCACGTCGATTGCGGAGCGGACCTCTAGGTCTTCCCAATAGGGCAGGTCCCAAAATATAGATTTCTTCTTCCACATGGGTGTGCGTCCGTCAGCGTCATTCAGAACAGGTTGTCCACCAGGAACCTTTCCAAAGACCACCTTCAAATCCTTGACCATATCATGTACATCAACACCAGTACGGTGGCGAGGCTTCTACCGGTGATCCGCCTCACCTTTGAAATGCTTGCCTTTCTTTCTTACGGGATGCCTGCTCGGAAGAAATCGACGATGTCCCAGGTACACATTCTTCTTACAATTAGCCAAATATATACTGTCGGTATCGTCCAAACAGTGCGTGCATGCGCGATATCCCTTGTTTGTCTGTCCTGAAAGGTTACTGAGAGCAGGCCAATCATTGATGGTCACCAACAACAAAGCCTTTAGGTCAAATTCTTCCCCCATGTGCTCATCCCACGCACGTACACCTGTTCCATTCCACAGTTGTAAGAGTTCTTCAACTAATGGCCTTAGGTACACATCAATGTCGTTGCCGAGTTGCTTAGGGCCTTGGATGAGCACTGGCATCATAATGAACTTCCGCTTCATGCACAACCAAGGAGGAAGGTTATACAAACATAGAGTCACAGGCCAGGTGCTATGGTTGCTGCTCTGCTCCCCAAAAGGATTAATGCCATCTGCGCTTAGACCAAACCATACGTTCCTTGCATCATCTGTCAACGGGTACTCTCAACTTTTCGTCTTTCTTACGGTCTTCTCTATGCCATCGCATCGCCTTGGCATGCTCTTTGTTTAGGAACAAATGTTTCAACCGTGGTATTATAGGAGCATACCACATCACCTTGGCAGGAATCTTCTTCCTGGGGTGCTCACCCTCGACATCACTAGAGTCATCGCGGCTGATCTTATAGCGCAATGCACCACATACCGGGCAAGCGTTCAAATCCTCGTACTCACCGCGGTAGAGGATGCAATCATTAGGGTATGCATGTATCTTCTGCACCTCTAACCCTAGAAGACAGACAGCCTTCTTTGCTTCGTACGTACTCTCGGGCAATTCGTTGTCCTTTGGGAGCATATTCTTTATCATTACCAGCAACTTTCCAAATCCCTTTTCAGATACAGCATTCTCTGCCTTCCATTGCAGCAATTCCAGTGTGGTGCCCAGCTTTTTCTTGTCACCTACGCAATTCGGGTACAACAATTTTTTGTGATCCTCTAACATGCGCTGCAACTTCTTCTTCTCCAAATCACTTGCGCAGTTTCTCTTTGCATCGGCAATGGCCCGAATAGATCATCAATGGGCTCATCTGATGCCTCTTCTTCATCTTTTTCCCGCATTGCCGGCTCGGCTTCTTCCCGCATTACCGGCTCATCTTCATCCCCCATTGTTGTAACATCGTATTCAGGGAACCCATGGCCAGGATAGCTGTCGTCGTCCTCTTCTTCTTCATTGTCTTCCATCATAACCCCTCTTTCTCTGTGCTTGGTCCAAACATTATAGTGGGGCATGAAACCGGACTCAAACAGGTGGACGTGAATGGTTCTTGATGTAGAGTAATTGCGACCATTCTTACAGCCAGCACATGGACAAGGCATAAAACCATCCGCCCGCTTGTTTGCCTCAGCCGCAAGCAGAAAAGTATGCACGAACTGGGGAGAGCATCGGTCATCGTACATCCTTTGCCGGCTCATCTTCATTACACAACATCGAATAGACCAAATTAATACAAGCTCATACATAAAGTTCATACATAAAGTTCATAAAGTTCATACATAAAGTTCATACAATACTTAAATGCAACAAACAAATAACTCTCTAGCTAAAGCATTTAAATGCAACAACAAATGCGATCAAGATCGCAACTAAGGTAACAATTGATCCAACAGCATAATGATACCGAGCCTCACTATCGATGGCATATTTTCTAATCTTTCTAATCTTCAAGCGCATTTTCTCCATCTTGATCTTGTGATCATCGACGACATCGGCAACATGCAACTCCAATTCCATCTTCTCCCCCTCAATTCTTTTCAATTTTTCTTTCAAGTACTTGTTTTCTCTTTCAACTAAATTTAACCTCTCGACAATAGGGTCGGTTGGAATTTCCGGTTCACATACCTCCTAGAAAAAATATCTATGTCAACTTGATGGGCATAATTTGTCATAAACACGAAATGCAACTAGTTTTAAAAGAGAATATATATACTACATCCGAATCATAACAAGGACGAGGGCCGACGGGGACGGATATCAAAACCATGGCACTATATGTATAACAAACAACGTACGGGTAAGATAATTATACGAGTAACTATATATCCAAATCACACAAACATCAATTTTTATATAAAATTTCATGAACAAGAGGCTCACCACAAGGTGGTGCCGGCGACGGGACAGTGTGGGCGATCGACGGTAGTTACGACGGAGATTTAGAAGGCACTAAGTAAACCACACCTACATATGCAAACTAAGTGTTATTTTTGACCTCAAATTGCATATAAATCAAATACTAGCACATATATATATTTCCTCCCAAATTACTAAACTCACAAATTAATCACTATATAAAGCATTACAAGAGCTAATCTAGCAATGAGAGATGAAAGGACAAAGTTGCTAACCTTTGTGATCATTTGAATGGATGGGGGCCTTCAAATCTTGACAAATTTTGAGCAAAATGTGTGATGAGCTCGAGAGGAAGAGGGGAAGAACAGAGAGGAGAGGGGAAAGGGGAAGAACAGAGCGAGCTCGGGTGGATGAAGGGTTTATGTAGGACGACCTTTAGTACCGGTTCGTGCCAAGAACCGGTACTAAAGGTGCTGGAGGGGCCCCAGTCTAACAACATCCTGCCACCACTCTCATTAGTACCGGTTCGTGGCACGAACCGGTGCTAAAGGTTCGCCACGAACCGGTACTAATGAAAGCGGCCCGGCTAGCCGTTGGAACCGGCACTAATGTATACATTAGTGCCGGCTCAAATTCAAACGGCACTAATGTGCTTCACGTTTGACCCTTTTTCTACTAGTGTTTATTCGCATGGCTAAAGCACCAGCTCCCAAGCATGTTGACTCAGACTATGAGGGCCAAATCAGGAAGGCACATCGAGTACAACAAAAGAAGGAGTCGAGCTCGAGCTCGAGGCAAGCAACTGCAAAAAAAGAGGGAAAACCATTCCAGAGCTGGGAGAACAGGCGGTGCAATCGATCCCCCTGCTCATTGTACCAACACATGCGAGTACCGGCGCCGATCAGCTGGTAATAACGGACGAGCATAGAAGGCAGGCTGCAGAGCTCGGTATCATTGTTTATCAACTCCTAGAGATCGAGCCCATGGATAAGCTTAGAGAGGAGGACATAAAACGGAAATATGTCCGCGGCGTACCTTTTGTCAAGCCTGAGGAGGTCAAGAAGCTCCCAACGAGAATGTATGAATTGCATGAATGGTACATGAAAATTGGCAAGACTACCAATCGAGAGTCCCTCATGGTGAAAGTCAAGGCAGAGCATTACGTTAATGAGACAGCTCTGTCCGTTGAGTATACATAACTGTTTCAGTTATTCAATCAAGACGCACTCGACAAATCTATCGTCAGTTGCTATTGTCTATAAGTGATTTCTTTCTGTAATTTAAGTCTCAAGCTGGCTATAGTGCTCGTTGATCATTACCTGTAATTATCCTCACTATATTCTTTTCTGTGGTATTATGCAGGATGAAGATGTATGAAATAAAAAAAGTTGGACGCTATGGCATTGGGTTCATTGACCCAAATACCATTAATGAAGAGACATGGACATATAAATGGTATCAAGCAGACATAGATAAAAACATGCTAGAGTTCTTGAAGCGCCTCAATACCAATCGAGATATACTACTTCCTTACAACTTCACGTGAGTCACACTGTCTTGTACTACAAATTTTGTTTTTGCTTACTAGCTAGATGTTAATAAGTGTATAGGGTTTAGGATAGTTGATGAGTGTTATGCACATGCCCGCTTAATTTATAGATGCAAACGTGTGCGCATGCAGTTACCATTGGATCTTGTTAGTCATTCAAGTTGAAGAAGGAAAAGTTGAAGTACTGGGCTCACTACTTAAAGAAGCTAGTGACTACTCAATTGGGAAGGGGATAGTCAACAGGTAATTTCAATCATTATTGAACTATATGTTGGCCTCTTTAGTTCGTCATTTTCTGATATCAACTATTTAATAACTCCTTTATTCATTTTCTTTGCCGGCGGGCAGGGCTTGGCAAAAGTTCATCAAAGAGGTTCGAGGTGAATGGAAACAAAAGTTGTATTGGTATCGACCCAGGGTAAGTAATTAAGTAGTACTAGCTAGCTACCATCTCTTTAATTCTAGTTTCAATACCATTAATTATCATGCTTGATTAATTATTATCTGATGGAATTCTATATATATAGGGATTGACTATTCGTCACCCTGGGTGAGGAATAGTTATTCTTCACCCCCCTCTATTTTAATAGCAGTGCACCGTAATTTTACGTTTCATAAATTTTGTATTATTTTATACGTAAAAATAGATCGTAAGAAAATATATAGTCGCTGTAAAAAATATTTTATGTTATGTAAAATTACAAACGTAAAAACATAGTGTAAAATATACATAAAATGCATTTTTTCTGATCTTATGACCTATATTTTTTTTCTTATGCCAAATTTTACGTAGTGAATCAAGATGAACGTAACTATTTCTATTTGAAACGTAATTTATTTATGAAACGATCGCAAAATTATCTCGGGTGAAGAATAACTTATTCTGCACCCTGGATGATGAATAGTAACACACACTATATATATATATATATATATATATATATATATATATATATATATGATCAGTTCTATGAGAAATTCTATTTATATATATATATGCATAACATGAACAATATGTAGTATGGTAAAATACCAGCAAATGAAAAAGAATTAAATGGAAAACACAAAATTAAAGGAAAAAAGAAATTATAAACCCAAAACCCCCCAAACCTTTTAGTACCGGTTGGTGTTACCAACTGGTACTAAAGGTCTCCCGCCCGGCGCTGGCTCGTGCCGCGTGGTGGCCCTTTAGTGGCGGTTCGTGTTGAACCGGTACTAAAGGGGGACCTTTAGTCCACACCCTTTAGTACTGGTAAAATGGAACATACATATTCTTACCATTGCTTTAGTTGCAGAACCGGCACTAAAGGGCCTTACGAACCGATGATACAGCCCAGTTTTGCACTAGTGCTTAGCCCCCTCTATTTTTCTCGTGGACTCCCTGTACGGCTTCATCAACGAGCCGACGTGGATTTATTGTTTTTATATGAAGTGTGGTCGCCCTTCCTCCCTAAAAATTCCACTTTGCTCGACCTGCTAGCTTCGACATGATGGATGACGTGTTAAGTTTTTTCTTCCGGTGCAAACCACGGGCATATTTACTATTATAACTAATTAAAGAGAAAACGGTGGACATTTTACCGAGATAACTTGCCAGTCAGATATTTTCAGAGAGAACACCTTGCATTGAGAAATTCAAGAGGAGTCCGTCAGATACGTGGGAGTGTTATTTAAAGAAGTGAGAGGGAGAGAGACAGGGAGAGAGAGACTCCATCAGAGACATGTATACAATAAGTTTTCTAGTTTTCTAGACAAGTGAGAGAGACGTGAGAGTGTTTTTAAAAGAAGTGTGCGAGAGAACTTGTGCGTCCGGGAGAGCTTTTTATTTTTACTAGCGAAAGGGCCCGTGCGTTGCAACGGGAGAAAATATAGTATGCATTGTTCTCCAAGCGTCATTTCTCCCTCACAGAAATTACCATTGGCCCATTGTTAGATCATGCTCATACTTGCTACCTCCTATCACTTTTATCTACAACTTCCTCCTCTTGACTATAGGTGCCCGGGCATTGTGATGGAATATACTCTGGTAGCAGTAATGAGTATTTCATTATTGATCCATTTATCTATAGCAACCGACTTCCAGCAGTGCATATTAGTATACCACATATAGGCGCATGAACATTGTGCTTGTCAAATTGAATTGATACAGTAGCAGCATGAGGAAAACAAAAGGCTAAAAAAACCATATATAGATGTCTATCAATCAATAATAATGTATCAAAGCTCCATGGATTTAGCCCACTAATAAGATGAAAATGGAACATACATATTCTTACCATTGCTTTAGTTGTTGATATCATCATCCCTAAATGTCAACCACAAAACCACTATTAATTGGACATACAAAAATGAACTGTGTATTGTTATCTTCCTACTTACATTGCAGAATAAAAAAAACCCTCTAATACAGCTATTCAAATATGCATGGTTTCAGTTTAGCATATGAAATTATGAACCCATTTTTCAGAACAACACTTGTCCATCGGATGCTTGTTTTCCATAGTTTAGGGTCGACATCCTACTAAATCACTCCTGGATGTCTACATTCATGCTGACAGTCAGTTTTTACAGCCTTTTAAGCGCATGTCCATTCACTGTCAGTTTTCATTCAGGCGCAATGCAGAATTCCCCCAAATTATGATTCAACAGTAAATTAACATGTAGCTAAGTCACAATCTCAGGAGAAGTTCATATGTGTTCTCTCCATGCATATATGGTCTGAGTCATCGTCCTGAAGAAATCCCGTACCTGCTGATGGTCATGAAGAAATCCCATGTAGCTGCAGAAGCGGCCGCTTGAACCATCCAACCCCGTCGCCGCCCCCGGAGCCGCTCGCTGCCATGGATGTCCGCTATAACTGTCTGCGTTGACTGCAGGCAAGCGCACGCATCCGACGCATCCGGCCCCGCCACCGGCGACGACCGTCTCCTTTGCGCCTCCCCTCTCGCCCGGGCAGCGTGCCCCCCGCGGCCTTCATGTATGTGCTCGCCCGCCTCGCTGGAAGAAGATGGCGTCGCCAGTGCCCGAGCGCCGCCTGCACGCCCCTGAAGCCGGCCGCCTCACACGCGACCGCGCCACCGCGCGCGTCCTCCGGCAAGCCTCCCCGTCTCCCGCTGGCTCTGTTCCCAGCCACCGCGCCTCCAACTCCGACGCTTTTGTAGCCCCTTTCTCATCCCACTCGCCGTCATGGGCACCTGGGTGCCGTTGCTGCTTGCATCCCTCGGCGTGATGGTCAGCTACTAAATATCTCTCGCTCTCTGCTGCACGGAGGCACCAATTACCACACTATCCTACCCGCCTCCGTGCTCGTGTACCGTATCCTCGGGCATGGCGGCGGGCGTTGGAGCGGTTGGGGCCGGCGGCGTATTTTGGGCATGGACACTGGTAAAAGGTAAAGTTGGACACAGTCTGGCCGGCCCATCTAGTAGCAAAGGCCCATCTGGCTGTCAATCATGCGTGGCGAGCTAGCGATCGATCGTTGGCTTCCGCGATAGATTAGTACCACCTCGGATATATATTTTAAATTTAAACTGAAAATGTAAATTCATAGGAAAAAAACATATTGTGACGGTGAACCCATGAAGTCAATCTGTACTTTATTATTAGGGATAGATAGGCCAAGGCGTGCAGCATGTGTGAGATGGCGAGGGCGCGTGAAAAAGAGAGAGCGCGTGAGACAGAGAGCATGCATGTGATAAAACCGGGTGAGAGATGTGCAACAATCCTCCAGTGTTCACATGGGCACAGAAACTAAGCCCGGTAATTAGAACGGCCAGTTCTGACATGCACCAGGCCAGCGCACCCATCTACAGGTTTTCGAATGGCTGGATATACAAGTGCATGTAGCGGGGCTGGAGCGATCCATATAGCTACTACTTTCCCTTTGGATGCCCTATTCGTGATAGATTTCTTTTATACATTGTTTTATGTACATCTTTGCAAGCTTGCGTGGGCCTACTATGTGGGCCTACTATGCCACATTTTTTGGTAACGACCAATAACTACGAAGAACTATTTTAGTAAGTAATAGATTTTGACACAAAATCTATGGTAGTAATGACATTCTGAATCTTTCCCCAAAGCTATCCACGTACAATGGATCCAGATTTTATACTATATATAGAGACTGAATTGTGTTTACATAATTGTGGAAACAAACAAGGATATATATTAGCAAAGCTCTTTTTGGCAGCAAGTAATTAAGAATTAATACGTGCTAGCTGTACTTTGCCGGTGACAACATTAGCTGTAGAAAGCAACACGGTTTGA
>NC_041392.1:46083034-46099635 GCF_002162155.2 Triticum dicoccoides
ATTCCTGGTCAGAACACAATTTGCAAACCTGTGTTTTCTCTTCGTCTACACACTCCCACCTTGCTCTCATACTAGTAGAACGCCCGTGCGTTGCTACGGGCTATAATGCATATAAATGAATCAACTAAATAATTAGGATCGTCTTCAAGGTCAAATCTCATTTCTCCCTCATACATTCGAACAAGTTCGAACATTAAATGACGCCTAGCGGGCTCCACAAAATGGAACTATATGGACAGTCCGGGCTCCTAGAAAGCCGGCCTATATTTGGGAGAGAAATATGGTTGTTCGAACTATCCGTCATGTTATCTCCAACACGGTTTCATAAAAAAAACCTTCCAACGACGCACCCTTCTCTCTTCCTGTTGGACCCTCCATTTCCCGCTAGGTTTCCCACCGTAGCTAGACACTTCTCGCTAGAGTCCACTTCTTAAAAATTGGATGACGCCGACCTCACATTTGCCATGGCGCCCCCTCTCCTTCCCACCATACTTCCTGACGGATCGCTAAAGAGGAATCCCCCGCCAACTACCCCGCTCTCCGCCCTGATCCCCTCCCCCGTATTCATTTCGATCCGTTGCCGCCATCAAGGGCGACGAGGTGTGCACCGTGACGCTCCCGAGCCAAGAAGGCATATCCGACGTCTCATGAGCCATTGTCACGTTGTGACATACAGTTTAATGTCGAGCATTACCAGGAAACAAAAATATCATATCCAGTGTTGGGCATGCGACTGATACACCACCATGCTCGTTATTAACTCTTGACACAATCAACCAACGCATTTACCCTTGTATCCTAATCAAAAAATTATACGACTTTATGTAAAAAATATGAACTGCTCACTCATGCAATTTACCTCACGTGCGTTCGCTCATATGGTCAGAAATGACATATAGCATCACCAACTGGGTCTTTAATGTATTGGTAATAAATGAAAATAATAGCTAAGGTACTGATGATATAGCATTTTTAGCCGACTCAGCACGATCCAAGGTCCACAAAAAATTTAGTGCGGAAAATCACAAATAGAGAAAAGACCAGATTATACATATACATCTTTTTCACGGAGAGTGTGCTAATCATATATTAGTACACGGTAGCCCACCATCTATCGGCCACAATGATTGACTACTCTACTAACCCACCTACCCTTGAGTAGCCCGGCTTGCTGCCATGTCCTCCCTTCGGTCACAATTTTCTTGATGATCGTAAGCACACAAAGTGTTGCTCCGCCAAAGACAATAGCATTGCGGTATTTACAAAGTTCCCAAGTGATGAGCGAGAGAATGGTCCTCGTTTCATTTCGCAAAAAAGAAAATAATGGCCCTCGTTTCGTTTCCCAAGTTATCGTCAACAGTGGGAGCTTGGTCCGGATTCCCAATAGCCGACCACACCATATGCGACACCGATCGATGATCGTGTGGAGGTGCATTCGATGTGAAGATGGTTAATGGTCTCGTCGGTTTCATAGAAGGGGCATGTGTCGTGGTGGGCAAGCCTCTCTTGGTGAGTCGAACGAACGTCCAACAACGGTTTCACATGGCTAACCAAGTAAAGAACCGACATTGAAGGGCGGCCTTCGAGTTCCATGTGACGTCCGCGTACGGTACCACATCGCTTCCTCCGAATTTTGAGGCATATGCAGGGCGAACGGAGAACATGACACTACTCTTCCACGCCCATCTTATGGGGGCCTCTGCTCCTCCCATGAGCTGAACATCAGCAATCCGTGGCCATAGCATCCAAAACTGTTGCAGGCATGGCAAATCAATGACTGGTCCCAAGTCCAGCGCCCAAGTATTGCCTTGCAAGGTCTCCTTAACGGTCCTGGTGGCTCGAATGCGTGGGCGGCCGCGATCGTAGACAAGTATACTTCTGAATCATAAAGGTGTCTGACAATTTTAGTAATCAAGAGATTTACTGCTTCTCGAGTAAAAAATGTACATTTTCTTTCTTATGATATACAAGTTAAAGTGTTTGGGCGAATACCGAGCTAAATATGCACAAAAGATATGGACCACCATCAAGGAATATTTTATGTGGGCGATGAGCTTGCTAGGACCTGCATAAAAAATATGGCTTTGACCAGCATAATCATTGGTCATCCCCCAGCCTACTTTGAGCTTGCTCAAACCTGCATGGCCGTTTGATTAAAAAAGACTATTTGTTTACTAACCCCTATGTGAACTCTAGATATAAACAAACTAAGTGTATGGAGCAATTAGATGGCAGAGAAATTAGCATTGTTACAGTAGCGCAAGTGATGGAAGGTAAGGATGAATATTCTCCGGTGATGGAAGGCAAGGATGAACATTCTCCGGTGCAGACACAAGTGAAACGGAAACAAAAGGAAAATAATTTTTTGTCATTGTTAAATATGGACTGAAAAGGCACATTTGCATTGGTATTCTGATTCTTGCACAATGGTATAGCAATCTAGAAGAAGAAATAGAATTTTGCCTGCTGCTCGGGCTGTCACATGCAAGTAGTAAGAACAGGGTGTATAACAAAACAATTGGTGGGAAACACGAACAAACCTTGATTTTTCATGACCCCGTATCCCTTAGCGCAACAGCGGCAATGTCATATCTCTTATAACGTTTGACCGAATAAGCTCTTGACAAACACAAGCTGAATATAAAGACCAAATGACTTGACAGGAAAATAGAGCATACACATATGAAACAATGGTGCAAGAGCCAAAGTTGAAAGGTTGCAGCTGCTGCCCAGTGGAACAGACATACCAATTCACTGGATAAATTTTGTTAAAGAAACATGGTGAACCTTTAAAACAAACTGAATTTAAATGATATCAGTTACAGAAATAAAGTAAAACGCTATAAATTGTGAAAGATCATTGGCAAGTCATTCAAAGGAAGGAAGTTAGCAACGTAAATATTGTCCAAGCAGCCACAAAATATAGTTGGAAATAACAAATAAGGATTTGTAATTTTGGTTTTCAAGCGGAGGTAGTGAGAACTGAGAAGCATACCTAACTGTTTTTTTCTCAAAGCACGGATGCACCAACAAGTTCAAGGATTTGAATGTTAGCATTGTTCCAGAATCCAGACTAATTGGCATCATCCCCTTATTGACCATCCAAGGAACCCTCTTACTGGCTTTAGGAGTCAAATTAGCTCCATGCCGCCTGATATGAGTTATTCAACCAGACCCAAATACAAACCTGAGTGTATGCAAGGCACAATTAGCTTTACCTCAAATTAAAAAAAAATCAAACATTACAGTTTCCTTGCAAACTACAATTTTAACAAAAAAAAATCTAGTGACAACAGAAACTGAATTACAAGTCTATTAATGGGAGAACATTTTGCCAAGTGACAAAAATGAGAGAAATGCAGTACCTTCGAATTCTTAGCAACAACATTATCTCGAGCACCAATCATACTTTAGTTTTATGAGTTAAACTGGTAACTAAATAACAGAAAATGGGTAGGCGGCCGATTTATAGACTTGTAACATTCAATATTGTATCCGCAACTCGCGGAAAGAATGATATTATCGTTAGTAGTGCCCACAAAATTCCAGTAATTTGTAGTGAAGCACCATCAGCAGATCAACTATAACAAGAAAGTAAGGTACTCAATACATGTATAAGGTACTCAATATCTTAATGTACCACGATTGGGATATGAAAACTTTCCCCAAAATCGTATTTTTTGACTCTTATTAGACTAAATATTTTATCATAGCAGTTTAATGGTATTCACACACGTCAATTTGTCCTGGCCAGGAAATCATTCTAGTATTATTACTGGTTCAAAATAAAACACAGCTACATACCTAGAGTTTCACTGGAAATCCCTTTCGACTGTTATAGAACAAGTGAACAACTGCTCCATTTTTACCTAGAATTATACCACAATCCGCATATACATGTCTATCACAGTAATCGAACTGATAACAAACATGACTATAGAGAAGGAAGGAAATGGATGGAAGAACACCATACAGAAAGGGAACCAATGCAAAGAACCTCCCTTACCTAGAACTGCTATTTTTTACTGCAGATATATAAGGATGAAAAACAGAAGTTCAGTTAGTGCCTTGCTTTCAGAATGTCAAGACCCTGCAGTGGAGATCCATGTAGCTCAGTTTTGGTTGCAATCATCTTCACAATCAAAGACCACAACTCTGCCCCTCAACTGATTAAGGGAAGTATTGTTCTTGTTTGACTCATCAATCTAAGCAAACAGAAACACTTTAAGTCAGCGGTTCACTTAATCTGGTGACACATTTAAGTAACTTACCAAATAAAGAGGAATTAATCTCTGAAGGTTTCATGAAAATTCTTGGTGGAATTCGTTAGAACGACTGACCTTAACCCATCCAGTGTGCTCCCTATGTAGGCATTCTAGTATTCCACCTGTCGGTCACATTCGCAGATGCCTTAAGCCTAATTAGCATACTACTACAATACTTGAAGATGTGTAGAATGCAGATCTTGGCCAACCCACCGACCACGCACACATGTGTTGGCGCGGCGCTCCGGGCGTCGCCCGACTTCTGCAGCCTGCTGAACCTTCCTCGCGTGTGCCCACACTTCCTCGGCCTCTGCTTGTTCCCGCGCCTCGCCGTAAACATCATCAGGTGTGTAACCTGCATACAGAAGAAAGATTGATAGGTGTATGTAAAACTAAGAACCAGCAAATCTGATTCAAACACAAAAGAACAAGGGCAAGCTTATGCTATCCTGCTGAGCCACGACCGGCACTACCCCTCGTCGTTTCGGGAGGACCAGGAGAGCACGAGCAGACCACCTCTGGAGAAGACCACCTCGTCAGCCGCGCATGGAGTCGAGGAAGGCCGAGCCTAGAATTGCGGGAGGCCGCGACGACGTCAGCATCGTCGCCACACCGAAGATGGGGGTTGCTAGAACGCCCATGCGAGACAAGAGAGGTGGATAACCGGATAAGAAACCAGGGGATCGGATCGTGGGCAGCTTCCTGATCAGATCGTGGGCGGGATGAAGACGGGAAGGAGGATATGGATTCAGGGGATGAGAGGGGTGGGGCGGGGATCACGAGAGCTTATCCATGTCTTGGGGCGGCCATCCATGTCGAGCGGGGCGACGTATTCGAGGCGCCGGCGGCGGTAGCGGCGGCTGCGCTGCCCGGATCGGCAGATCGACGGCGGCGAATCCGGCGAAGGTGGCGGCTGCGTATCCTCGGGAGAGGGGGAGGAGCGGATCGGGACCAGCGCCGGATCGTCGAGGTGTTCAGCGCGGCGGCGAAGTGATGGAGGGCCGCGACGACCTTGTCCAGGATCGACGCGGATGGAGGATGGCGAGTGAAGCGGGGCGGCGACCTCGACCAGGATGGAGGGCGGCGAGGATGGAGGGCAGCGACTGAAGCGCGACGGCGTAGGGATGTAGGGCGGCCACGAAGGGAGACCTCGCTCGATAACATCACTCGTCGCTCCTACGTGCGGCCGCATGGTTTTTCTGTTGCTGGTTAACCGTCGTAGGTTTTTTTGTCGCAGGTTAACCTTCGTACGTCTATTGAGGGTCGCATATGGATATGTGCGGGTTCGGGCCTCAGGAGGAGGTTTTTTCAGTTTGTTGTGGCTTAGTCAGAGGTGGGAGGAGGTACCAAAATAAACCGTGGGAGGTGGGACTAAAAAAAACCTGGAAGCGAGACTACCAACTGCTCCCTTAGGAGTAGAGATCAGCAGGAAAAACAAATCATCCCAGGGCTCCCTGCCAAGCATCTCCCCGTTGTACCCTCCGGAAACCAGGTTTGCTTTCATCTACCTTCCTTGAATATATTCTCCTCATCCCATTTCTGCTTTCTCATTTTATTAACTTGTTCGTAACTAGGGCAAGATGGATCTACGTGTTGAAAAACCATAAGATTCGAGTGATTCGAGTGAAAGAACTATCAGCAATAGTACTATGGGGATCGCATACTGTGGCAGCCAAGCCCAGGATGACGACCTGGAAGCATATTCTGCTATGGTATTACCTGCTGTCGGATGCAAGGAAGCAAGATCTGACGGGCATGGTTATACCGATGGCCTTCAGATTGATTTTGCCTCCCCTGCTGGGAGGGCTGTTGTCAGCTCTGAATCTTTACCAGTGGCACACCGCACAACCCGGAGAGTACATAGATATACCTCTCCCTCAGTGGCTGAAGGATATAGATTCAGGAGAAGGGTTGTGGACGGCTGTTATACAATTTCGAAAAGATGGGAAGAAGTATGACAATGTTAGTATACTCATGTTCTTCTGCGCTCTTTCCACTAATAATTTTGTTGTGTGTTAATCCCTAGTCATCTCATAGCATACGGAGTGTTTACGTGACGAGCATTCAGACCAAATAATAGATTCACAAACATGTGTTTTGCTTGAGTTATCTTATAAATTTTTGATCTTTTGCATCAAAATAATAGTCTGCATATGTTTCCGCACTAGTTTGTATTTGGTTTTGCACAACGATGCATATATGTGAAACAAATCATAGGGCACACTGATATCATGTTATTATAGAATTTTCTTGTGTAGTGAGTGGTTAAAATAATTGACATCTACTCGACTAATCATGGAACCTTTTTACAATATGATGCCATAGTTTCAAAAACATAATATCAAAATAATACATTAACTACATGCAATTCTTTGGTGTTCAACCAAACAATTGAATTCGTCATAGTATTTAACCCAGAATTCGACCACTGTGACTGTCCACACACTTTTGGATGGTTACTTGTCATAGCATTTAACCATAACTCATATGAACATGCAACACAGAAATATAATAAAGAATTTTTAGTATAGAATGCTTGGTTGAATGCTCTCACCACAACAATTTTCATTTTTAATATTCACAACGGATTTTTTTATTACAACAGTAACTTTCACCTTCTGTATGCTCTATGCAATTTTACACATTAAATCATGTCTATGTCAAATTAACTATATCTTTTTTGCTCATTTCAGTACTACTTTCACAAGGAATATAGTCACAAATTCTGCTCCAAACTCAACGTTTTAGAGTTCCTAGAAGCAGGAACAGTAAAGGGGAAGCAGGTTAAGAAGGTGCCTAACTACTTGACTTGAAAACATTTAGTAATTGTACAAACATGTATACGATTAAGTATATATATATATATATATATATATTTTTACAAGTGTAAATTTTATATGGTACTCTATTTTTTGACAGAGATCAGCTGATACTTCTACGGACAATCATGGTATGTGTAATTTCACTGATGCATTTAATATATTTGTCTATTATTATTGTTCAGAATATTCAAACTTAGGCTGCAAATGTAATCCATATCATGGAAAGAAATAGACTTCTACATGAACTCAACATAAAATAGTTAGTAGTGCAGTTACTCAACTTAAGTTAATATATGAATTAACATTATTTTAGATTCTTTCATGACATGACAAAGAAATAGTTTTATATAAATGTTACATGGGAACCGCCTCATGATTGCAGTTACGTAGTTTTACGATAATATTACTTATTTAGTTTCATATAATATCCGTGTATCATCCCGTCTAGACGAACAATCACGCTGGGGACAAGTTCAAGAAATACTTCTGGTAAACAAACAGTAATTCTGTATAACTCATGGAGGATGTAACTTGTTCGACGCCACCACGACGCCCGATAGCGTCGTCCTCCTGCGCGAGTCCATCCTCCCACAACGAACTCCGAATCTGCACTGCGCCACACCGTCAAGATCCGTCGCCATCAGTGTGTAGGATGAAGCACCGCTCCACCAAAGAATTCGTCCGCTGGTCCCTCGATCACGTATGTACCTCCAAAAATGACGCCCCCAAGGGAGGAACGACACCAGAGCGCCGCCGTCATCCGATCATCCGATCTAGGGTTTCCCCCGGAGGTAGCAGAGAGTGGCCTTGAACTTCTCCACGGCGATGCCTTCAAGAAGGGAACGACGCAGATAACGCCGCCACCGCCGGCCTTAGCAGAAGCCGAAGGCAAGTTTTCACCCAGATCAGTTCGAAGGAATCCAACTCTCGTGCACGGGCCGCCGTCACCACCAGCACCACCAGGCAGACCCTGGAGTACCGGCAGATCAGCGAGCCACCGGCACCACCGCATCCAGATCGCCGGCCACGCCGGGCCGCCGCCATCCCCCGCGCCGTCCGGGTCAGAGACGGAGCTGCCGACCGCGCACAGGGACCGCCGCCGCCTGCACACGGTGGAGCGCCGCCGAGATCCCAGCGCCCACCACCGCTTGCCGAAGCCAACCGCCGCCCGAGCACTGGCGCCACCGTGGAGCCATCAGATCGGGGAGGGAGACGTCGCGCGCCGACCACCCTCGAGGACCCCGCCGCACGCCCGAGCGCCGGCGCCACCACGGCGCCATCAGATCGGGAGGAGGAAGAGCCCGCGCCTCGCCGCCCCGCACAGACCACGCCGCCTCCATCGCCGCAGCGCCACCAAAGGGGAGCCCGGCAGATCCGCCGGCGACACGACCTGCCGCCGAGCCGAGCGCCGCCGCAAGGGCCGGCCGTCCCGCGCCACCCAGGAGCCTCGCGAGGAGGGAGGGAGCCCCGCCGCCGCCGGCGCACGCGCGGGCTTTGCCCGGCGGCGTCCCCTGGCGGCGGCGAGGGAGAAGGCAGGCGAAGGAAGGGAGCGGCGGCGGGGATCTAGGGTTCCGCCCGGGCCACTTGCGGGAGCGGCACGGGGGACGGACGGACCTCCTCTGTTAACCGGGTGCTTCCTGTAGATGTGACTGGACGCGTTTGCGGACATTTGGGGGCTCAATTTTACTAGATTCTCTTGTACATACTCTTAGAGTATTATAAATCCAACATTAGGACCATAGCTTCTTTATCTATGGACGGACATATATCATTGATACTACAAGTAACTAACTACTATTAGTGTGATGGCGTTCTTGCATCTTCTAAGGGAGATAAGGAATGGGTATCCCACATTGTGTGACTGAAGTTGGTGCACTAGCTTGCCCATGCATTAAGAAAGTGTCTATTACTACTCATAGTGGCTGAAATAGGTTTGGCTAGGGACTGGAACATCCTAAGTTGAGTATCTGCAATCACGAGAGACAATTCACACAGCTTCCTTGAATGGATGTCTGACTGATAATGTTTTTGGGATTAAAGGTATGTACTCATTTATCAAATAAGTAATCATTAATCAAGTAATTATGCTAAATATACCAGCCTAATGAAATAAATTCATCAACCACCACCACCAAGTATCACATATACTACGAAAGTACATACTAATTTTCAAATCACATTGTACCCAACATAGTTTTGGCACTATCAATAATCTCAAATGTCTCAATGTGATCTACATGAAATTACACAAAACCATGTGGAAGTTTTGTAGAAGCTGGGG
Organism: Triticum dicoccoides; assembly: GCF_002162155.2. Lineage (NCBI taxonomy): Eukaryota > Viridiplantae > Streptophyta > Magnoliopsida > Poales > Poaceae > Triticum > Triticum dicoccoides. Next base: position 46,092,403 of record NC_041392.1, read on the forward strand.
CTGTTCGTCCTCCTGTCGACATACTAGAACCTGCGCATTTTATGGATAAAGTATTATGAACATAGAAGTATTCTAATTGCAGAACACATCCATTCAAACTAGTCAGAAATATTTAATATTAAATTGATGATTAATTTTAATATATTTTTTGAGAAAGATGATTAATTTTAATCTGTATTTGCTTTTTCTCCATGTTGTTGTATTAATAAAAGTCTAAACTCTAACCATGAGCAAAAATATTCTTCACCCAATAATCACAGATAATAACATATAATAGATACATATCGAGATAACAACTTCTACACCGAGAAGGTGTGTAATGCTTTGTGATCATGCAGATAGGAATCATCAGGAACTATAAGTGTTTGTTGACTTTTTGCATTTTTTTTCATGAAATTGTTCTCAAAATAACTACTAGCATACATGATGGTGAAGCTAGCTTGAAATATTGAACAACATTACAAGTGATACCCTCTCAAAATTAGAGAAATCTATGTGGTATGCAAGATGGCTTACTTAAAATTGGTGCCGTCATCCTTTGTCTTTTGGTGGCCCGTCTATAATCTGCTGAAATTGTAGATCGATAAACTTCTCATCTTGCTATAGTAAAAGGTAACTGTGATGCAAAAAATATCAAAGAATAATGCATATGTGCAATACTCTGAAAGATGTTTTCACACTAATATGATAGATATCTTGTTATATGCATTTGTATGTGAAATCATTTCAAAAATAACGCTATCACAAAAGATTTCAAGGGTGTCAAAGTACTTAATACCACGGCAGAAAGACCTGGCACGGTACATGCAACAGTACAGCTCTGAAGATGGATTTGTGGCAGGTGGCTGCGGCGGCCTCATACCCGGCAGGCGTCCTGGTCGAGGAGTGCGCCGGACTGGTAGGTGCCCCATACCCGGCAGGCGTCCTGGTTGGGACCTCAGGTCTTAGATGTTTAGGTTTGGCTGCAATGTCTGTTTGATATTAGGCCCAGACTATCTGCGCCCCTTCATCAATTGGATAGGTGTAGCGACAGATGTTGCTTAGACGGTGGCTTTAGTCTTGCTTGTTGTATGGCTTTGTAAGGTTTTGTGATAATAATTAATAAAGTGGCCGTATGCATCTCCCAGATGCAGAGGCTGGGGGTCATCCTCCTTTTCTTAAAAAAAAAAACAGACAGCACCCGGTCAGCCCGCATTTTTTATTCATTGCAACACACTACCATTTCTAAATACCCGTTTTCATACAATGGCATGCACCATCCACTTGATCTACGTACATATAAACAAGGCAGAGAACTAGAAAACTAAAATACATGTCAACGGATATGTTAATGACCTCCTTGCCAGACCCGCTGGCCCCATGGTCATTGACGGCAGGGTGAACCGCTGGCGCCTCCTTGTCGTCTTCCTTGTCTGCGAAGAGCTGCTTGCGCTTCAGTCAGCCTTATGGATGAGGCCGCAATTCACTGCCACCTTCTCCTCGGACTGGATGAACTTGAGGATGGCCTGCTACTCCGCCTCGTCCTCCTCTTGGGCAAGCAACTCATCCAATGTGTCCTCTATGCCGAATCCGGCCTGCTCCGGCGCCGGTTCCTCCTGCTCCTCATCTGATGGCTGCTCCTCCTCCTCCTCCTCCACCTCCTCCTCCTCCTCATGCTCTACCTATTCAATCTTGTCTGGAGCATCCATATCCTCCTTCAGTACCTCAACCTTGTCTTGCTTCAGCGGATGCTCATCCAAACTTTCATGCCCCAAAGGAAGGCCGACCAGCCACAATGCACGCGGTGCAGCGCTCCTCCGTGGTATGCATCTACGCCTGAATCTCCACCCGGCACTACGGGTTCAGCATATTGTAGTATGTCACACTCATGCGGACCATGGCTGCAGCAGGATGACCATGGTGGAGCGGTGCCATAGATGGATTTTGCCATGGGCCCCGCACGTCCGTCTGATGTGGCGGACACATGCTGGAGCGTCCAGATGTCCCATTTGGATTGGGTATGGGAGGTGATGCTCAGCCCAGACGTTTGGGTTGGATGTACACGAACAGGTTTGGTGGCACTTTGATGTCTGTGCAGTTACTGTGCAGGCAGCCCAGACGTTTGGGCAATATATGAGCGACGCGATTGTAGATTCTCTAATAGCACGGCTGCATACATGCTCGCAGAAATTAAACAACATGAGTCAAGTCAATTCTATAAGGACATATAGCTTGTCACTAGTCAAACACCATGACTATAAGAGCATCAAATATGAATCCATTTAATACAAGATAGTGGCATACGAGTTAATATTTATGCAAATATAGCTCATTAGCTTGTAGAATGATCTACCTAGCTACAGGTGAGCATGTAAATGCGAACAAGTCACTAGTAGGAAAGCTCTTATTACTCCAATAAAGGATGTTGTAGTACCCACTTTTCCGGGCTCGTAGAGGGCAAAGAGAGGCTCCTGGCCATCCGTTGCCGGTTGGCTTTCGGCGGGAGCCTCTCGGGGCGGCTCCTGGCTGTCCGATCTGCCCAGATGGCACGGACACAAGCAACCAGGCTGGAAGGTCCAAGACGTGTCGACCGCCGGGTGCGCCTGGGGTCACAATCATTAGCGGTGTCAATCGTGCCCCCGCCTGCATGCGAGAGCCTGGACGAGAATGCCTGCCAGCGTCCTTGCCCATTGTTGGGCTGGTCCAGTCGTGTCAGGCACGCGAGCGGGTTCCTTGTCGCAGCGCCGTCTTGCACGTGGGGCCTTGTTCGAGCTTGAACCTCTGAAATGTCCGTTCTGCGATGGCTTGCCGCGGGGGCCTCTTGGGAAGATTAGACGGGCGGACCCGTATGATCTAGCTAAGATTTCCATGATGGGTGGACCGCTGGGCACACGCGGGGCCACCGTCATTGGGACCCAGAGAAACTCGGTTCACATCCCAAAAGACATCGGTGACCAGATGACCGGCGAATAGATCTAGGGGATCTAGCAACGATCTCGTTCTACAGTGGGTTGGATCCCAACGGCTAGGGTCTGGGTAGGCAACGTCCCATCGCAATAACCTACTAGAGCCAAAGCACGGTGGATTGGATATGCAAATTGTTGACAATGTTTTATACTTTAGCCTTCCCGTGCATGCAATTTGTTCTTGAAGTTGGAGAAGAAGAAATTCGTTCTTATACATAGTTTGTTGAATTTGAAGTTGAATGGACAACCCAAGTAAAATGTATTCATTGCCAACTTTGTCAACACCGCCGTTATCGGCACCGAGGAAGATATGAGTGATACAACCGACCCAACAAAAGAACCACCGAAGAAGATTAGGAGATGGTTCTGAGAAAAGAAGTGAGAGGAGGAGAAGGCGAAGAAAGAAGGTAAGGCTGCCAAGATGACAGAGAGTTTCGAGAACATCTTGGTGAAGAAAGAGGATTCATATTTGAAGCGCTCCGACATGAAGGAGGCATGTAAAGCCGAGAGCTTTAACATGTTGATGGTGGTGACTGACAAGAAGCTCAAGCTTGAAGAGAAGAAAGGCATGCTCGAAGAGGAGAACGTTCATATTGCAGCTGCTTCGGAGGAGAAGAATATGTTGACCTTGCGGATGGATGAGTTGGATGATGATGCAAGAACGGTCGTGCAAGCCTTCTATTTCAAGATGTTGAAGTGGCAGAAGGTTCAGTTGAGGGTGGAGGCCGAGGAGGCGACCGAGGCACTGGTGACGGCAGAGTGATGGAGGCTTAGATTGCCTGACCGGTAGGGCAAAATTTTGCATGCACTGTTGGAAATTTGCCCACTGGATCGATCACATCAAATCACGATGAACACGCACACGCAAAAACTTTTGCCAAAGGCACGTGTCGTGCCTCTCTTTTCTCTTTATTGCTTTTCTCTTTTTTCTCCTCGGTGTTACAAATCTCATGACCTGGCTATGTATATATATACACAGCTTCCAGCCGACCAACCAGACCCTGCCCTATACGGACTCTACTAACCTGATCGTACACGGACACATACCTAAGAAACATACCAGGACACTACTAATCCAGCCGGACTAGTATTACTTGATACACACGTCTATAGCCAAGACACCTCCTAGCCAGACTAAATAATTGAGCTAGGAATTAACTAATCTACTAATAGACAAGATTATCTAACAATCTCCCCCTAATCTTGACTTATCATCTCCGCATACTCGGTTTGATCTTGACTCGTTGTCGATCCGCAACTTGTTGATCCAAACTCCGACGGATGATCCGAACTACCAGCCCACACGGTTATATCTATGCGTGCAATGTGCAAGACTGGACGCATCATCAGTCTTCACATCGTTCAACTTAACTGGTCACTGTCCCACTACATGCCGAGCTTGATCTTCAACTGTCATATCCGTACACTGAGTATGACCCGCATGGAAACATGCAGTGCGCCTCCTTGCTCTACCATGTTGTGCCACCGCCATTGCTTGGCTCCTGCCTTGCACTCGGTCCGCACCATACTCCTTGTACTTGCTTGCAATAGATCTACTCTCCACTGCTCGCACACCTCCTCGTTTTACGATGGCTTCGCCTACCATCGTCCGCCTTCGGCATCACACCGAATCCACACTGGCCGCAACCAGGATGCTCAACGAGGACATGGACATGACTCACGGAACACCATGCACACCGCTTCCACTCCAATGAATCATCACCAAGACGAGCACTTGGACACGATGACGACTCACAGACGCAACGACGACTGACCGTGCAAACACGCACGACTCCTTGACACTCCAAACTCCTGCGGATGACGATCTTGATGAACTTCCGGCGCCGCGCCTCGGCTCCACTGCTCCCATCAACGATCACCTTCCACCGCATTGCCGACGACAGCCCGCCGTCGCCGTCCTTGTCGCTCCGTCGAACGACGATTGCCTGATCCTCCTCGTCGCTGCACCACCCAGCAACTTCATCGCCCACCCCGAGGCGCTAGTCGGGTCGCAACCCCGGGGCAAGCACGGCTTCAGATCGACCTTGCTCTGATACCAATTGTTGAAAATTTGCCCACTGGATCGATCACATCAAATCACGATGAACATGCACACGCAAAAACTTTTGCCAAAGGCACGTGTCGTGCCTCTCTTTTCTCTTTATTGCTTTTCTCTTTTTTCTCCTCGGTGTTACAAATCTCATGACCTGGCTATGTATATATATACACAGCTTCCAGCCGACCAACCAGACCCTGCCCTATACGGACTCTACTAACCTGATCGTACACGGACACATACCTAAGAAACATACCAGGACACTACTAATCCAGCCGGACTAGTATTACTTGATACACACGTCTATAGCCAAGACACCTCCTAGCCGGACTAAACAATTGAGCTAGGAATTAACTAATCTACTAATAGACAAGATTATCTAACATGCACTGCACAATAGATATCTGTTTGTGATTGGGCATGTCAAAACTATGGATATTCGCCTCTTTTTGGTTTTGACCGTGCGCTATGGGATCCAGCGCGTGAGCTATGTTATCGCGGTGGAGCATTTGAATTGCAAATTGACAAAACCAGGGCGGATATTTAGGGGCAACTTTGGATGTCCGGCTCTCCTATCAGTGTCCGCAGACTGGTCCTCACCGGTCCATGGATGGATACCGTGTCCGATTCGTTGGTCAGCGCCGGAGATGCTCATACACATTATTGGACAATTTGACATAAACACATAGTGCTCACGCGAAAATCCATAAAAAATATTATAAATGTTTGCTTGAGCTAGGAGCACATGCTCACGTACTCAACTATGAATTTACCGAGCGGATTTTGAGTTTCCAGATCCAGTTGCATCTTTTAGTTTAGAATACCAAAAACACTTTTTCCCCGGTGGACCGAAAACTATATTTATTTTTAAAGTTATAAATATAATCATGAACAAATTATGTCATGCACACAAAGTAGCTTAGAGCATCTCCAACCGCGCACCCAACGCGCCCTCCCTAGGCGATATTTTCGCGCCGGCGCACAAAAATCGGCCCAGCCACGCCCCCAGAATCCCATTTTTCGCCGGCTCGGGCCGAATTTGGCACCGGCGGGCTCAAGCCGAACCCGGCGCGCTGGGGGGCGCTCGGGGGCGCCGGGTGAAACGGTTTTGGCGCGAACTAAACGCCGGCCCCCGAGTCAGCGACACGGTGCTTCTCGTCGTTTCGTCGTCCTCATCGCCTCGGTTCCCGCGGGGGGAATCAATGCCAAAGCTGCAGCGCGCTGCCGCGCCGGTCAGCATCCATTGATGCCTCACGGGCGGCGCAGTGAAGGCGCGGCGCCACGCGTATGCCCGGCGGCCACGCGGACGCCGCCCGCCCGCGGCTGTAAAAAGCCTACCCCCCACCAATGGACGCACACTTCCCCTCTCCTATCCTCTCCTCTCCACCGCCGGCGCTCCTGCGTGCCTCCTCTCTTTCTCGCCTCTGCGCCACCATGTCGATGCGCCGCCTGGGCGCTGCTAATTTCCGCGGAGTCCGCGAGCGCCGCTCCGGCGTCTTCTCCTCCGAAATCTTGTTCGGCAAAAAACGGCTCAGTCGCGGCACCTTCGACACCGCAGAGGAGGCGGCCCGTGCGTACGACGCGGCAGCGTGGCGCCTCCGGCGGCCTCGTTGGGATATGAATTTCCCCGACGTGTCGACGAGCCAGCGCGCGCAGGATCTCGCGCATCTCCCGCGGCTTTTCACCGACGAGGATCATCGTAACAACCGGAGGCAGCAGCGTCGCCTGCCGATCGCGGAGATGGACATGGAAGCCATGGCGGAGTGGCGCGAACGCTTCCCGCAGGACATCGTCAACGAGCGCCAGTTTTACAAGCAACGGAGGACGGAGAGGGAGGCGAGGAGGAAGGAGCGAGCCACCTATCGGGAGGACAAGCGTGCGCAGATGCAGGCCGCTCAACTGAACATGAAGCTAGGAGAAGCGTCGTCCTGGGACTCCGAGGACGAGCGGTATGCTGACGCCTACTTGCAGACTTCGGAGGAGGACATTACCGAGTCGAAGCCGGAAAACGACGAGTAGTTGATCTTTTCTTTTAACAGGCTTTGCTATGGTGAACTATCTATGTATCATTTTCATTATGTATGCTATGGTGAACTATCTATGTATCATTTTCAACTTGCCGGCAGCGTTGGCGAGGAAGGAAGCGAGCGAAGGGTGCGCTAGGGGCAATGACCAGCGGGCCCGGGGAGGGGAAGTGCGCGGCGGTTGGGGGTTGAAAAATGAAAAATCGCC
>NC_041392.1:46099917-46102304 GCF_002162155.2 Triticum dicoccoides
GATTGTATCGCCGGCTCGCCCCCAGGGGGCAATTTTTATGCGTCCTGGGGTGGCCAACGGCTGGAGATGCTCTTACCACGTGCCTGCAAATTTTCAAGAGAAAATATACTAGTTGGTGTTTCTTGGGAAAAAAACGGCTAGAATGAGTAACTTAGCAATATCTTGTTGCTCATTTAATTTGTTATTTCTGTATAGGGCTCAAGAGTGTATGTTTTTTACGCCAAACTTTGCAAGAACTGGAGTATTTCAATATGTGTACATCTGAAAAAAAGAAAATCGTGAGTTTGTACAGTGTATAAATGTTTTTTAAGGAAAAAATGAGAAAAAAGGTTGGCATAGATAGGAAGGGTTTTTAAGCGAGCTTCTCATGGGAGGCGGAAGGGATCGCAGTTGCTTGCTCGGCTGGGAGCGTGAGCGTGAGCTTGCGTATCATTGGATTGATAGAAGAAAAGCAGAATAAGTACATAAGATGGTAAAACACAACACGAACGCATACATGAGAAGGCGTGCACATGGGACCCAGAGCAGAGGGACGGGATGCTCAGCTCGGACAAAGAGAAAACACAACTAAATCACCAAACCAAGACTATCTAGAGGGGCAACCCGAACCGGCTAGGTGACGATCATCTCTAACACCAACACCGGGGACGCTGCGAGCAAACAAGATGACGCCTTCAAGAAGGGGCACGACATCATGGCGCCGCCGCCATCCGATCCGAAGAACCGGACCAAGGTTTTCCCCCGGTGCTCGAAGAGGGGCACAGGTACAAGCCATGGCAGCGCCTCCAAGAAGGAAAACGACACCCATGGGTGCCGTCACTGCCAGCATCGGCAAGCCGATCAGGGATTTCGCCCTGGCCTGAGTCCGAGCAATCCCATTGCCGCGGATCAGGGGCCGGAGATGAGGAAGTCGCTTCTCTAATCGAGATCACCACCTCAGGAGGGGGCTAGATGGGGTTGCGCCCGCCGTAGGTGGGTGGCATCGGGCGAGGTCAAAAAAACGCAAGCTTTGGGATTGGCTCGCCGTGGGGGTGGACAGGGTCAAAGGGAGGCAGGGCCGAAAAAGCCGACGCGGAGGACGGAAGGCAACTGACGCCATCGACAAGCTAGGAGCCGGAAAGGGACGCAAATCCAAGCTGCCGAGGACGAAGCCGCCTGGACGCCGGCAAGCCAAAGGCTGGAGAGACGCAGCAATAGGAGCGCCGGCGCCCGAACCGCAGCGGCAAATGACACAAGAAGGCTATGGAAATTGGAGTGGAGAACGCAGGTCCAAAACCGCCAGGACCGGAGCGGTGCCGACAAAGGGTCCACCGCGAGGCCTCAACCGCATGCCAAGGAAGACCACAATAGCACACAAATCGGACGAAATCAACACCGCAGGTCGGAGGATTTAGATAGATACTTGTATAATTTTCTTACTTTTATTATTGTTTTTTTAGAACTTACTTTTATTATTGTTTGTTATTATATAGTGCCATGGTTTTGGTATCCACCCCGTCGGCGCTCATCCTGTCTATGATTCAGATGTGGTATACTATCTTTTATAACTATTTGTTTCATTTAGTGTTCATGACAATTATGCCGACCAACGTGACATTGATGTTTTTATCTAGGAGGTATGTGAACCAGAAATTCCAACCGACCCTCTTGTTGAGAGGTTAAATTTAGTTGAAAAAGAAAACAATTACTTGAAGAAGAAAAATGAAAAGAATTGAGAAGGAGAAGATGGAATTGGAGTTGCATGTTGCGGATGTCATCGATGATCACAAGGTCAAGATGGATGCAATACGCTTAAAGATTAGAAAGATTAGAAAATATGCCACTGATACTGGGCTCAAAGAACTGGCAGCATGCCCACAAAATGAACACTGCTAACGAACACCTAGGAGCGTGCACATGAGGGTATGCTGCTAAGTTGGTCTCAGATTCGAAAACAAAGGTGCTGCCTGGCTAGCGTTCACACTAGCAGCGTTCACCTAGCAACACAAGTTACTAGAACTACACTATATTATGTCATTCTATGTATGCTACTACAACTACACTATATCTCTCAAATCGGACAATTTTGTACAACATATTGAAAGTTTAACCAGATATTCTAATGATCACAAGATGACACCATGTAAAGTTTATTTTGTTTAGACAACACTTACAACTTTTGGCAAATCTGCTTAAGATCCTGAAATTCTGTTAGCAGCGAGTCATTTTCTGGCAAACGCTGCAAACCTTGCATCTAGAATCGTGTACATTACATCACATACTAATTTCATAAAATATATTATCTTGTTAGAAAATAGCAAATCCATCTCATATAAATTCAATAACTGGAGATGCAAATTTGATTTGTCTGCATTACATGTATGCAAGATTTTTTTTGTCATAAAAAT
>NC_041392.1:46102828-46119814 GCF_002162155.2 Triticum dicoccoides
AATGTCATAACTATTGTGTAACACGTTGAAATTTCAATCACATATTCTAGTGATCACATGATGACACCATGCAAAGTTTATTTTGTTTAGACAACACTTATATCTTTTGGTAAATCTACTTGAAATCCTGAAATTATATTAGGAGCATACCATTTCTTGGCAAATGTTGTAAACCTTGCATCTTGCAGTGTGTCATTTCTTGGCAAACGCAGCAAACCTTGCATCATGTACTTTGTAGCACACGATGCTAACTTAATAAATTATTTTATGTTGTGGGAAAGTAGCAAACCCATATAAATCCAATAATTGGATATGAAACTTTAATTTGTCTGCATTACATGTATGCAGGCTTTTTATGTCACAAAAATGGCAACACTACCTTCCCTCTCTCAAATCGGACACTACCACCACCCCTCTCTCAAATGGCAACACTTACAACTTCTAAAAATATTCTAGTGATCACATGACACCACGCAAAGTTTATTTTTTTCAGACAACACTTACAACTTCTAAAAATCAAAAACCGATTTAGATGTCTGTCTAAATAATCCCAACAAATGTTTGGACTTATCATCAATCCATCTAAGAACTAAAATATACACTAAAAAACTTGTATACCATGGGATTGGCACATAATTGTGGGTGAAGTGTCTAGCAGCTGCCCAGTCACTGCAAGATGCAAGTTAGCAGTGCTCATTTGCTAGACACACTGGTAAGATTTAACCATTTAACTGCCCGTCCACTTGAGTTGAGGAAAATTCCCCAAATATCGATCAAGATATCATCTTTCTTCAACACAAATACACAAAAGATATCCCTTTGGAATGAACTAAGTTAGGCAAAGCTTTTATCTTCCAACTCTCCAAGTTGTTGTTTAATTTAACCAACTACCTCAGGGATATCAAACACAGATTCTTGGAGAAGTGGTGGTTTATAAGAAAACCAACTTCATCACGAGCTCAACATAACGGCCAGGGGACAACTTGGTGATACTTCCAAGATGATATCTGGAAAATCTTGAACCACCGATATGTTATGAAGCTCGAGAACAATCTTGCCTTTCAGGGCAGGACGACATGATCAAAAGAGTGAGCGGTTGACACAATCCTAACTCCTTGATCGAAGAGTGCACCAGAAATAAGGATTAGGTAGCACGATCAATCTTAGAATGATAATTCAATAACCAACACGCTAAGAATAAGATCATTGTCTATTAACTATCAAGCGTCATTGCTAGGAGTATTGATTTCACACATCACATTTCATTTGTCGGTATTCCGGTTGCAACAACATGGGGATCGAGGAATGAATAATTACCACGTGAGCCGGCTGGCGCATGGGGCCAGTCGCTCACGCCTCATTGGCCACACGAGGACTTGCTTGGTGCCACTTGCGTGGCTGAGCGTGGCGCATGTTGCTTGGTCCCAAAGATCCATCTGGCTACACGGTTTCATTGTCTAGACACCCGGGCATGATTCCCATCTAGATAGGGTCATGGTGACAATAGGATAGTATGTCGCACTCGATGTTGTCTGGTTGGTCGTCCTGTCATTTCACTTGGCCAGCTGGAGCTGTCTCGGAATGGATGGTTGGTTGCTCGACCTGACACGCCATTTGTTTTCGTGGGCATTTTAGTCTTTGCCTTAGGTTGGTTGAGGTTTCTTATAAGTTATTTTCCTACACCGCAAGTCGGTTGTCGTGTATGTTGGTCTCGCTTTCACTTAGTTTTGCTCCTGCTAGCAGCGGCCCTAACTTTGAGGTGAAAAGTCTTTGGCGGCAAAGACGGCGTTCGCAGGGCCACCAGTCCGTGCCCGAGGCCATCACCGTGGAAGCCGGTGTGGGCGCCTAGCAGTGTCGTGTTGCGCCTAGGAGTGTTGGCTATGGGCATGTTGAAGTCGTCCAGCTTCACGACGTTGGTGGCCTTCTCAAGAAAGGCAATCACGACCTCCTGTCAGGGATATAAGTTGCCTTTGTAGACGGTAGTCGCCGGTACCACTCGGATGTGCTTCTTTCTGCAAGACTGCAAGGTGGCGTCCATTTCACCGCTTCTGTTTTGGGTCGGTGTCCCCTTCGTTCCATTGTTCATGCTCTTGTTTTTTTTATTTAGGCGTCTTTGTCACTGCGACGTTGCATCATTCTTGTATGTGCCAAGAACATGAAATTCCATGTTTGGTGTTGTCAATGTTCTATAGCGGCGTGTGGTTTTTTTGCTTTAAGAAACTGCATGGTTGTATGTAGTGTACTTTATTGTGTAATTGTTAATCGGTAGGTGCTTTTTCCGAGCCAGTTGCACAACTTGAGTTCACTGGTTTAGGTATCTGCAGGGCTAGCTGTTTGTGTATGCTCACTTACAGCTCACAGCGTCCCGTTGCTGCACAAGACACAAAACCACCTTGCCCGGTCTATGTCTGCGCGCACTGGATTATAGAAGTAATGACCCCTGGTAATGGTGTCACAAGCCCGAACGTTGCCCGGACACAAAGAAGTTTGGCTTGCCCGGGCACCTAGGGGCTTCCCCGAACTGTCTAGCCTGGTGCAGTTGTATCCTATACTTTAAACGCTGGGCCAGAGATCAACTGGGTAGGCACAACAGTGCGAAGAGGTGCGTGATGGAGTTGCAAAATGGGGCAGATCAATCCACTCAGGTTGTCGAGGTGAATAGAGCGATCGTAGAGGTGGTGCAAGCCAGACATGCATGGAACTCGTTTGCTCGGCCTCCAAGAAGCTGCCAGGTGTTCCAAAATTTTGGCCGATCAGGTTCCCCGACGAGGAGAAGGCGAGTAGGTTCTTAGCGTGCAATCAGGTGTTCTCCTACCCGGAACAACTCAGGTCCACATCTGGGTCAGTACCAATGGGGATGTATTAAGCTACTCAGAACAACTCAGGTCCAAATCCCAAAAGACATGGTTGACCAGACGACCGGCGAATAGATACAGGGGATCTGGCAGCGTTCTTGCTGTACCGTTGGTTGGCAGCAAGATGACCACAAAGGGGGCCAACGGCTAGGGTCTGGGTAGGCAAGGTTCCATTGCATTAACCTGCCAGAGCCAAACGACGGTGTCCGCGAAGCGTACATGCTGGCAATTGGCCTGGCAAGCAAAGCTGGTTTGCATCCGAGCAAAATTACCAACTGAAATGACGCATGGCACACTGTGTATCCGTCGCCCACGAGCTTTCATGCAGACGGCCGGGCATCTGGAGAGCACACTCATCGATACTTATCATGGGGTCAGGAGTCGAGTAGGCAGGAAGCAAGAAGCCCGAGTAGTGATGAAACTAGCCGACCAGCTAGCTTTTGGCACCGCATCTGCATCAACCAGCTTGACCCAACATCGGGCCTTCCGTACTTCCTGGCAACCGCCTTCCTGGACGGGAAATACACTAGCTTCGTACGGCCACAGCGCCAACCTGCTGAACGGATGCACCCATCAATAGTACGGAAACCCCTTGTAGGATTTTACTAGCAGCGGCCAAATTTTACTCGTCCCAAGAACTATCACGCGGACAACCCTAGAACGGATGCACACATCCCTAGAACTACACGGGGACACTAACTTTGCCAACTACCAGCGGCGTCCAGCAAAACAGCAGGTGTTTAGACTACTTCGGCACTAGTAGCGTCTAGAGAAAAGAAACGCTTGTAGTGCTGCAGACTGAGCCAGCTATTTTGTCGCGAAGGGAAAGCAGCATTTCGAGAGAGTAAGTGCCGCAAGATGGGAAACTAGCAGTGCTGCATCTTTTCTCAACGCCCCAAAACTAACTTGCATCCATACACCGGCCGACCTCATTTGTGGGCTTAAACAACTAGCAGCATGCCCACAAAATGAATGCTGCTACTGGACATACACCTAGGAGTATGTACATGACGGAACAATGATAAGTTGGTCTCAGATTTCAAAACAATGGTGCTGCCTTGCTAACATTCACACTAGCAGCGTTCACCTAGCACCACACGCTACTAAAACTGCGTTATATTATATTATTCTACGTACGCTACTACAACTACACTTTATCTCTCAAATTGGATAATTTTGAGTAACATATTGAAATTTTAACCACATATTCTAATGATCACATGATGACATCATGCAAAGTTTATTTTGTTTAGACAACACTTACAACTTTTGTAAATCTGCTTAAAATCCTAAAATTATGTTAGCAGCATATTATTTCCTGGCAAACACAGCAAACCTTGCATCTAGCAGCATGTACATTACAACACACACTGCTAAATTCATACCTATATTATGTTGTTAGAAAATAGCAAACCCACCTGGCCGTGGTTTTGTCACGGCAGATGTCATAGCAAAAGGACTTAAGCGTGAAGCCATCGCAACGGTGATTAGCTTGTCCGGGTTGAGCGGGACGAAAGATACAGGTTTACCCAGGTTCGGCCCCTCACGGTGGAGGTAAAAGCCTACTCCTGCTCTTGTTGCTATTGCTTGAGTATCGATTACAAGGGAGCGGATTCGCTTGACCTAGCTATCGATTGATAGTAAACTGTCTATTTTATGCCGGGGACTCGCCTTTATATACAGGTCAAGGCCGCCGGCTTACAAGAGTCCGGGTCGGGTTATGACACGTGACCGAACCATACTCTAAGTCGCCCTGCATTACAAGGTAGATCATTACATGGCGTGTTACACCTTGGGGCTGTCTTTTGACCCTCATCCTAAGTCGGCCCATCTTCTGAGCCGTCTCCTTAAGGCCACGTCTTGACTATCTTGGCTCTTCAAAGGCCCAGCTCCTTAAGTCGCCAACGATCTAACCCGGCCCTATTAGGGCGGGTTATATCGCTGGGTTATATCCCCACACACCTCATATAAATTCAATAATTGAAGATGAAACTTTGATTTGTTTGTATTACATGTATACTACATTTTTATGTCATAAAAATATCAACACTACCTTGCCCTCTCTCAAATCAGACACTAACACCCCCCCCCCCTCGAATCGACAAATCTACCCTTGGATAACGATAGGTTTGTAAGCCACGTATGTCATAACTTTTGTGAAACATTTTGAAATTTTAACCATATATTCTAGTCATGAAATGATGACACCATGCAAAGCTTATATTATTGAAACAACACTTTCAACTTTTAAAAATTGAAAACAGATTGCAGATGTGTGTTTAAATAATCCGAACAAATGTTTGGACTTCTCTTTCAATTTCTTTAAACAACTAAAATATACACAAAAAACATTAATAGCATGGAATTGGCACATAATTGTGGTCGAAATGTTTAGCAGCTGGCCAATCACTAGACTTAGCTAGTTAAGAGCACTCGTTTCTTGGACATGCTACTAAGTTTTAACCATTTAGCTACATGCCCACTTGACTTGGTGAAAATTCCCCAAAACTCGCCACCCATCAAATTCCTAGCTCGTACTGCCATCAACCACACTAGTTCATCGCCAACATCGCTGCCCCGCTTGACCTTGTCTGTGCTCCCATGTTATTATGCGCAGCGTTGCCCTAATGTGGCTGCCCGCGACCCAGTGGTCCTCTTCCTCTGACCTGCCCCGCCTGCTCATCTGCACCGCCGCCCACCCTTCGTCTGCGTTCTCGCCCATCGCTCAGTGCCTCTCCTCTACATCCTATATGCCGGCAAGTAAGCATTCTCCTCCTTAGGTCATAATCAGTTGGGGATCTAGTGGGGTTGCCCCCGACAGTTCCTAAAATTTACATGAATTTTGAGGTTCCAGGTCATGTAAAATGAAAAACATGTTGTTGTATAGACATGTTGCTTAAATTATGATGGTACTTAGACTAAATTAAGGCATCCTTTGGTTTGTAGAAATTTCGTAGGATAGGGTTTTCAAAGGAAAAATTCCTTTGGAGCCCTTTGGTTTGTATTAATGGATTCCTATTACTATGTAGGATAGAAATCAATGCTTCACATTTCCAAGGAAAAAATCATTTTCGTAGACTCAATGAAACAATTCCTATCCTATCAATCAAATGTCATCTCACTTCATATGATTTTTCCGTTTATATGATATTCATATCCTATGAACCAAAGAGGCCTAAACATGTTGCTTTTATAGGGTTGAGGTTCTAGGTTAATCAATAGATTATATGATGATATATGACAAAGTTTCAAAACTTGTTGTATGGGGACTAAATTAGACATGTTGCTCTATACGTTGATGTCGTGATCCCAAGGCAGGAGGAGGCCCCAGCTTGCTGTACGGGACCCCAGGGCACGTCCGCTCAGGGACTATGTGTACGAGATACCACGCAAGTTTCATGTACGATCTACTCGGTTTGTTTAGGGAATCGTACAATAAGGGAGACCATGAACCTCATATTTTCCATGATTACTGTGCTAATCGGATTAAAGATTTTTCCAGGTACATGTCCATCAATCGATCAATCAAAACACAAGTATGTACACTGCTTTCGTTATGTCCAAATAGGCTAGTACATGACTTGGCTGCCTCCGGCAAATTGTGCACACGTACGAGCTCCTGCCTTGATCGATTCCTACTCGAAGATGGGATCACGTTCCACGGGCGCAGGATCTATTCAAAAGCCACCCAGGCCCAGGTGGACGCGAACGTGACGAGATGTGGGACGACGAGATATGAGCCGTATAAATCGGAAAGGAGGGATGAGTATACTGGTGCGTTCCAGGTTGAACTAGCGGTACGTTACTATTGGTCTTCTCTGAAATGATACTAATATTGGTTAGCATGTAGCAAAGTGGCAGGGCCCATGAAATCACCGAAAAGCCTGCTGATGATACGACGCGGCGGGGGCACACGTCCACGAGAAAGACATTTAGGGTCTTTTGATTGTGACTACTTTCGCCAATTACTTTACTTGAGGTGCTCAAATGTTTGACCACACTGTGACCTTCCTTAGATAATCTTGTCACACTCTTTTTGTATCTATGACATATCTTAGTCGTGGCTAGAACAAAACACACATCTAACCTGGTCAAACTTGCCTAAATTGAGGTGTGGTAAAGTCTGGCGAGTTGTGGCTTGGAACCAAACAACCCCTTGGATACTTTTGGCAACTTAGTTGAGGAGGATTGTACCACACAGGTGCACGGCATTGATTCACTCGTGCGGACTTTTTCTTTTGGCTTTCTATTTTTAATCTTTCATATCTTTTGAATAAAAAGTCTAAATTGAGTTATGTTTTCATATTCGTATTTGTCATGATGAGGGCTTTAAAATAAGATCCATTTTGAATACATTTTGAGGAGTTCTCAAACATTCCATTATTTAAACTTAGTACGCACGACCGATAATTAAGTCTTGTTTTCATATTCGTATTTCTGGTGATGAGGATTTTCAAATAAGGTTCATTTTGAATACATTTTGAGGATTTTTAAAAAATTCCGTTAATTTTCAACCTTTGAAACTTAGTACACACAACTGATAAAATCATAACTTTTGTACAAAAATTGTCGATAAAAATTTGAACTCCGAAACTTAATACGAACGATCGAGAAAACCGTAAGCTTCAGATGCAAAATAGTAAGTTTCCAAGTTTAAAACTTAAACTGATATGTTCCCTTGTGTAGGATACAGCTACTTTGCGGACCGTGAGACGATTGGGTGGCCAGGGAGAGAAAGCAGGTGCATGCCCCTGCCAATTTTGGACTTAGTTGATCATATACATTGAAGGTTTTCTACTACACCATGATGGACATGTTTTTATTTATTAAATTGTACATTTAATGAAGTGAAAGACATTACGCTGCAGTGGGGGTGTCATTCTAACTAATTGGATTAGGCAACCAAACATAGCTCGTTGCAAAGCTGACTAAAATATATTTCCTCCATTTCATAATATAATGTCCACGCGCTTTTCGAGATTCAAATTTGACCATAAATTAGGCCAATAATACATAAATCATTTTACTGAAAAATTATACCTTTGAATACTTTTCCAAATACGAATTCAAAGGTATCTCCATGATACGGCCGCAGTCGCTAATGTTGGTTAAATTTATGGTCAAAATTAAATCTCAAAAAGCGTGGGTGCACTACATTAAAGGATGGACGGAGTACCATTAGTTTATTCTTTTACATAAGGGATCAGATCTGCTATAAAGTTTATCAGAAATACAAAGCATCTCAAAAATAAAAAAATACAACGAAATTTGGATACCACCAAACGATCACTAGTGTTGCCAGACCGAGCCACCGATGCACCCTTGTCGCGGCTTCCCTACCGAGCCACCGAAATTTGGATTAACCGGAGTCAGGAAGTGTTCGTGCTCGTGTCGCGAAGGACCAGCGCCTTGCAGCCGTAGTCGTCGCCTTTGACGCCATGCATAGATATGAGGCACGTGATACCAAATGTAGCCACATGACGAGAAACCCTAACCTCGCTGCCCTGAGGTGGCGGTAGGAATCTACGCCGGAGCTCTATCGACTATGTCCAAACGGACAAACTCGAGGAGGACTGAAGTCCGGAATAAAAACTCGAAGAAGAAGTGTCACCATCCGCCCGAGCACTGCAACAGTGAAGACTAAAAACCCCTAATCTAAACTACCAACCAGAGCAGAGGCACCGGGATTATCCTCCCGGCCACCGGGCTGCGGAGTGGCAGGCTGAGTGGCGGCGGATCCACTCGCTCACCAGTTTAGTTTGGAGGAAAAAGTTTGAGCTAGGTTCCTGGGGTTAGATACCATTAGTTCATAAAAGCTTGCAAAAGAATATTTTAATGCAAGAACTTTGAATAATTATGCTTGACATGGCAAATGTGTTTATTTAGCCCCAAAATTTTCCAGAGAGAGATGAGACACTGATGTGGCAACAAGATACACTAGGATATCTCCAACACAGAACTAAAATCTCCCACATCCATCCTGACCACGCGGTTTGGGTCCTGCCATCCATCCAACAGAGTTCTGCATCCGTCCACATACTAGTATAGACTTTGTTTTCCCCGCGGACCCGAATCGAACGAGGGGGGATTGTTGGAATCCAGACACCAGCCACGTAGGTCTCCGACATCTCCGTCCCACCCAAAGTTGAGCCGGAGCCCGCGCATTTGGAGCTGGCTGCACTATTTCCGCGGCAAAATCACTCTTTCTCAATCCTCTCCTCTTCCATCCCGCCGTTCTCCACCCCAATTCTTGCCCTTTTCCACTGTTGCCGCTGCATAGAGGACCCTTAATTACTAAAAGTTATCAGAGTCAATGGTCGGGGATCCGATGAATGTGGCCGTCCACAAGATCAACTCGGCGACATAGCAAGATAGCCTACTCAGGCATAAGGCAAAGGCAGAGCCTTTTTAGAAGAAGAAGGCCGGCGAACGGGACGGTTGTGGCAGGGGACAAGCAGGGGCTCGGTCGTGGTGCCGGAACCAATTGTGGTGCAGGGCAGGGCCTGGGACGTGGAGTGTCGCTTCCGCCGTTGCATTCCATGCAGACATAGAGTTGGCTAGAGGAATACAAAGATCCCTACTTCTAAGTCAATATCAGTGCGGCACCACTTTTATCGAATTCTACATCAATGCAACTTCTTCGGCCATGGACGTCGGCGTGGAGTAACTAGGTGCACGCATGTTGTTCGTAGGAATGCCTAAAGCGGGTGAGCCAGTGTATAATGACGTGGACAGACAATTGTTTGAGATGATACACGATGGATGCGGAGGTTTGCTACGAGGGCGGGCAAGTGGATGACTCAAAACCACACAACCGAGCATGTACAACCAATCCGGCACGTATAGCCAGACATGCACGATGCCGGATTGGGCCACCGAGCATTAGGAGCAGCAGGAGGAAGGCGATGACGATGTTGACGCAGATGAATTTGCAACCGATCCAAAGAAAAGAGGTGAAGGACAAAGCTTCACATGGGGGAGAATGAGTTGTTGTGTGATACGTGGTTGGCCACTAGTATCGATCCTCTCCATGGCACGGAGTAAAAGGGCAAACATCCACACTTGGTTCCATGAGCACAAGCATTTCGAGCCATGCGCCGACGAACTCATTCGCAATCGTTTGGTGAAGCCTATCAACCATTGATGATACATCATTCAAGAGTCCGTGTCTAGGTATTCACTAGTAGAAAAAGGACCTAATGTGAGACACATTAGTCCCGGTTTGATTTTAGCCCGATACTAATGGTACCATTAGTGCCGGTTCGAACGGCTATGCATTAATGCCGGTTCGTGTTGAACCTTTAGTACCGCTTCGTGCCACGAACTGGTACTAAAGGGGTGATGGCAGGCTGGCGTCAGGCCGGGGCCCCACGATCACCTTTAGTACCGGTTCGTGTCACAAACCGGTACTAAAGGGCTAACCTTTAGTACCGGTTTGTGCCACGAACCGGTACTAAAGGGGTCTGACCTATAGTACCATCTGGAGACACAAACCGGCACTATAGGACAATTTTCAAACTCTACCCCCCCCCCTAGTGTATCGCCATTTCAGTTCTGAAAAAATCAAAAGAAAATGATAAAAACTTCAAAAAATAAAATCCTTCGAGAGGTAGTTATATTACTACATCTACTAGTTAGGAAAATTTGAAAACTTAAATTTGGACATGTTTTGCAAAAAGTGTAGGGAAAATGTAAAACGGCTATAACTTTTGCATACGATGTCGGAAAAAAACGTATAATATATCAAAAAATTCAGCATAAAAATCCTCAAATTTTTTAGAATCCTCAAATTCCAAAAGGAAAAAAGATATGGTCAAATTTTAGTTTTTTTAAAAAAATTGGTTAAATCTGGTCAAACTACTTATTCAAGAAGTATTAATGTTACTACATAATTATTCAAGAATATTAGTGTTACTAAATAATTATTTCAATTTTTTAAATTTTGGTAAATCTGGTCAAACTATGGTCAAACTGTGGTCAAACTATGGTCAAACTTATTCAAGAAATATTAGTGTTACTAAATAGTTACTTTTTTAGAATAATAGTTTCAAACTGAAACAGTGAAACGTGTGACCTAATCCTCAAGCTAAACTACTGAGGGTTAACAGGATTGACAGCTTACATTTGTCAGGAAAATAACAATTGCAGACTTGGAATGTAGGGGGAATAGAACTCCGAAGTTAAGCGTGCTCAGGCTGGGGGAGTGAGAGGATGGGTGACCGGCCGGGAAGTCAGGCGATTTGGAATGAGTGATCCACACTTGAGCAGTTAAGAGAGGTGATTAGAGACTAAATCATCAAATAATTCAGAAAAATTAAAAATCGAAAAAAATAAAAAAAATTCAAATTTTTTTTCAAAAAAAACCCTTTAGTACCGGTTGGTAACACCAACCGGTACTAGTAACACCAACCGGTACTAAAGCTCCCCCATACCAGGGCGCGAGCTCACGCCACGTGGTGGCACTTTAGCGCCGGTTCGTCCCAAACCGGTACTAAAGGGGGGGGGGCGCTTTAGTGCCCACCCTTTAGTGCCGATTATGGAATCAGCACTAAAGGCCCTTACGAACCGGTTTTAAAGCTCCGTTTTCTACTAGTGATTGCGGCCACTTGAAGCAACTCATCGCACTTTGGCCAAGTCGTGCCCAAATCTCCAAGCAAGTAATTAAGTGTGTTGGTCATTTGGCCGGATATGCAATTTGTTGGTCGGAATGCTCTATGTTTTGATCATTTGCCGGATATGTAACTTGTTGGCTGGATATGCTCTACGTTTTAGTCATTTGGTCGGATTGGAATGCAAATTGTTGACAATGTTTCACACTTTGTCGCCTTCCCGTGCATGCAATTTGTTCTTCAAGTTGGAGAAGAAGAAATTTGTTCTCATACATAGTTGGTTGAATTTGAAGTTGAGTGGACAACCCAAGAAAAATATATTCATTGCCAACTCCTTCAACACCGCGGGCATCGGCACCGAGGAAGATACGGCTGATACAACTGACCCAACTAAAGAACCACTGGAAAAGATTGGAAGAGGGTTCCGAGAAAATAAGTGAGAGGGGGAGAAGGCTAAGAGAGAAGGGAAGGCTGCCAAGATCACAGAAAGGTTCGAGAACATCTTGGTGAAGAAAGAGGATTCATATTTCAAGCGCTCTGACATGATGGAGGCATGTAAAGCCGAGAGGTTTAACATGTTGATGGTAGTGACCGACTAGAAGCTCAAGCTTGAAGAGAAGAAAGGCATGCTCGAAGAGAAGAAGGTTCATACTGCAGTTGCTTCGGTGGAGGTGAATATATTGACCTTGCGGATGGATGAGTTGGATGACGATGCAGGGATGGTCGTGCAAGCCATTTGTTTCATGATGTTGAAGTGGCAGAAGGTTGAGTTGAAGGCGGAGGCCGAGAAGGAGGCGAACGAGGCACCGGCGGCGGCAGAGTGTGCGATGGAGGCTTAGATTGCCAGTCTAACAGGGCAAATTTTTGCATGCATTACGGAACAGATATTCTTTTGTGATTGGGCATGTGAAAACTATGGATATTTGCCTCTTTTTGGTTTTCACCGGGCGATACGGAATCCGGTGCGTGAGCTATGTCATCGGTCCATGGACGGATACCGTGTCCGATCTGATGGTCAGCATTGGAGAAGCCCGTACACATTATTGGACAAGTTGACATAAACACATAGTGCACACGCAAAAATCCCTAAAAAATATTATAAATGTTTGCTTGAGCTAGGAGCACATGCTCACATACTCAACTATGAATTTACCGAGCGAATTTTGAGTTTCCAGATCCAGTTGCATCTTTTAGTTTAGAAAAAACCAAAAACACTTTTTTCCGGGTGAACCGAAAACTATATTTATTTTTAAAGTTATAAATAATCATGAACAAATTATGTCATGCACACATAGTAGGTTACCACGTGCCTGCAAATTTTCACGAGAAAATATACTAGTTCATGTTTCTTTAAAATACGGCTAGAATGGGTAACTATAGCAATATCTTATTGCTCATTTAATTTGTTATTTCTGTATAGGGCTCAAGAGTGGATGTTTTCTACGCCATGCTTTGCAAGAACTGGAGTATTTCAATATGTGTACGTCTGAAAAAAAAAGAAAATCATGTGTTTGTACAGTGTATAAATGTTTTCTTATAAGGAAAAAAAAGAGAAAAAATTTGGCATAGATAGGAAGGGTTTTTAAGCGAGCTTCTTCTCATGGGAGGCGGAAGGGATGGCAGTTGCTTGCTCAGCTGGGAGCGTGAGCCCGCGCAGCATATATAAGCACCTGAACATTGCCACGACCGGCCTTCTTATCTCTTGGGCGACACGATTTGCAACACACAGGTTGTGAGTCAGCCATCGAACTTGTCGCACCAATCGCCACGGGCTCGAGCCCAAACCCCCCAAAGCCCATCGTATTATGCCAACCCGCCCTCCGAAGCTGGAGTCATAGGCGTGCACCACCACGCCCGGCTGGTGCAGACGACGAGAGCCACGCATATATCCCGGTGTGAACCATGCTGTGCTAGCGATATGGTACTATCGTTCTTAGAGAAAAAGTCTGACCGTCTTCATCTTTGGCTGCCGACATGTGAAGGCGGAAAAACATTGCCAACCCTTTAGCCCTCCGAAGCTGGAGTCAGAAGCGCGCGCCACCGCACCCGGCTGTTCCAAACGGATGCGCTGTGCACATATATGTCGGTCTGTGCACTACTCAGCCACCGGTATCACTAGTAGAAAACAGGGCATTTGTCCCGGCTCGTAAGGACCTGTAGTCCCGGTTCATGAACCGGGACTAAAGGATCGTTACTAATACCTCCCCCCTTTAGTCCCGGTTCAAACCAGAACCGGGACAGATGGGGCTCCACGTGGCCGCTGCCGGCAGCCCAGGCAGGGGGGCCTTTGGTCCCGGTTGATGACATAAACCGGGACCAAAAGGCTTCCACGCGTCAGCAGCTGGCTGGAGCTGAGGTTTAGGGGTTTAGGGGGTTATTTTTAGGTTGTTATTAGCTCGCTAATATAGAGAGAAGTGTCCTCTCTTATATCTTCATCCTTGGTTTAGCAACGCTACTGCTATGTTCATTTCACCCCGCAGATATATAATAACTCATGCATGCTCGCATCATACATCATCATATATAATAACAAGTCCTACTAAAGCATCATCATACAACTTCTACTCGTTATTAATAATAAGTCATACGATCATCATCCTGATAGTCATCGAACCCAACCCTACATAATTGTTCTTAGCACATGATCATCAGTATCAAGTAGGACCTAAACACACTTAAGGTAAAATAGCATAAAACAATATAGACCCTGACTCTCCATTATGAAGAATGGAGATCATCCTGTCTCCAATTCTTGCGCCTCGCTTCTTTTGCTTCCAAGAAGCTCATTATGATTGTCCATACATTTTTTTCATTCTTTGATTGTCATGTCTCCACTTCTTTTAGAAATCCGGTATGGATAGTTGAGATTCGTAGGATGACCTGGATATATGTTCAAAACACGGAGGCTGCCGCCATTCTGATACATCAAATGAGGCACACAATCCTCTGGGATTCTCTGTTGAAAAACATAGTAATAACTTCGTAGTTAGCAATGATGTACTAGTTTTAGAAGTATGCAAAAAGATGCACGGATGTCGTAATAGTAAAAAATCTTACCAGTGTATCTCCATGGTAGTTACCCTAGTTCAACACGTGCACTAGTGGCACGTATTGACCATAATGTTGAGGAGTTCGATTGTAGATATTGTAATTCTCAAGATCATTACAAAATCCAACCAGATGAGTTTTCTCCTTGTAAGTTAACTCAGAGCCATCGGTGTAGTAAGTTCTATCTACCATCTTCTGCACATTCTTTGATACTTCAAAATAAGCTGTCAATGAAAATAAGCTGTCAACTATTTTGAAATGAATAATATAAATTAGTTAATAATTAACTATGTTTGAGAAACTCACATAGCGGTAGAACTGAAGGCGTATCAACAAGGACCCAAATGTCCATATTGTCTTGCTCGATTTCAGGATCACCAAGATCCATGGTGACAAGCATACCCTCATCAAAACCATACAATTTGCAAAATGCTTCCCAATTTTTGCAACCAAAATGGGTTACACTCTCAGCATTATACAACTTTACTTCAAAATCCACATCATGATGGGTCCTTAGGTGAATTTTCTTCGTTTCAAAATTTTCATGGTCTTCAAAATCCATCCTCTCCAAGACATAGCGTCTTGCATGGCATGGGATAAACTATACTCGAGTTGTAAAAGATGAAAATTACATGTTGAAATAGTTGAAGTCATGCTTAATTATTAAAAAACACTTGTCGTCGTTGCGTACCGTTTCAACTTCGAAGGTCTCCTTGAGCTTAATGCTGAAGCGCCGACCATCGTCCAGGCGAGGCCTGTCGCACTGACCTCGATCGTCGTGGCACCAGTCGCACTCCCCCGGGAGACTTCCGTCGTCCGATGATGACATTTCCTATACGTTCATAATTCAAAGACTAAATTAGATCATTATTATTCAACTAATCATATGCATATGCCTTGCATAGTGCTCTCCAATTTGAGCATTCAATAAGAAAAATCAAATCGCAAAATAAAGTAGTATTCAAATTAGGATGCATTCAATTATAAGAAAAACTACATCATCTCCATGTGTCCGTACATCGAATATTATCACTAATACACGTCGAATACTATCATACATATCGCCAGTACAGCTAGAACCGTAGCGCCCGACGGGTATCGGCGCGGGCGGTGGACACCCATAGGGAAGGAACCATCACAGGATCATAGCTCCAGTGAGATCCCTGAAGAACCTGCCAGGTATTCTCGAACCTGCCCTCCAACGCAACCATGTAGCGACGTACGTGCTGGTCCTCCTCGCTGACACGGTGACGTACCACCTCCGCGGTGTCCGGAAGCCTCGGCACCATCACTGGCCCACGCGACCGCCACCAAACAAGGATCGGGTCAACGACGGGCTGACTCCTCACCAAGCTACTCCTCACCAGTTTTATTAAATCAACTAGTTCAACTACTAAGCACTTACTATAAATAGAATAATGTAGTACTTACTAAAAATAAACAAGTTTACCTAGTTCTAACTAAGTCCATTAAACACTTTCTAAGTAGTACTAATTACTAAAAGTTATCGGGGAGGGGGGGTATATCGACAACGACATACCCGATAACAAAAATAAGAAGAGGAAGAAGAAGAAAAAAAGAAGAAGTTCTCCTCTTTTTTTCTTCTTTTTCATCTTCTTATTTATTTCTCCTGTTATTCCTCTCCACTTCTTCTTATTCTTCTTCTTCTTCTCCTTCTTCCTCTTCTTATTTTCCTTTTTTCTCTCCTTCTATTTCTTCTAAATATGAACATATACGTAAATTGACAAAGATAAATCTATGAACAAAAAAAATCATAAAAATTCTATGAACAAAATTACAACAGAAAAAAATCATAAAAAATCTATGAACAAAATTACAACAGAAAAAAATCATAAAAAATCTATGAACAAAATAAAATTCTATGAACAAAATTACAACAAAAAAATTCATAAAAATCCTATGAACAAATTGACATATTCTTTGCATATATATGAACACACAAACTTTTGCATATGCAACAATAATATCACCAAAAAAATGTATGAACAGTAAAAAATTCTAACTTATTGCATCTAAACTATACATCTAAATTAACTACAACAATTCAATTAACTATACATCTAAACTACGCATCTAAATTAACTACAACAACTCAATTAATTAACTCTACATCCTAAATTACGCATCTAAATTAACTACACACTAAATTAGGAAATTACGCAACGGGCCGGGGCGGCGATCGACGAGGAGGCCGGTGACGGTGAGGGGCGCGGCGACGGCGACGGTGAGGGCGCGGCGACGACGACGGTGAGAGGCGCGGAGACGGCGACGGTGAGGGGGCGTGGCGCGACGGGCGATGAGGAGGCAGGGGGCGCGCGGCGACAGCGACGGTGAGGGGCACGGCGTCGGCGGCGAGGAGGCAGGGGGGCACGGGGCGGCGACGGTGTCTGCGGCCGCGCGGGACAGCGGCGGAGGCAGGGGCGACGGCGAGGCGCAGCCTGGCGGCGTCGTCG
>NC_041392.1:46120212-46124940 GCF_002162155.2 Triticum dicoccoides
CCAAAGGGGGCATTCGTACCGGTTTCTGTCACGAACCGGGACCAATTCTCCACTTTAGTCCCGGTTGGTGCCACCAACCGGGACTAATGGCCTTGCGCTGGCGCGGTGGTGGGAGTTTAGTCCCACCTCGCTAGTTAAGAGTGACGAGCACCTGTTTATAAGCTCCGCTGCCTCTTCCCTCTCGAACTCCTCTGAAATGCAGGCTTATGGGCCTAATTGGACACTGCAATGCCTGTGGGCCTACTGGGCCTGCTGCGGGCCTGAATCCTGGCCCATGGTTGGGTTTCTAGTCGTATTCAGGCCGTGCTGGCCCAGTAGGTGGCATTTTTTTCTTTTTTCTTTTTTTTTTGTTTCTACTTAGAACTAAATACTTATAGCTTTTTGGTGATTTCTTTTTTCTTTTAGGTCACAAAAATTATAAACTTTCTGTTAGTGCCATTAGCTTTAAAATTTGAATAGTTTAATTTTTTTTTAAATTTGTGTGAATCACTAGTTTATGAATCACTAGTTTACTAAATTTGTGTGAAAACACTTTGTAGAATAGTTAAAATTTATTTTTGAGTCAATCTTTTTCCTGCTATTTAATAGTAGATGGCACTTTTTTTGTTTTTTTGTTTTGTAGTGATTTCTTTTTTATTTTAGGTCACAAAAATTATAAATTTTCTGTTAGTGCCATTAGTTTTAAAATTTGAATAGTTTAAATTTGAATTTTTTAAAATTTGTGTGAATCACTAGTTTATGAATAGTTCAAATATTATAGGCATTTTTTTTTCTTTTTTGCTATTTATTTTTTCATTTCTACTTAGAACTAAATACTTATTGTTTTTTAGTGATTTCTTTTTTCTTTTAGGTCACAAAAAATAAAAACTTCTCTGTTAGTGAACATAGATGCACTTATAGAGAAAATTAAACATAAATTCATAATTAATTTCTATTTATGAATTTAGGTCAAATTTCCTTTATAGGTGCATCTATTTTCACTTTGAGAGGAGCTCAACAACGCAGAGAGGGACGGGCTTATAAACAGGTGTGGGCGTCCTTCGGTTGGCAAGGTGGGACTAAACTCTGGGCCAACCCTTTAGTCCCGGTTCGTGGCATGAACCGCGACTAAAGGGGAGCCTTTGGTCCCGGTTCGTGGCATGAACCGGGACCAATGGTGGTGGGCCAGGAGCCAGGCCCATTGGTCCCGGTTCGTCCCACAAACCAGGACCAAAAGGTCCAGACGAACCGGGACCAATGGCCCACGTGGCCCGGCCGGCCCCCTGGGCTCACGAACCGGGTCCAATGCCCCCATCTGTCCCGGTTCTAGACTGAACCGGGACTAATGGGCTGACGCGGCCTGGACCGTTGCCCCCTTTTCTACTAGTGTATGGTACTATTCCATTTACAGCGGACCGGTCTATTTGCAACTTGTCCGATTTTTTATTTTAGCGTCATTCCAATCTCGCCGTGTCTTTCTTCTTCCTCCCATCCGAACCACCCTCCTGCACCGTCGACGACATATAACCTGCTATATGTTCCAGGCGCGAAGCCGGCAGCTTATTTTAACATACCCGGCTTACAGGGATGCGAATGGGCGGGTGTTTTAGAAAACTAAAAAGGAAAATATAAGACGAGCACGCCGTGTAAGCCGGGAGGACGTGTAATGCTCGTCTTACATAGCCCACTATCACGAGGACATCAGGCCCCTGGAGGACGGTCATGTGGCAGCCACAATGGCGAGGCTCGCCTATAGGCCGAGTATTATTTTTTTTCCTAGATAAGACGAGTGCATGGTGGATAGCGGGAGTTTTTTTTTATCAGTTCTTGCCTTAACCCGTAATATGCTGAGAATGAGTTTTATGCCGTGTGCTTTATTTTGGGTACTCGGCTTATTGGTGCATAAGCCGAGTACCGGTAAAATAACACTAGGCATCCGACGAAACAGTCGGCTACATGTTTTTCTTCCGTAGTACATTGGGCTTCAACGTCAATATTTTGGTCACTCACATATTGGGCTCGCTATCTGTACCCAATATTGTAATAGACCCTTTGGTCTATTAGTAAAAAATGATTAAGAGTTATATTTCTTTTTTAAATTTACAATAGGTAAAATTTCCTTGGTCCATAAATTAATATGTTTGTCGTTAGACTGTTTCGAACGTATGCTTTGGCTGCCCTAGTCTGGATAGTACCCGTTGTTAGTGAAGTGTTTTATGTATATGTGTGCATGCTTGGTTGGGCTAACTTTGTGTAATACGTTTTGTGAAATACAAAATTGATATATGCCCTATGGGTCCTTAGCACGACGACTTCCTGCCTATCTACTACAACAAGGTTTGCCCGGCTCCAGCGAGGGAGGGGCGATGATGGCGACACGCGGCTCGCTCTGGTGCTTGTAGTCATCGCTATGTGGTCCACAGACCTGATTGTATTTTTTCTTATCTCTGGAGTTCTTTGTACTATCTTGATTTAAGATGAATAGGTTGGAAGTTTCTCACGCAAAAAAATAACTATATAAATAACTATTTTAGCAAAATTCACAAAAAAACTATTTGAGCAAGTAATAAATGTCCACACCAATTAGATGGTATTAATTAGTCTTTTCCCTAATAATATCCACATTGGATCCAGGTTTTATGCTATGTATATAGACGGGAGTATGTTTAAATAATTGTGTGAACACAAGGATATATCCTAGCAAAACTATTTTTAGCAACAAGTAATTAATGAATTAATATGTGCTAGCTATACTTAGCTGGTGAAAACATGTTGTATTTGCTGTACAAAGCGTGCAACACGGTTTCACTCCTCTTTGTATTCTTGGCAGAACACAATTTTGGATCTAAGTTTTATGTTTATGTACACACTCCCATCTTCCTCCCATATGGGGAAAATTCACTGCCAAGCATCTCGCCATTCTACACTTGGGAAACCAGGTTTGCTTTAATCTACCATCCTTGAATATATGCCCCTCATCTTGTTTCTGCGTCATCGTCTTATTAACCTTGTAATTAGAAGTTAGGGCAAGACCGAAACGGATTTATGAGGAAAACACCATCCGCACCTGCTGATAAAATCACAGTGAGACAAGCGGCACCATATCATGAAATAGCAGCAGATTGTGAGGGTTATGTGGGGATCCTGTATGGTGGTAGCCGAACCCAGGATGGCGACCTTGAAGGAGAATCCGCCATGGTATTTCCTGCTGTAGGAGAGAGGACTACAGCGAGATCTAACAGTCATGGTCATACACGCAGCTTGGAAATTGATTCTGCCTCTTGTAGTGAGAGGCCTGCTGCCAGGTCAGATTCTGTTCTAGTGGCACAGCGCCGAGACTGCATACAAATTTACCCTGAGTGGCTGGAGTAAACTGTTTCAGGCAAAAGGATGTGGACAGCTCTCAAACAATTTTGAGCAGATGGGAAGCATGAAGAGGTTAGTATATAATCATGTTCTGGTCTGCTCTGTCATCAGATAATTTTCGTTGTGTGTTAATTATCTCGTAACATAAGGAGTGTTTGCTTGATTGGCATTCACACCAAATGATGAACTAATTAGACCCTAGGTTCTCCAAAAGATAACATTGTGTTTTGCTTCAGTTACCTGATAGATTTTCAGCCTTTGCATCAAAATGATTTTATGCATTTGTTTTCGCACTACCTTGTATTTTGTTTAAGCCCAACCATGCATATATGTAAAAAAACTCATGGCCACTTGTGTGGTTGATAGAAATCAGTTAGCATTTCAATTTCCCCATGTGCTATTATATGACTGGGGACTTTTTTTTTAATATGCTCCCTCTTACCTCCCATTTTCACATGAGATGTAAGAGTATAAAATAAATCTGAGTCATTGATTGCATTAGGTACTAGTGGACTTGAATATATATTACCTTCTTAACTCATGAATGCGGGCATGGCCACAGGCGCGCTGCCTATTCTATTAACGTCATGAATCCATTAGAGTTTTCTTACATATATTCATGGCTGCCATTGTTGTTGCTGAAACAAGGTGGTGGTGCCGCCCATGGCGGAGCATGAGCATAATCCAAGAGGGCAATTACTTGAAGGGGAGCAAATTAGTAGCGAAGGAGGGGCTAATCTCTAGTTTAAACACTAGTTAGGCTTAAAATATTGTATATTCTTTGATGGGTGCAAAAATTAAGGGGGCATGGGCTTTGTTGGTCTACATGAAGCTCTACCACTGGCTGCCACACATTCTACAGTGTTGTTATAGCCATTGACAGAATCTTGTTTTTGCAGTATATCCAAATGGACTAGCAGTTATAAGGCACCAATTTGTCAGGATCTCGGCTTTTGGCCTTCTGCTAGGATGCACTAAAGATATTGATAAGTCTCGCCATTCCTGGATTTTGTGAACGTTACTGGACTGGAATAGATTGTTCTGGAGAAGGATATGGCGGCATGGCAAACCTAAACCACGATGATGCAACGAAAGGAATGTGATCAAGAATGGCATTATCTCTGGGTGCACACCAGAGAGCATACAAATAGGGTCTGCATGGACGACCAAAACACATGGCATATTTTTGAGCAACTAACCCATCCTTTTTTGTTTGATCTACTAACAGTGGTTTCAAGTTATTGTAGAAGTTCCTTGTAGTGGCTGGTTAAAATAATTCACACATGTTCATCTATTCATGCTATGTTTTACAATTTGATCTCATAATATCGACGATGAATATCCATTTTTTTCTAAAATAGTGCATGTACTTCTAATTCTTTG
>NC_041392.1:46125456-46168817 GCF_002162155.2 Triticum dicoccoides
TGAGTTTGATCTAAACCAGATCATCCTTCGGGCCGGGTCGGTTTCGAGCCGGGCTTGACAAAGCCAGGAGTCAACGTTCCAAGCCCGAGCCTGGCTTGGACCGGCCTGAAGCACATGAACAGTGTCTTTTAATTAAACTCATTATATTCGGGATATTAAGATCATATAATATACCTATATTTTGAATGCAATATACATTTTCTGCCATTTCAGGCTTTCGGGCCGGGCTTCGGGCGAGAAATTGAAGCCCAAGCCTATCCTAGATGCCGGGCTTCGGGCCTCTAGGCCGGGTAGTCCATGAACAGGTTTTGTTTGATCTATTCACTCACATTTGGATCCTCGTCATCATAGAATTTAGCCATAATTCATATGAACATGCACCACGGGAATATAATTAAAAAACGTGTCAATTTGTAGTATACAACGCCTGATTGTGTTATCACAAGAACATTTTTCTCCTTGATTACAGTAGTAACTACTGTGCAATCATATACGTCAAATCATATATTATATGACAGATTAAGTACATTGTTTTTCTCATTTCAGTATTACCTTCATAAGGTATATAGTCACATATTCTGCTCCAAACGCAACATTATTGAGTTCATAGGAAATGCAACTGTGAAAGGGAAGCCGGTCCTGAAGGTGTCTAAATACTTGACTTTCAAACATATAGTAATTGTGCGAAGATGTATATGTTTTTCTCTATTAACTTTAAAGTATTAATTTGACATGGTATCCTATTTTTACACAGAGATCAGTTGATACTTCTACGGACAATCTTCAGGGTATGTCTAGTTGGACCAATGCATTTGGATATTATTTCGTCTACTATCATTACTATATAGAGAACTCTAATTGAAACTGAAATATAATAAATATCATGGAGAGAAAAATAGACATTGATGTCCACATACACTACATAATTAATCAATATTATCCTAGTTTACATATATTAATATTTGAAATGACATTTAGGTTATTCATAACATGATAAAGAAAAAGTTTTTTTTGCGATGTAAGAAAAGGTTTTATATAACTGTTCAGGGGAACCTCCTCATGGTTGTAGACACATAGTTTTACAGTGATATTACTTACCTAACTTCATAAAATAGTTGCATATCATGATGTCTCAAAGAAGAATCATGACGGACACAACTTCAAGAAATTCCTATCCTAAAATAAAAATAATTTGTGTATACCTCGTAGAGGATGTAACTTGTTGGTAGCATTTAACATTGTGACACTCGCCATCTTTTGTGCCAGCATTATTTAGGCAATGATTCCATATCAAAAAGCATGCATCAAGGTAGTTATGTGTAATGATATTCTTGTGAAAATAACTTCCATGGTATACAATTTGTATTGTTCATTGTATTCTCACAGTGAATCATTTTCCTTAAAAATCGTTTATTTATATTTAGAGCAAGATTATAAGTTAATCTGAGCATAATTTCTGCAGATTATATACTACCCACTAAATGACAAAGGACGAAGGAGCAAACTTCAAGTAATTATTCTTGCATACCACATAGGTTTTTTCTAATTGTGTGAGGATACCACTTGTAACATAATATTTGAAATTGCCTTCAGTCATCTATGCCAGTAGTATTTTGAGAAGAATTTCATTACAAAATGCAACGACTCTAACAGTCAGATTGTTCATGATGATTTTTAATTGTATAACCAATAAGCTTGACACACCTTCCTATTTTAGAGTTGTTATCTCGATAAGTATATACTATCTGTTATTAATGTTATCATTGGGTGAAGAACATTTGTTGCTGATGGTTAGAATGTTGAATTTTATTAACACAACACCATAGAGGAAAATGTGGAGGCCAATATAGATTGAAACCATTAATTCATATTAAAATGGTTCTGACTTCTTATTTTTATTTGACATAAATGTTTGTGACTAGTTTGAATTGTTTTTTCTGCAATTATATAATACTTCTATATTCATACTATTTCCTTCATGAAATGTGCAGGTCATCAGGAGCACAAACAACCACAACTTCTACAAAGCTTCCACATGGTTTCATGTAGTATCATGCGGAAGGCTTTGAGATAATCAAGATTACTTGAGCAACCTAAATTATGTTGGATGTGACTTTGTTTCAAACGAATGTGTCCTCTCATAGTGTGTGTACATCTGTTGTTGAGGAATTTATATCATTAGATAGGTACACTACTAGGGAAAAGCCTAGCAGTAGCACGGGTATTTGGTGTATCAGTAGCGCGGGTGCCTGCGCTACTGATAAGGCGCTACAGCTAATGTTTAGCAGCAGTGCATTTTGACACGCGCTACTGCTATACCTACTAAGCAGTAGCGCTCTCCATACCAGCGCTATTGCTAAGTGCTTAAGCAGTAGCGTTTTCCTGTCCAGCGCTAAAGAGCACTACTAATATGTTTTCTCATATATTTTTTTAGCTACGTATTTGCGATGTTTCTGTACAGGTTTCATACAGTATTCTGATCATATCACAAACATGCAATATGTCATCATATCATACACATAATAGTCTTATCATATCATCCAACAGAAATCATGTCGTCACATCATAATCACGCTATATAGCTATAGTGTAGTACTTCTTGAGGCGTCGGTTCGTATCCCTCTCTCGCACTAGCGTGAACCTAAACTAACTACTGCTTGTCACTCGGAAACAGGAAACCGGTTCACCTGGGCCTGACACTCCGGCCACTCGTCATATACTCCGGCCGTAGCACTTCTTTGCCATCGATGATCTATACACCTGCATCATCACATGAGTCGATGATATGCGACATATATAGTTGAGAAACACAAAGAGACAGACTTGGAAAAAATAGAAGCAACATATCATAAGAATAAATAAAAAAGTTCATTGTACCCATAATGCCCTAACTAGAGTGATCTGCTAGTTGAGGAGGACGGTTTAATTACATCACAAATAAAGTTTCGTCGTGCATAACTCAAAGTTTCGTCATACAGAAAGTATGGAATAAACGGACACATTGTGATATATCGTCAATCACTCCAACATGTCGTGCCATCCATCCATGTCAGGGAGATAGTCCCCGAGCTTAGTGAAAGGCTTTAGGTCGAGACGCTGAGCGGCTACTTGTGTTCGGATGTCTTCCCGCGACATTTGCCCTTCTTCGTAGAACATTCCTGTTTTTTCGAGGACCTCCTTCACGAGGATTTGGGCAAGTTAACGATGGATGTGATAGAACTGTGACAGCATGGATTTTGCCTTCTCTCTTTTTCTGGACTTGCCTTCTCTCTCTTTTCCAGACTTGGTTTTTATCGTGGTTTTTGCCCTGATTTGATTTGGATTTTGGAATAATTTCAAATGGACTTGTCACTTGGGCATATCCTTGGCTTTCACCCAAGTGACCTATCTACTTTATTCATCTGATAAATAATCAAAATAATCAAATGAATATTTTTCATAAAAGAAAAATATTCATTTTTCTCTCTGAAACTCACTTCAGCAACTTGTGCTCCAAAGCAACCCCAATTTTTCTTGCTCAGAAAAATCTGAGATAATTCCTAAATATTCTTAGAACCTTGGCACACCTTCCCATGCAAAAATATTGCACCATTTATTGGAATACTTTTGCTGTAGAAAATCATTTCTATTCTGGCCCAAACTTCCAGTTTGTACAGCAAGTACATTTTTCCTTGAGCTTTTAGCCTTGATCTTTCTTGATCTTAAATACCCTCCTAAGAAACCCTAAACCCCAGGAGATAAGCCCTAATGGCCTTCTAGAAGGTGGCAAAACTTGGTGACCAAGTTTCTGGACAGAAACTTGTCAGCTTAGTACAGTCAAGTCTGGCCGGCCTGGGCATGAACCATCACCTCTCCTAGACTTAACACTGCACGGTCGAGCGCGTATACAAGGTTTGGCCTCTCCTGGGCGTCGTTTTGACCAAGCCAGCTTGGTGACCGCGCGAGGACACGGCACCTGGCATCGTCTCGACGCGCTCTCACTACTAGGGAAAGGGCTATTGATGAAATGGATACTAATGGCGCACCTGACATGTGGTGCGCCACTACTATATAGCAGTGGCGCACCATGTGCACTAATGGCGCACCAGACACATGGTGCGCCACTAGTAACAATTTTTTTTTCATTTTTCCAAACATACTAATGGCGCATCCAGACACAGTGCGCCATTACTAGTTCTAACTAGTAATGGCGCACCAGCCACACAGTGCGCCACTACAGTATTTTTTTAATTCTTTTTTTGCAAAACTGCTAATAGTGCACCGTGGCATAGTGCGCCATTACTAGTTTAAACTAGTAATGATGCACTATGCTACGGTGCGCCATTAGTATATATATATATATATATATATATTTATTTATTTATTTGCAAAACTACTAATGGCGCACCACCATTAGGTGCGCCATTAGTAACCAGGGTTACTAATGGCGCATTTTCAGGTGGTGCGCCATTCGTAACCTGGGACCAACAAGATATTTTGGACAGCCACACCTACCCACTCACTTTCCCCACTTCATTCTCTCCACCTCCTCGTCCAAGCTTGTGTCGGCTGGCTCCTCCTCCTCACCTCATTTGCACCATAGATTCATCCAAATTAAGTGGTTAAATTACATTTTTTTGATAGGTAAGTAAGGGGGGAAGCTATCTTTATGTTGTTCTCCCTCCAACAACGTGCACATGCACTTTTTGTGGCCTAGCAAGATCTATGTATGTTTGTGGTGTTGCATATGTTTGTGGTGTTGCATATATGTTTGTGTTTGTAGGTACCGGTATTTGAAATGCGATAATTGCCAATATTTTGCCGGAATGTTGATTCATTTCCGTTTCGGCGAGAATTTTGGCACTATACATTATTTTTGGTCCTATTTTTAGGAAAAGTCATGCCAAATTTTTTTCTTGGTTCTAAAATATCGTTTTGCTCAACCATGGTCCGCATGATGACCGAAGGCATAATGAATAGGTTTTTGAGCTCCACGAAGGCCGAGATGCTTCAAAAGAACGAGACGGAGATAAGATGTCCGTGTCGAAGATGCAAGCTGAAGAGCCTTATTGCGGACTCGGATTCCGGGCAGGTGCGGGACCACCTGCTCTTGCGTGGTTTCATGGATGGCTATCGGTGGCAAGGTGATGAAGATGACTATGAAGTCGTCCATGGGGGCGGGGCAAGAAATGAGGAAGGGCAGCAAGACAACCACCGCGGCGAGGGCGGGAGAGAAGACGAAGAATCTCCAGGACATGATCACGACGGTGATGTTGTACACAGTCATCTTGTAGAAGATGCCGGACATGATGATGAGGAAGATCAAGACGAAGGGCATGATCATGAAGATGAAGATGCCGGAGCAGACGACGATGGAAGCTGGGTGCAGGACCCTCATATTCAAGAGCTGCTTCTCAAGTAGGCGGATAACGCAAGAGCTGCCGCCCGAGAGAAAGCCAAGCTGGATCAACTGGAGATAGACGCAGTTACTCCATTGTATGAAGGATGCATGCCCGAGGATACCCGTCTGAAAGTAACGCTCATGGCTCTCGAGATGAAGGTAAAACACAAAATGACCGACGCATGCTTCAACGAGAACATGTCATTCTGGCACAAACGTATTCCCAAGGGGAACAAGTGACCGACCAGTTTCGAGGAGGCGAAGAAAATCATGTGTCCTCTGGATTTATCACACGTGAAATACCATGTGTGCATGAACAATTGCATCATTTATCGGAACGAGCACGCAGAGTCTACCATATGTCCAGTGTGCGGCGTCACTCGATACAAGAAGAGGAAGAAAGCTCCTCGAAAAGTGGTGTGGTACTTTCCGATCACTCCTCGTCTGCAGCGGTATTTCGCGGACCCTAAGGTAGCAAAGCTCCTGCGTTGGCACGCGGATAGGGAGGAGAAGAAGCGGGAAGATGACGGAAATGATCCGAAGATAAATAAAAAAGACAAGATACTGAGTCACCCTAAGGATGCTAGCTAGTGGCAGGCGTTGAACTTCGAAGACCCAGAATTTCGGAACGGTCCAAGGAACATCGTGCTAAGCGCGAGCACTGATGGAGTCAATCCGTTTGGCAGCCAGAGAAGCACACATAACACCTGGCCTGTGTTTGTGTGGATGTACAACCTTCCCCCCTAGTTGTGCATGAAGAGGAAGTACATTCACATGAGTATGTTAATTAAAGGGCCGAAACAACCAGGGAACGACATCAATCTGTATCTGGGGCTGCTGAAAGAGGAGCTAGACACGCTGTGGAAAACGCCAGCCAATACGTGGGACGCCGCAGAGAAAGAATATTTCCCTATGAGAGTCGCACTGCTCACGATGGTGCACGACTATCTCGGTTACGGATATCTCGCGGGGCAGGTTGTCCACGGATTTTCTGGAAGCGTCAGGTGCATGGATGACACAATGTATCGCCAGCTAGATAGAGATCCCAGGTCTTCGAAAACCGTGTTCATGGGACATCGAAGGTGGCTTCGCGATGATGGCCCGTGGAGAAAACGCAAGGATCTGTTCGATGGTGAAACCGAACCCCGAAGACGCCTGCGTACGAGGAGCGGCGAGGAAATAGACGAGCTGTTGAAAAATTGGAAAGATTGCCCACTGCCGGGAAAGAAGCAAAATGCGCCAGAGCCGGGAAAGAAGCGAAAGGCGCTAGAGCCGCTGCTGAAGGTATGGAAAACGAGGTCTATTTTCTGGGACTTGCCGTACTGGAAGATCCACCGTGTGCCTCACAGCCTTGATGTCATGCATATCACGAAGAACGTGTGCGAGAGTCTGCTTGGTACCCTGCTCAACATGCCAGAGAGGACCAAAGATGGGCCGAAAGCAAGGGCAGACTTGAAATCAATGGGCATCAGGAAGGAGCTTCACGCTAATGATGATAATGATGATGATGATGATGATGATGATGATGAGGCGAAGCAGGACACAGAAAGTCGTCGCAAAGGCAAAAAGGCCAAGAAGACCAGAAATGACTACCCTCCCACGTGCTTCACTCTAAGTCAGGAGGAGATCAAGCAGTTTTTCACCTGCCTCATAGGAGTAAAAATTCCTTACGGTTACGCGGGGAAGATAAGCAGATACCTAGACCCAGCGAAGTAGAAGTTCAATGGGATCAAGTCTCACGACTGTCATGTGATGATGACGCAGATACTTCCAGTTGCAATCCGTGCGATCATGGATGCGCACGTCCGTGAAATGCTATTTGGCCTATGCAACTTTTTCGACGTCATCTCTCGGAAGTCGGTTGGCGTGAGGCAACTCAGAAGGCTACAGGAAGAGATCGTGGTGATAGTATGCGAGCTTGAGATGTACTTCCCGCCCGCATTCTTCGACATTATGGTGCATCTGCTTGTCCATATCGTGGAGGATATCATCCAAATCGGGCCGACGTTCCTGCACATCATGATGCCGTTCGAAAGGATGAATGGTGTCATCAAAGGATACGTTCGCAACATGTCACGTCTAGAGGGAAGCATAGCTAGGGGCTTTCTGACCGAAGAGTGTATCTAGGCATCAAGAACCCCGTCGGTCTGCCCGTCAACAGGCACCTCGGCAGGCTCGCTGGATGGGGTCACCGTGAGGGTCACCGCGAAATGCATGTCGACTTCGAGGGTCGACTCTCCGACTTTCAAAGAGCAAACCTAGTCACGCTACAACACATAGACGTACAATGACCGAGGCCAACAGAGGACGGACGGAGATATAATCAAAGAGCACAACTCATGTTTCACGCGTTGGTTCAAGCAGAAGCTTCTGTCGTACCCTTTACATGAGGATTCTTCCGTGGAAGAACAACTCATATTCGCCTTGTCACAGGGCGCCCAGCACAACCTGATGACCTATGAGGCGTACGATATCAACGGCTACACATTCTACACCGAGGACAAGGACATGAAGAGCGATGGTTATCAGAACTCTGGGGTAACAATGGAATCCTACACCGGTGACGACAAGGACAGATACTACGGAAGGATCGAGGAGATCTGGGAGCTGAGCTACGCTGGAGAGAAGGTCCCGATGTTCCGTGTCAGATGGGCCAAGAGCGTCCTAAAAGAAGACCAGTATTTCACCACCATGGTTATACCCGAATCCAAATACAAGACCGTGGGCGCAAATGTCACCGCGAAAAATGAGCCATGGGTACCGGCTTCCCAAGTGGACCAATGCTTCTTCATTACCGACCCGTCAAAGCCCAGTCGTGTTGTCGTGAGGAGAGGCAAAAGGAAGATCATCGGAATGGATGGAGTAGCCAATGAGCAAGACTTCGACAAGTACGACGACCCAAAGATCGAACATGACGACAACGATGAAGTAGCAGCATACACCACAAGAAGAACCAGGACCACCCTACCTAAAGGACGTCCGTTCCACAGAAGAACTCCATTTGCGAAAAAGAAGGGCAAGAAGATTGTGAATAGATAGCTAGCTAAGATCGATTGTATTTAAATCGTAGTCTTCATTTCTCGATTGTATTTCGTGGGCACTTTTTGATATCATGAATATTTTTAAATTTCATGGGCACTTTTTGAATTCATGAATATTTTTTCAAATTTGATGATATTTTTATATTTCTTGATCGCTATCCCACCTCGCCAGATCCCCCTCGCCGCTGAGCACCCCCCGCACCCTCTCCCCTGCTCCGCCGCCGCCGACGACTCCCCGCACCCTCCCCCGCTCCACCTCCGCCGCCGACCCCCCGCACCCTCCCCCGCTCCACCGTCACAAATGAATGCAACTAAAAATCCCAAAAAAAATTTGATTATATTTTCAAATAACAAATTTGATGATATTTTCAAATAATAAATTTGATGATATTTTTTCGATACATAAATATTTTCAAATAACAAATTTGATGATATTTTTTTAAAAATTATTACTATTTTTGTAAAAAATTATTACTGTTTCATATTCATATTCATTTTCTAAAAAATTATTAGATACAACAAAAAAAAATAATAACAATAAAATTACTTATGGCGCACCTCTGGCTGGTGCGCCATTGCTAGGGAAAAAAGGTTACTTATGGCGCACCGCTGGGTGGTGCGCCATTGCTATCTAAAAAAAAGATTACTAATGGCGCACCGCTCGGGGGTGCGCCATTGCTATCTGAAAAAAGCATTCTAACGGCACACCGCTAGGTGGTGCGGCATTGCTAAGCCTACACCCCACACTAAAATCCCCAATCTCTCAAATTTCCCTCTAATCCCTCCCCCGCCTCATCTCACCCGCGCCTGACCACCACCGACCACCACCGCCCCCGTGCTCGCCGTCCCCGGCCGCGCTTGCTGCCCCCGCCGCACCTGACCACCACCGCCGCCAACGCGCCCTCCCCGAGCCGAGCGCCGCCTCCCTCACCGTCCCCCCTCTGCCCGCGCTCGCGCCCTCGACGTCCTCCCGCCCAAGCGCTCCCTCCCCCGCGGCCCCGACTGCGTCAACCTCGTGCTCGCCGTCCAACACCGTGCGGCCTGCCCAGGAGGACCGCCGCCGTCTTCCTCTTCGACTACAAGGACCCGGACGAGCTCGGACGCCCTCGAGCCATCCCTTCGACGCCCGCCGATTTCCTATGCCTCGGCCACCATCGCCACCGCTCGACGCCGAATTCGCGCCGCCTCGACTAGCTCCGGCTACCCCGATCCGCCCTCGACCTCCCCAGTGAGCACCCGAGTCGCTTCCCCCTCTTCCCCCTCTTGATTTCCTTCTGATGTGTTCTAGGGTTAGGGGTTGGATTATTAAGTATCTAGGGTTGGGGAATTAAGTAGCTAAGGAGATTATGTTTAGGGCATCAATGATGGGTGTTGATATACCTCTGGATGATTTTGATTTTATTCATGTTCTCAAGGAATTGGAATTATCCAGGGAACAAATTAGTAAGAAAACTGGACACTGTTTAGATATTCATGACTCGAATGGAAATGTCGCCTCCCTGTGTCTAAGTTGGCATGATATTGTAGTGGAAGAGGAGGAGAAATTTACTATAGTTTCTAGAAGAAATAAAAAGTCTCCTGCTAAGAGAAATGTCACTATTTATTCTCTTACCTCCTCTTCTATACCTTGTACTAGAAGTCAGCAAAAGAATATCAGTTCTACTTTGCCCCCTAGTCGATCTGGTAGAGTAAGAAACCCCCCTTATAATGATGCTTTTCTCTAGAAAAATTGATCCTGGATTTTTTTATGGTATTCTTTGTGGTATTAAGATGGAAACCTGGGATACTATTTCTGTTAGGAGATGGTGTTATATTAAGATGCATATATTGTTAAGTTACGCAAATTGTATCATCTTGCCACTTAAGTCAGCCTTCCCTTTAAGCAGAAAATTTAGTTAGGAGCTACTGTTAGGAGCTACTATCAAAAACTTGATCTACTGTCAAAAAATTCAGTTAGGTACAGTTAGGAGCTACTGTCAAAAACTTGAGCTACTGTCAAAAAATTCAGTTAGGTACAGTTAGCATCATGTAAGAAAATGGCCATAGTGTGCCCTGATAATGATGTATTTTTTCATAAAAATATATAGTGGACTGCCATGATAATGACATGCTGCTAGTAGTTACTTCCACCATGAGTTTCATTAACAGCAAGTCAGTTTTGTTTATAGTTGAAAGTAAGTGTGTGGTTTGAAATTTTGATCTGATTATGGCATCTAGAATTATGTCAGTTTTGTTTTGTAACTAGAAGACCAAAGTGTATTCTGTCCAAACTGTAGTTTTCAGTATTCTGTCCAAACTGAAAACTGTTAAAAAGACCATGTGTTTTTTGGTCAAAATCTACATGTAAAACTGAAATAATCAGTCATAAAGAATATCCTCAAGACCATGTGTTTCTTGGATTTATTGATTGTATTTTGTGCTTGCAGGAGTAAATTTCTTGGAGTAATTTTGTGCTTGCAATGTTTGAGTTCTTAAGCCTTTTTACTGAAAGCCAAACAGAAATGCTTTCTTAACTCAGAAGCCTGTTACTGCACCTGTACTGCACATTATAAATTCTCCTAGTACTTAACCCAACCAAGCTATGAGGCAAAAATTTCAGTTAACTGTTATGGACAATTGTCAATTTTCTGTAATGATGATGGAACATTATAAAGCATTGTACTCCAGTGTATATGAAGGATACAAAAAATTTAGCAACTTCTCTGATTTTATGAAGTTGTTCTTATATGGGTGAAATTTCACTTGTTTTTAGGCTAGTGCAGGGTGTTGCTTTATTCTGTCATCATTTGTAACTATGTCACAAATAAATTGTTCCTTC
The DNA here is from genome assembly GCF_002162155.2 of Triticum dicoccoides. NCBI lineage: Eukaryota > Viridiplantae > Streptophyta > Magnoliopsida > Poales > Poaceae > Triticum > Triticum dicoccoides. Next base: position 46,136,696 of record NC_041392.1, read on the forward strand.
TTCTGTATTTGACAAGTAATGACTGTTGATAAGCTGAGGCATGGATTAAGCTGTTTCTTTGCTGTAACATACTGTATATCACTCCACAATGAAATACAGTACATTACTTGTGATGCTTTGTAAAACTTGATGTGCTTTGTAAAACTTGTTCATGTACTGAACTACTAATGCCTTGTGATGCTCTGAATTACTTGTGATGCCTTTGAATTAGTTGTGATCACATTGAGAAAGACTTGCAAAGATGATGATCATCTTTTACAGAAAACAATTTCTGTAAACACGTCAGTAACTTTGCTAGTTTGCTGGGTTTTGTCTCCGACCATTGTGTCGTGATGAATTTGCAGGTACCCCAAGAGGCCCTTGAGTTTGCCGGAATCTCGATTAACTTCCGTTCCGGCAAATTCGGGTACTCCATATGTCCTATTTTCAGCAAAGGTCATGCTGAAATTTTCCGTGAATTTTAGCATGACTTTGCCAAAAATAGGACATATGGGGTACTTGCGACTAATGTATGGGCCGGGGTATCTTAGTACTTAGTTAAGTAGGATTAACTTCCCCGCCATCCTTACTGCATTAAACCATAGGTGGCAATAGAGCCAAGTGATTAGGCCCAACTTAGAATTCTCCTTAGCATCGATAATGTCAGGACCGGATTTTCGGGATATAATTTCCTAGAAAGTGGCCCTTGTGCTCATCAGCCCCAGGATTACTGTTAGCTGATGAGGCACCAACTTGATACAAAAATTTCCAAGAAAAGTACATAATATGTAGTACAAGACCATTCAGGCCTATGAGTACAACAAATGGTTTCTAGTGGTTGATGGCAGAAGCGGTTTGCGGATCATCAGCGTCTATGGGACTCCATTTCCCACAGGAACAGCTGACTAGGGTAACTCCTATCTTTGCGAGGCTGCTATCACCATTGCGTAGGTTCCGGGGGTGTCATCACGACGCTCCTCTCCACGCAAGAAATCTGGCCAAGACAATAGCCAGGGACAAGCCAGTGAGTACTTTGAATGTACTCGCAAACATTAAGAACACAGGTATAATATAGCCACTGATAATCATGCTTTAAAATATTCTATGATCACTTTGTCAGTTATGCAATAAGGTTCATGATGCACGCAAGTAGATAATTTAAATAAATCATGAGTAAACCAATCGGGGTGCAAAGATATAAGGCACTGATCGGGTGTCTGAAGCGACGCCTCGAAAGGATAATAATATGCAGCATGCCTCAGTCAGGTGTCTGAGCGACACCACAGAAAGGGCTTATATATAAAAGGAATAACAAGCATGCCACAGTCGGGCGTCTGTGCGACGCCACATAAAGGGCTTATAAGTAAATGAAATGACGGACATGCCACAGTCGACCGTCTGGGCACACCACATAAAGGGCTTATAAGTAAATGAAATAACAAACATGCCACAGTTGGGCGTCTGAGCGACGCCACATAAAGGGCTTATATATAAACATAATCACAGTGAATATCCAGGAGGTAGTACCGTCCCAGGGATATTCATTATTTCAAACAATGCAAATGGTTAGTCCACAATGATAATAATCATAACCATCATATATTACAAGTCATAGTCGATATTCTAGTTTAGTAGTTTCTCCTCCGAAGACCGACACTAAGACCGACACTTGACCCATCCCAGACTGTAGTCCTTAACCATGGACACGGCTATTCGAATAGGTTTAATCTCTGCAGAGGGTGTACTCTTTACCCACTAGCAACGGATTCCTTTAGTCCATCGGGACTAATTCCGTCCACGGTCTTTCGTTCGAAAACACACCTGACCGCACACACCAGCCCAACTTACCGGTGCCGGGAATCACCCTTGACACCTGTTAAGCAAAACTCTAAGCGGGGAGGCTACAACCTCGACTAGCATGGGATCACAAAATTTATACCGCGCACAAACTAGGGGAGCTACCCCTTCGGCTACAACTGAAACACCATGGCCCCGGACCAGGTGACATGCCTACCGGTTGCAACCGGTATCTTCCACCATGGCCTCTCTGTACGGTGTGTGCTAGGACAGGGGTTGACAACTTACTGAACCGTACACTACCTACAGTAGGGACAAGTGGCAGCACGAAACAAGTGTGGGGTTACTGGAACAAGACTCGATCTACGGCCGACTCAGGAGGCTTAAGTATTTCCTGCATGATTAGCTCAAGGATATAATTTCACATCCATCAGACACAACCACCACTCATCATACCTCCCCCTGCCCCACCGGTCATAACCGTCTCGACGAGGGACAAGCTCATGTCTACCCAAGACAGAGACTTTCCCGGATCCTTCCCGGTAGGCATGAGAGGCATATGAGGGTGATTGCTATCACAAGTATATTTTTTCCAACAGCAAGAATTTCCATTATGCACTCAAAGCGTATGATCATATCGTCACATAAAAATAACTAATGCTTCACGTCGAGGTGGGGTTATAACCGTATCAACAATCCACAAAATATCATGCCCGGGTTCAGAACGCTTGCCTTCAAGTTGTGGAGAGGCAGGGTGCACTCCAAAACTTTCAAAGTTTCCTTCTCTCTCCAACAAATCCTATTTTTGGGAATATTCAAATTAATACATAATTTAAAAACAGTACAAAAAAGTTGTTTGGAAATTTTTTAAATAAATATGAAAATAAACTAGACAATATTTGAGAAACAACAGAAAAAGAATCAAGTCATTTGGATTTATATTTTAAAAGTTATAGCCAGTCAAAGTTTAGTCAATTTTGTTTTTTAAAATAAAACAGAGAGGCCTTGTGGACGCCGAGGCTTCTCCATTGGCTTCACCGTCGCGGTTAGCCGGAGGGGGTTGAGGAACTGCAGGGTCGGGGTAGCGATGATGACCATCGCGGGGATTGTTGGCCACAATCCCGTTGGACTGGGTTCCCAAAAGGCGACTGAGCACTTCTGGGGTCATCAAAGCACCTTGGTTGAAGGCTGGGGCTGACCTCAAGGTCTCGATCGGTTGTCCGAACAGCACGACTGGGTTGTCGGTGTCGGGCTCATCTTCTCTTCTAGCTGGGGTTCGACGAATCAGTTCTCCACTAGCTGCGATCAGATCAAGGGTGATTTGATCGAACAGACCCTCTAGCGCACTTACATAGCGCACCAGATGCAATAATGCAGGGTCCGTCTCGTGGTCTCCGTTGGTAACCTGGGTGGTCTACCATACCCGTCACGGCTGGGGTAGTAGTAGAACGAGCGGCAGTTAACTCTGGGCGACAAGTGCCGGAGTTGAACTACAGCCTCTCGAGCAGCTAGTTGGATGGCTTGTGGCTCAAAGGAAGTTGTCCTTCCGGTGAACCTGTAGGGGCGTTCTGGTGATAGACCCCTACCATAGACATGCACAGTGGCCCAGAACTGACGGCTTTCACCGCTCATGGACCCTTGGTACACAACATATTTTGGGGGCTCTTCTAACGCGAAGGCACGGCGGGTGAGGTTTGCTAGCACGGTCATGAAACCTCCAAGATTGGTTGCTGTGGTCTCATTGTGAACAATGGGGCCAGGCATTATAGCTCGCTTTGGGGTAGAGGCTGTGCTGTGCTAGGTTGAGGCTAGCGTGCCCTTTTATTGTAAAAGGGTACAGAGTCTTCCTTCGCGCGCTTGCGAAAAAGACTATTCAGGGGCCGGTCACTGGCGCGTGATTGACAGGCTAGGCTGATAGGTTGGGCACCGACTGCCTGAAGGTGTCGGGTCACTGTGTGGCTACCTTACACGAGAAGCTTGGCCGTGGTTTGGTTAAGGTCTGGTGGGTTGGTTTACCTAGGTTTTTTTCGACCTGGCTAAGATAGGATTAGCCAATGGTCAGCCTGGCTCTGATACCAAGTTTGTCAGGACCGGATTTTTGGGATATAATTTCCCAGAAAGTGGCCCTTGTGCTCATCAGCCCCAGGATTACTGTTAGCTGATGAGGCACCAACTTGATACAGAAATTTCCAAGCAAAGTACATAATATGTAGTACAAGACCATTCTAGCCTATGAGTACAACAAATGGTTTCTAGTGGTTGATGGCGGAAGCGGTTTGCGGATCATCAGCGTCTATGGGACTCCATTTCCCACAGGAACAGCTGACCAGGGTAACTCCTATCTTCGCGAGGCTGCTATCACCATTGCGTAGGTTCCGGGGGTGTCATCACGACGCTCCTCTCCACGCAAGAAATCTGGCCAAGACAATAGCCAGGGACAAGCCAGTGAGTACTTTGAATGTACTCGCAAACATTAAGAACACAGGTATAATATAGCCACTGATAATCATGCTTTAAAATATTCTATGATCACTTTGTCAGTTATGCAATAAGGTTCATGATGCACGCAAGTATATCATTTAAATAAATCATGAGTAAACAATCGGGGTGTAAAGATATAAGGCACCGATCGGGTGTCTGAAGCGACGCCTCGAAAGGATAATAATATGCAGCATGCCTCAGTCGGGCGTCTGAGTGACACCACAGAAAGGGCTTATATATAAAAGGAATAACAAGCATGCCACAGTCGGGTGTCTGTGCGACGCCACATAAAGTGCTTATAAGTAAATGAAATGACGGACATGCCACAGTCGGGCGTCTATGCGACACCACATAAAGGGCTTATAAGTAAATGAAATAACAAACATCCACAGTCGGGCGTCTGAGCGACGCCACATAAAGGGCTTATATATAAACATAATCACAGTGAATATCGAGGAGGTAGTACCGTCCCAGGGATATTCATTATTTCAAACAATGCAAATGGTTAGTCCACAATGATAATAATCATAACCATCATATATTACAAGTCATAGTCGATATTCTAGCTTAGTAGTTTCTCCTCCGAAGACCGACACTTGACCCATCCCAGACTGTAGTCCTTAACCATGGACACGGCTATTCGAATAGGTTTAATCTCTGCAGAGGGTGTACTCTTTACCCACTAGCAACGGAGTCCTTTAGTCAATCGGGACTAATTCCGTCCACGGTCTTTCGTTCGAAAACACACCTGACAGCACACACCAGCCCAACTTACCAGTGCCCGGAATCACCCTTGACACCTGTTAAGCAAAACTCTAAGCGGGGAGGCTGCAACCTCGACTAGCATGGGATCACAAAAATTATACCGCGCGCAAACTAGGGGAGCTACCCCTTCGGCTACAACCGAAACACCCATGCCCCCGGACCAGGTGACATGCCTACCGGTTGCAACCGGTATCTTCCACCATGGTTGCAAACGGTGTGTGCTAGGACAGGGGTTGACAACTTACTGAACCGTACCCTACCTACGGTAGGGACAAGTGGCAGCACGAAACCAGTGTGGGGGTTACTGGAACAAGACTCGATCTATGGCCGACTCAGGAGGCTTAAGTATTTCCTGCATGATTAGCTCAAGGATATTATTTCACATCCATCAGACACAACCACCACTCATCATACCTCCCCCTGCCCCACCGGTCATAACCGTCTCGACGAGGGACAAGCTCATGTCTACCCAAGACAGAGACTTTCCCGGATCCTTCCCGGTAGGCATGAGAGGCATATGAGGGTGATTGCTATCGCAAGTATATTTTTTCCAACAGCAAGAATTTCCATTATGCACTCAAAGCGTATGATCATATCGTCACATAAATATAACTAATGCTTCACGTCAAGGTGGGGTTATAACCGTATCAACAATCCACAAAATATCATGCCCGGGTTCAGAATGCTTGCCTTCAAGTTGTGGAGAGGCAGGGTGCACTCCAAAACTTTCAAAGTTTCCTTCTCTCTCCAACAAATCCTATTTTTGGGAATATTCAAATTAATACATAATTTAAAAACAGTACAAAAAAGTTGTTTGGAAAATTTTGAAATAAATATGAAAATAAACTAGACAATATTTGAGAAACAACAGAAAAAGAATCAAGTCATTTGGATTTATATTTTAAAAGTTATAGCCAGTCAAAGTTTAGTCAATTCTGTTTTTAAAATAAAACAGAGAAAGGAAAACGCTTCAATGAGAATACGCTTTCGAGCAGAGGAGACGTACTCTGGGGTGATGCGCTCTCACTTAAAGCACGTGGTGGCGGGGCTGGCCACTGACAGTGGGTCCAGGGGGCCCACTGGTCAGGTTTGACCAGTCGCCGCGCCTCTTCTCCCTCCTCTGTCCGAGCGGGGTGGAGCTCCGGTGAGGCTCGCCGGCGAACGGCGGCACCGTTTGACAAACAGAAGCCATCCGCGGGCTCAGGGGGTCGAGGCGGTCCTATCGGTGGTCGCTACGGCCCCGAGGGTGGACGGAGTCGCCGTCGACGAGTTCCGCAGCGGACGGTGGCCGTCGGGTAAAGTGTGTTCTTGCCTCTGGTGGCTCCTGATCAGAATTGAGCAGGGGGATGGATTCACGAGAGGAAGAGAAGTCTTCTGGTGGAGAGAGTGGAGAGGGGGAGGTCCTGGTGGAGCCGGAGTGGTCGAGGCAGTGGCGGCGGCTGTGGTTGCCGGAGACGGGGAAGAAGGCTTCCTGCCGTCGCTTGCGGGCTAGGTAACTCTAGGAGGATGGCTTGAGGCTGCCTGCATGCCTGGACGAGCTCGGGGACTCCTATTTATAGGTGGACGAGGTCGGTTCGCGGCAGCCGTGGATAAGGTCGTCGGCGACCGCCATTCTGTAGATGCAGAGGGACGTGGTGGCGACGAATGCTTGCGGACAAGCTTGCAGATGAGCTCGGGCTGTTCCACGAGCGAGCTGGCGCGCTCGGGTGGCTCGGGCGGTGCTGCCATGGCCGGGGCCTGCTGTGGCCGGCCGCTTGCGGCCACGGCCGACCTGACGGCGGCCCTGTGGAGTGCCAGGGGTGGCTCTGCGGTGAGGGGAGGGGTCGCGGCGTCGACTGGGAGAGGGGAAGGGCCAGGGCGAGCGCGGGGCGTCGGCAGCGAGACGCGGCAACTCGCGTGCACGCACGTGCAAAACGCGTGCTCTGGGCGCGCCCAGTGCACGCACACAATGTGTTTGCCGAAATGCCAGCGTGTGCTAGCGGGCATAGGGGAGGCTGGGGGTTAGCATGCCTAGGTTAGGGTTAGCTAGGAACTTAGTAGACATGCCAGTATGTACAGGGAGGCAAGATCACAGTGCAAAACAAAAATCATGCCAAACCTGGACATGCACACCAGGTGTTTGACAGAATGCCAATGGTATCTAGGCAATTCTTGGGGTGGCCCAAATCTCCAGATCAGAGTCTCTTTGGATGAATAAGAGAGTGGTGAAGTTAGTTTGCCAAAAGCTCAAACTTGTTAGTGTATGTTTTGCCAAACTTCAGTTCTGGCCAGGAGAAAAAGGGCATTGATTCATGAACCAAAAATGCTCCAATGAGTCCAACCTCCTGGACTTAAGAGTTTGGTATGGAGTACTACAAGCAGGAGGAAGCTCATGGCCACTAGAGCAAAATTTAATAGGGATGCAATACAAATCACCAAGCTGGACCAGAATGAAAAAGAGGTTGATTCACTCAAATTTTGCAAAGAACATCAATGGGTTTTTGCATAAAGTTGAATAATATACTCCTATGAACATCCCATAATTTTGGTGGAGGCTAGAAAGAAATATTTAAATGGGTTGTAGTGCAAAATTGCCCACTGGACCAGATTTGAAAAATTGGTGTAGAGCTCAAAATATTAAATGAATGGAATATATTTTTGCATAAAAGTGATTTAAACACATCACATGACATCTCCAAATCTTGGTGAAATTTTTAAATAAATTTATCAAGTGGTTGTAGTTCAAAAAGGCTCCAAAACAAATGAAAAATCATTTTAATGAATAAAGCTCAGAGATAAATAATTGTGCAAATAAATTCCACTGATGATATAAATGTTTTCTTGAGAGGTTAAACAAGTCCAATAATATTTTTGGAAAGTTTTTTCACTTGAGGTAAAAACTCCATAATAAGTAAAAGAATGGCTCTAAAATAAAAAAATCCAGAAAATTAAAAGTTTAAATTTCCTAGCAAAATTTTAATTTATAAAACAAGGTTAAAATTTTGGGGTGTCACAACACTACCCCCCTTAAGAAAAATCTCGTCCTCGAGATTTGTTAAGAGCTGTTTTTAAAAACAAGATACTCCCATTTGATGAAACCGAGAGTTTACTCATAGCACAAACTTGGGGTACAATCATAAGTTGCAACACACAAATAAACTTAGCTATGACATTTACAATGAAAAAGGTAAAAGGACAGGATCCCTAGAGAATGTCTCTGGTACTGGGGCGCACTCTTCTTCTATCGGGGGAAGCGGATTGATTAGTCGATGAACACATCTCTCCTGGTCGGGTCTCAGCGGTCTGCCGATGGCGATCTGATGATTTAAATTAGCGAGGCTCTGGAGATAACCCATTACTCGCTGGTTCAAACGTTCTTGAGCGATGACGTACTGGACCAGGTTGGCCAGTACTGGGTCTCTCTCAATTCGTCCACCGGGAAAAGTTGCTACTTCTCCGGGTGCTGCACGGCTCGGAAAGTAATAATACCCTCGTCCGCTCGCATAGCGTACCGCGAATCGAAGGCGAACAATCGCTTCGTGTGCAGCCGCTTCTATGGCCATCTGCGGAGTCGGCATAGATTGAGACTTCCGTGGGGTCTTGATTTGAGTTTACGGGAGGGATGTGCACTACTGCCCAATATTTCGATGTGGATGAGGTGATCCTCGACTTGAGCAGCTCGTACTGGGGTGGCTGGGTAGAGCCCATGGTACTGCAGGTAAGGTCCCACAATATTTTAACAAAGCTACCCGGGGTTGCATCTGGGGTTCTCAGATAAATGCTAGGGCTCGGCATGGCAAGAAATGGTTGTGAGCATTGCGCACAAGTTGCGGAGTACTCGGCAAGGTCACGAGGCGGCCATTTATATAGCCTCCCGGCTGGGTTATTACCGCGGTGAAGGGCAACTAGTTCGCGGGTTCGGCCCTCATGGGGGTCGGGGTCAAAGCCACAGATACACACATCTCTCAAAAGTGACGTGTTACTTTGGGTGTCGTCGGGGTTGGTTTTGGTAGCTACGCCCGGTATAGAAAAAAAAGCAACCACGCATCAACATACTTATGCACAGTTACAATAAATAGGGGCGCACATACAGACAACATTGTGGCGATACAAGATCATGAAATTACAGGGTGTGGACAAGTCGAGACTCGGTACTACTCGAGTGACTTAGTCCACCTCGTTCATGTCTAAGCGGGCGTGCCTTGTGGACGCCGAGGCTTCTCCATTGGCTTCACCGTCGCGGTTAGCCGGAGGGGGTTGAGGAACTGCAGGGTCGGGGTAGCGATGATGACCATCGCGGGGATTGTTGGCCACAATCCCGTTGGACTGGGTTCCCAAAAGGCGACGGAGCACTTCTGGGGTCATCAAAGCACCTTGGTTGATGGCTGGGGCTGACCTCAAGGTCTCGATCGGTTGTCCGAACAGCACGACTGGGTTGTCGGTGTCGGGCTCATCTTCTCTTCTAGCTGGGGTTCAGCGAATCAGTTCTCCACTACCTGCGATCAGATCAAGGGTGATTTGATCGAACAGACCCTCTAGCGCACTTACATAGCGCACCAGATGCAATAATGCAGGGTTCGTCTCGTGATCTCCGTTGGTAACCTAGGTGGTCTACCATACCCGTCACGGCTGGGGTAGTAGTAGAACGAGCGGCAGTTAACTCTGGGCGACAAGTGCCGGAGTTGAACTACAGCCTCTCGAGCAGCTAGTTGGATGGCTTGTGGCTCAAAGGAAGTTGTCCTTCCGCTGAACCTGTAGGGGCATTCTGCTGATAGACCCCTACCATAGACATGCACAGTGGCCCAGAACTGACGGCTTTCACCGCTCATGGACCCTTGGTACACAACATATTCTGGGGGCTCTTCTAACGCGAAGGCACGGCGGGTGAGGTTTGCTAGCACGGTCACGAAACCTCCAAGATTGGTTGCTGTGGTCTCATTGTGAACAATGGGGCCAAGCATTATAGCTCGCTTTGGGGTAGAGGCTGTGTTGTGCTGGGTTGAGGCTAGCGTGCCCTTTTATAGTAAAAGGGGACGGAGTCTTCCTTCGCACGCTTGCGAAAAAGACTATTCAGGGGCCGGTCACTGGCGCGTGATTGACAGGCTAGGCTGATAGGTTGGGCACCGACTGCCTAAAGGTGTCGGGTCACTGTGTGGCTACCTTACACGAGAAGCTTGGCCGGGGTTTGGTTAAGGTCTGGTGGGTTGGTTTACCTAGGTTTTTTTCGACCTGACTAAGATAGGATTAGCCAATGGTCATCCTGGCTCTGATACCAAGTTTGTCAGGACCGGATTTTTGGGATATAATTTCCCAGAAAGTGGCCCTTGTGCTCATCAACCCCAGGACTACTGTTAGCTGATGAGGCACCAACTTGATACAGAAATTTCCAAGCAAAGTACATAATATGTAGTACAAGACCATTCTAGCCTATGAGTACAACAAATGGTTTCTAGTGGTTGATGGCGGAAGCGGTTTGCGGATCATCAGCATCTATGGGACTCCATTTCCCACAGGAACAGCTGACCAGGGTAACTCCTATCTTCGCGAGGCTGCTATCACCATTGCGTAGGTTCCGAGGGTGTCATCACGACGCTCCTCTCCACGCAAGAAATCTGGCCAAGACAATAGCCAGGGACAAGCCAGTGAGTACTTTGAATGTACTCGCAAACATTAAGAATACAGGTATAATATAGCCACTCATAATCATGCTTTAAAATATTCTATGATCACTTTGTCAATTATGCAATAAGGTTCATGATGCACGCAAGTATATCATTTAAATAAATCATGAGTAAACAATCGGGGTGTAAAGATATAAGGCACCGATCGGGTGTCTGAAGCGACGCCTCGAAAGGATAATAATATGCAGCATGCCACACTCGGGCGTCTGAGTGACACCACAGAAAGGGCTTATATATAAAAGGAATAACAAGCATGCCACAGTCGGGCGTCTGTGCGACGCCACATAAAGGGCTTATAAGTAAATGAAATGACGGACATACCACAGTCGGGCGTCTATGCGACACCACATAAAGGGCTTATAAGTAAATGAAATAACAAACATGCCACAGTCGGGCGTCTGAGCGACGCCACATAAAGGGCTTATATATAAACATAATCACAGTGAATATCCAGCAGGTAGTACCGTCATAGGGATATTCATTATTTCAAACAATGCAAATTGTTAGTCCACAATGATAATAATCATAACCATCATATATTACAAGTCATAGTCGATATTCTAGCTTAGTAGTTTCTCCTCCGAAGACCGACACTTGACCCATCCCAGACTGTAGTCCTTAACCATGGACACGGCTATTCGAATAGGTTTAATCTCTGCAGAGGGTGTACTCTTTACCCACTAGCAACGGATTCCTTTAGTCAATCGGGACTAATTCCGTCCACGGTCTTTCGTTCGGAAACACACCTGACCGCACACACCAGCCCAACTTACCGGTGCCAGGAATCACCCTTGACACCTGTTAAGCAAAACTCTAAGCGGGGAGGCTACAACCTCGACTAGCATGGGATCACAAAATTTATACCGCGCGCAAACTAGAGGAGCTACCCCTTCGGCTACAACCGAAACACCCATGCCCCCGGACCAGGTGACATGCCTACCGGTTGCAACCGGTATCTTCCACCATGGCCTCTCTGTACGGTGTGTGCTAGGACAGGGGTTGACAACTTACTGAACCGTACCCTACCTACGGTAGGGACAAGTGGCAGCACGAAACAAGTGTGGGGGTTACTGGAACAAGACTCGATCTACGGCCGACTCAGGAGGCTTAAGTATTTCCTGCATGATTAGCTCAAGGATATTATTTCACATCCATCAGACACAACCACCACTCATCATACCTCCCCCTGCCCCACCGGTCATAACCGTCTTGACGAGGGACAAGCTCATGTCTACCCAAGACAGAGACTTTCCCGGATCCTTCCCGGTAGGCATGAGAGGCATATGAGGGTGATTGCTATCGCAAGTATATTTTTTCTCGAACAGCGAGAATTTCCATTATGCACTCAAAGCGTATGATCATATCGTCACATGAAAATAACTAATGCTTCACGTCGAGGTGGGGTTATAACCGTATCAACAATCCACAAAATATCATGCCCGGGTTCAGAATGCTTGCCTTCAAGTTGTGGAGAGGCAGGGTGCACTCCAAAACTTTCAAAGTTTCCTTCTCTCTCCAACAAATCCTATTTTTGGGAATATTCAAATTAATACATAATTTAAAAACAGTACAAAAAAGTTGTTTGGAAAATTTTGAAATAAATATGAAAATAAACTAGACAATATTTGAGAAACAACAGAAAAAGAATCAAGTCATTTGGATTTATATTTTAAAAGTTATAGCCTGTCAAAGTTTAGTCAATTCTATTTTTAAAATAAAACAGAAATAGGAAAACGCTTCGATGAGAATACGCTTGCGAGCAGAGGAGACGTACTCTGGGGTGATGCGCTTTCACTTAAAGCACGTGGTGGCGGGGCTGGCCACTGACAGTGGGTCCAGGGGGGCCCACTGGTCAGGTTTGACCAGTCGCCGCGCCTCTTCTCCCTCCTCTGTCCGAGCGGGGCGGAGCTCCGGTGAGGCTCGCCGGCGAACGGCGGCAACGTTTGAGAAACTGAAGCCATCCGCGGGCTCAGGGGGTCGAGGCGGTCCTATCGGTGGTCGCTACGGCCCCGGGGGTGGACGGAGTCGCCGGCTGCGAGCTCCGCAGCGGACGGTGGCCGTCGGGCAAAGTGTGTTTTTGCCTCTGGTGGCTCCTGATCAGAATTGAGCAGGGGGATGTATTCACGAGAGGAAGAGAAGTCTTCTGGTGGAGAGAGTGGAGAGGGGGAGGCCCTGGTGGAGCCGGAGTGGTCGAGGCAGTGGCGGCGGCTGTGGTTGCCGGAGACGGGGAAGAAGGCTTCCTGCCGTCGCTTGCGGGCTAGGGGAACTCTAGGAGGATGGCTTGAGGCTGCCTGCGTGCCTGGACGAGCTTGGGGACTCCTATTTATAGGTGGACGAGGTCGGTTCGCGGCGGCCATGGATAAGCTCGTCGGCGACCGCCGTTCTGTAGATGCAGAGGGACGTGGCGGCAACGAATGCTCGCGGACAAGCTTGCGGATGAGCTCGGGCTGTTCCACGAGCGAGCTGGCGCGCTGGGGTGGCTCGGGCGGTGCTGCCATGGCCGGCCGCTTGCGGCCACGGCCGACCTGATGGCGTCCCTATGGAGTGCCAGGGTGGCTCTGCGGCGAGGGGAGGGGTCGGGGCGTCGACTGTGAGAGGGGAAGGGCCAGGGCGAGCGCGGGGCATCGGCAGCGGGACGCGGCGACTCGCGTGCACGCACGTGCAAAATGCGCGCTCTGGGCGCGCCCAGTGCACGCACACAATGTGTTTGTCGAAATGCCAGTGTGTGCTAGCAGGCATAGGGGAGGCTTGGGGTTAGCAGGCCTGGGTTAGGGTTAGCTAGGAACTTAGTAGACATGCCAGTATGTACAGGGAGGCAAGATCATAGTGCAAAACAAAAATCATGCCAAAACTGGACATGCACACCAGGTGTTTGACAGAATGCCAATGGTATCTAGGCAATTCTTGGGGTGGCCCAAATCTCCAGATCAGAGTCTCTTTGCCAAAAGCTCAAACTTGTTAGTGTAAGTTTTGCCAAACTTCAGTTCTGGCCAGGAGAAAAAGGGCATTGATTCATGAACCAAAAATGCTCCAATGAGTCCAACCTCCTGGACTTAAGAGTTTGGTATGGAGTACTACTAGCTGGAGGAAGCTCATGGCCACTAGAGCAAAATTTAATAGGGATGCAATACAAATCACCAAGCTGGACCAGAAAGAAAAAGAGGTTGATTCACTCAAATTTTGCAAAGAACATCATTGCATAAAGTTGAATAATGTACTCCTATGAACATCCCATAATTTTGGTGGAGGCTAGAAAGAAATATTTAAATGGGTTGTAGTGCAAAATTGCCCACTGGACCAGATTTGAAAAATTGGTGTAGAGCTCAAAATATTAAATGAATGAAATATATTTTTGCATAAAAGTGATTTAAAAACATCACATGACATCTCCAAATCTTGGTGAAATTTTTAAATAAATTTATCAAGTGATTCTAGTTCAAAAAGTCTCCAAAACAAATGAAAAATCATTTTAATGAATAAAGCTCAGAGAGAAATAATTGTGCAAATAAATTCCACTGATGATAGAAATGTTTTCTTGAGAGGTTTAACAAGTCCAATAATATTTTTGGAAAGTTTTTTCACTTGAGGTAAAAACTCCATAATAAGTAAAAGAATGGCTCTGAAATCAAAAAAAAATCCAGAAAGTTAAAGTTTAAATTTCCTGGCAAAATTTTAATTTATAAAAAAAGGTAAAAAAATTTGGGGTGTCACAGATAAACCCTAGATGATAAACCCGACATAGGTGGCAATAGAGCCAAGTGATTAGTGCCAAGTGAATAGGCCCAACCTAGGGTGCCTCGGCATCGATAAACCCTAAATGATGAAAACATAACTTAGCATTTAGGGTGCCTCGGCGTCGACAAACCCTAAATGATGAAACCTTGGCTTTTAGGGTGCCTCGGTGTCGCGATGAGAACCTAAATGATGTACGCTTAGGCTTTTAGGGTGCCTCGGTGTCGACAAACCCTAAATGATAAAAGCTTAGCTTTTAGGATGCCTCGGTGTCGACAAACCCTAAATGATGAGACCATGATCTTGTTCCTTGACAATAACCAACTTTTTGACCAAACTTTTTTCCTATTTAGAGCGAAACATGGCGCACAACGATGAGGCCAGCGGTTCGGGCGGCAAGCAATTCTGGGAGCTGTCCCAGGAGTTGGAGGAAGAACCTCGCCGCTATGAGGACGCCACGGAAGACACCGATCCTGAGTACACAACCCCTAGTGGCGTCGGGGATGACACCACTGATGGTGCCGCCGAGGATGCCACCACTGATGATGGCGGTGCACACACAGATGGCAGCCAACCGAAAAGGCAACGGAAGGACCGGCGCCCGAGCGTGCTCGGCACCGTCAAGGAGGAATTTACTGAAGTGAACTCCGACGGGCATCCGACGGCGCCCAAAGAAGTAGTCAAGGGGTACTCGGTTCAGCTCGGGTGCATTCTCCGGAGCACCGTCTCGATCAACACCGAGAACCTAAGGCATAAGGACCGAGGGAATTTGCGCAGCCTCCTCTTCATGAAGCTGCACGAACGATACAAGTTCCCCGCTGACTTTGCAAACACACGCCTCTTGGGGAATAAAGTGAACAGTGCTGCCGTCACGAGGATGAGCACGGCCCTGTCTACTTGGAGAAGCACGGTGAAGGCAATGATTGAAAAAGGTGATAGTTATGAGAAGATCAAGGCGAAATATCCTTTGATGAGTGAAGATGACTACAAGGAGTTCAAGATCAAGTGCGAGAGCAGCGCAACCTCCGAATCAAGTCAGTGGGGGAAAGAAATGCGGCAGTTGAACTTAGGGGTCCACCAACTCGGTCCCGGCGGTTACAGAGTGGCGGAGCCTATATGGGACAAGGAGGACGCGGAGCGTGCCGAGCAAGGCCTACCGCCCCGCTTCGAGAAATACCGTGACAAGCAGACCAGGAACTTTCTTAGGGCCCGGTACAAGGAGGACCCGGTAACAAAGGAGCTTACCACGGATCTAAAGACCGGGGCGCTTGAGCTTGTTCTGGTAAGGAATACACCCCCGCGTAATTAGCTCCATATGGTTGCATTCTAATTAATCCCCAATATTTCTAAATGGTTCATGTTCCTTCCGTAGGACAATGAAAGCAGTAGCGCGGGGTCGTCTCAGAGCTCCCCTTTCGACACCCCTTTAAATAGGGTGTTGAACGTAATGAAAAACAAGGATAAGCTCAGTAAGCCGACGTCAGCTGGTCGTGTGGCCGGCAAAGGCTTGTCCACAAAATGGTCGTCATACTATACCGCGGGTGGGCGAAAGGAGAAAAAGACCAGCTCGGAAAGCCAGTCGCGCGAGTTTGAAGCACTCAAGGCAGAAGTGGCGTGGATTCCGGAGATTGTCCAAGAGCAATTGCAACAATAACTGGGAATGACGCTCAACACCATGGTGCCTACGTTGATTCATGGGCTGACGACGTGGATTATAGGCGGCCAACAGGGGCCTCCCCCGGTTCCCAGCTTCACGGCCAGCAACTCGCACAATGCGCAGGCGGCGCCATTTGTGTCTCCGGCGGCGCCATTGGTGTCTCCGGCGGAGTCGGTATTCGTGTCTCTGGCGCCGGCACGGGCATTGGAGCTTAATGCACCCGGGTGTACACCGGCCGGCACCTCGCCAGCAAGCGGCCCCTCCGTTAGTTGCACGCCCGCCGTTGGCGGTGCCTCGACATTAGCCGAGCTCGACGGCATCACGGTAACTAAGCCTCTCGGCCGATGACTTCATCTCCTTGCCTTTGACTGGGCATCCATGACGACCTACATGTTTTCGCAGGGCGCCGCCGACGTTCCTTGCACTCTCCTGCACTTCGTGGGCGGCGAGTCATTGGTCGATGTTGCCAAGGGCAGAATCATTCAACCGAGCAACCCCGTGTTCCATGGTAATCTGATGCCACCCACAGTGTATAGGGCTGAACTGGTTAGGG
The DNA here is from genome assembly GCF_002162155.2 of Triticum dicoccoides. Taxonomy (NCBI): domain Eukaryota; kingdom Viridiplantae; phylum Streptophyta; class Magnoliopsida; order Poales; family Poaceae; genus Triticum; species Triticum dicoccoides. The sequence continues at coordinate 46,153,320 of NC_041392.1, forward strand.
TGCTGCCAGGCTGCGACGAGCTGTTACCTCCGATTCAACCCGCTGGGGCCGATGAAGATGATGGGATGACCCTCAGCGCCTGCGTAAGCTGGCCCCTGCTTTGGCCGAAGAGCCAGATTCGTTTGGGGGCGGGGGACACCACCCCACAGACAAGACCGCCAGTCGTGCCCGTGCCAAGCCATGGCAAGAACGCCACAACACTACCGGACATGCCGGACATCCCTATGGCACAGGATCCGGACATGCATATGGCACAGGATCCGGACGACGATGACAACGACGACAGTACATTTACCAACGTCGATAAGTACTTTGCCAAAAATGGGTACGGTGACGAGTTCTGCGGGCCTCCTTCTCAAGAACCCAACCAAGACGACCGCGATCTAGCTGGTACGGCGGAGAAACCCAATTGCAACAGGCGTCGTCTAGCGTTCAGTTCTCAGGAGACGCCTCTAGCTGCCGCCTTCACCGAGCCTCAGATAGCTGAGGTGCGAAATATTATTAGCCCCAACACGCTCAAGAAGGCGGTCTGTGAGCAAAACTCGGTCCCATTACAGTAGATCAAGAAGAAGGGACGGAAACGAAAGACTAAAAAGCGCGCCGGTGCGAGCCAGCCGGCACCGAGTATGATCCGTGCTCAGGACGGGCCACCTTCACCTAAGGATATCTCAGGGAGGGTGCATGTGGTGGGTAGGGCTATGCTACCGACAAATATGCTCAATGCTGCAACCGGTGCTATGCGGAGTCTACATGACAGTGTTATTTCTTTGGAGAAGCGGCGTCTCAGAGAGAATGATGTGGCATACCCAGTTTTCGTGGCCAAGGTGCCAGAGGGCAAGGGATTTGTGGATGGCGCCATCGGGGGTACGATCGTCCTGCGGTTTGATGATATCTTTGCTATGTTTAACCTTCATCCGCTGCACTACACCTTCGTTCGGCTGTTTTCGCTGAGTATGGAGATGCGGATCATTAGAGACAAGACCCCGGACATCGTGATAGTCGACCCCTTCTACATGCGTGCCAAGCGCTTGGGCAGCGCTGGGGACTGCCAAGTCGCGAGTTCATACCTCGAAGGCGTCATTCTGGCAAACCCAGATAAGGATAACTTCCTCGTGCCTTACTTTCCCGAGTAAGTCATCCCCTAACCGCCCTGTAACATATGATTTCTTAGATTTCGATCGTTCTTTTTTTTTCTAACATTCCGTGTTCTGTGCGGTGACACACATTGCACACTCATCCTCTTAAGCCCGAAATATTCCATGGCCACGTATTTCGACCTGAACCGTGACTCCAAGATAGACTACACAAATATCAAGAAAGTTCTTGATGATGTTCTCCCTGGCTACGCCAAATCTGGAGGCACCTTCACCAGGCCAGTTCGTAGGTATGGCAGGCACGTGTTCGCCCACAATACGATGTTCTTCTGCGTCAAGCAGCCGCCTGGCGGTCAGAAGGATGCCTACTACGCCCTCCATCACATGCGGGCGATCGTACGGGACCATCATCACCTTCTGCTACCAGATAATCTCAAAGATTGGGCCGCGAGCTTGTCGGCAATCCAGGACGCGGACATTAGACAAGAATTCTTTCGCATCCAGTCGGAGTTTGCGGAAATCATCCATCAAGATGTCCTTCATACCTCGGGGCAGTTTTACCTCAGATATCAACCGTCCAACAGTGAGATAGACACAACGCTACAAATGCAGGCTGACAACGCCCGCGATTTCATGACCATCACGACAGACGGCAGCTTCATCCACGCTCCGGTCCCATGAGTCGAGTCGAAAGTAGTGATGCTATGTGTAGTTCTGAAACATTGATTGGCTCATGTTGTAACTAAACTTTAATGAATTGTATGTCTCTTTGGTTTGGACAGTCGTTCAACTAAGATGTAATTGATGCTATTTATTAGTAGGACCATGAATCGTGCTATTAATGTCTTGCTTTTCTCTTCCGATCCTTTTGTTGCATACTTATATATTGCTTATGTATTGTCTGTTGTTTGGCTTGTGCATAGAGATGCCGTCGTATGTCGTGTACAAGGGTAAGGTTCCCGGAGTCTACGACGACTGGGAGGAGTGTCGGAGACAGGTTCACCGTTTCAGCGGTAACAGTTACAAAGGGTACACCACTAGGGCGGAGGCGGAATCTAAATACGCCCGCTTTCTAGCAGGAGAGAGGAGGGAGCGTTGGAGGAACCGGATGAAGACCAGTTTCATCGCGATGATGCTCATCGTGATGACCGCAGCTCTCTTCTATGTGATGGTAGTTTAGATGATCGATATCGACTTGTAATGTGAAGACAAACTCGCTACTCGCGGTCTCGAGACTTGTAATGTTCTATCTTTGTTCGGTCTTTTGAATTCGGAGACTAATATGATGAATTGTATTCGGAGACTAATCTTCTATTGTATTTGATGAATCTGCTGTTGCTGTGTGGTGTTGTCTATATTCTATCCAATAATATATTTTGTAACCTGTGCAAACATCAGAAAAGTAAAAAAACCTAATATTCATACTAATGGCGCATCACCTCAAAGTGCGCCATTAGTATGCCAAAGGATACTAATGGCGCATCACTACACAGTGCGCCATTAGTATGCCAAAGGATACTAATGGTGCATTACCCCACAGTGCGCCATTAGTATGCCAAAGCACATGGGTAAATATGGCCCCCTGGGAGGCATACTAATGGCGCATGTTGGTCTATACTAATGGCGCACGGCGTGGTGCGCCATTAGTATATAATACTAGTGGTGTGGTACTAGTGGCGCACCAGTACTGCGCCATTAGTAGGCAAAACTGGTGCGCCACTAGTAGGCCTTTTCCTAGTAGTGTCTAGCTAGCGCTTTCCCCTCTGTTTCACGCGTGCTCGTTCCAGCGCTCGCCGCTGACTGCCGCACCACGCCACAAGCCCCGACCCATCACCCTTGACCGCTCCCTGGCGCTCGCCGACGCCAGAGCCGCCGCAGAAAGCACGGGCGCGTCGCGGCGCCACAGTGTGCGCGTGCACTTGTCCACTTCCCCAACCGCCTCCTGTGCTTGTCCGCGAGCGTGGGCAAGCTCATACGTTGACGCTGAGCCTTTGCCCCCTCATCTTGCAGCTTCTCGTCGTTGTTCGCCGTGTGTCCAGAGAGCTCCGGCAGCGACGCGTTCCCCCCCTTGCTCCAGCTATATAAATCGACCCCAACTCGAATCATTGCCAAGCACCACTCCACACCACCCGCACGAACACGTAGAACGACCGCAGCTCGGTCGGGCAGGCCTCTGGCTGTCGCCCCGACCAGAGGACTCCGGCGATCCCCGCAGGCCAGCCGCCGCTCTCCAGGGCCTCTCGAGCTCAGGCAGGTGCTTGGGTGGGGCCTTGGTGGTCCGTTGGTGCTGCCTGGACGCCGCCAAGCCCTCGGAGCCAACCCTAGCCATCGTCTTCAACCACTCTGGCGAAACCCGTCCGCCATCGTAGCTTGCGAGCTCAACCAGGGGCAGCCCCGTCCACCTCTCGCCAAGCCATGGGTACGGGCAGGTGCGCCTCGAGCCCCTCTTCAATCCTATCCCTCTAGCCTAGCCTCAAACACCCTCGTCGCCGGCGTAAGCTCCGGCGAAGCTCCGGCTCTCTCTGATCTCACTCGCCCCCCTCTCTCTCCTGACGCGCGGGACCCACCTATCGGTCTCACCACTCGCGCCCGAAGCGGTACGAGTGGAGGCGCATTTCTGTTTTACGCCTTCGACGTCACCTCCTAGGATTTCTGTTTAATTCAAATATTATTCAGAAATTTGACCAAACTTTGACCAGCCACCATTTCTAAACCATAAGTCCAAATGATTTGATTCTTTTTGCATTGTCTTTGTATCAGAAAGCTCTAGCACCACACCAAAGGGTGGATTTTTCCTTACTGTCTAGAATTTCTGGTGATTTTCAGAATTTGTTTTGACAATATTTTGTGGTTAAATTCTTTTTCAGAAGGAGAAGCTTGTCTTGAAGCAAACCAAGAGGGGTGTGATCCTCCTCTACACTAATGCAAGCCACACCAGCATTTGGATGGTGTTATTTCAATATATATGATTTTCTACTTGAATATGAGTGTTTATTTGCCTTTAAAATTTGATAAATAAATTTAGTTAATTTCTAGTTACTTTACCAAGCTTGATATGCTTGTTTTAGTTACTGGTTGAATGCATGAACTTGTTTGGCTAAGTAGAGAAAGATTTTGCACTATGCATATTGATATGGAAATTAATGGTAGTTAATATACTAAATAATATTTTTCATTTAAATAAAGAACTAATAAAAATATTGCTTGGTAAATAAAATGAGTTATAACCAGAGAAGTTTTGGTTCTAAGTATTGCAAGATGTTATGTTGTTAAGTTGGATCCATGACTTTAGTTGTTTGTATTGCATGACGAATAGTGCATGATTGTGGCATTATATCGTGTTGATCATAAAAAGTTTTTATCAAAGCTAAACTTGATTAGGTTCAACTTGAATATGATGTTGATCACATCATGGTGCCACTGAATCGGGTTTTTAATTCAGTGCGACCACATTTACCTTGTGGGAAGGTCTTGATTCGGTCCTTTGTTGTGGCTCTCACCGGTGCCTCCCGCGAGGGAAGGTTATGGGCGTGCATACCCTGGCCCGGTAGGCAGACATAACCTTGTGTGCTCGTTTTTGTTTTGATGGTACCTTGTCCCTGTTTGGGACTGTTTTGCCACGACGGTGGCCGTTGGTGTCTTTGGTAGACACGGGGCCACCCAAGACCTAGCCCTGAGAGGGAGTTGGTCGGAGTGGCCGGGGAGAGTGCATGACAAAGGGAGGGTTTCGTCGGAATACTTTGGTCCACCCGAATGGGAATGCGAGGCTAGGTGTTCCGTAGTGTGGGAAAGTGCGCTACCTCTGTAGAGTGTATTTAATCTATTGATAGCCGCGTCCTCGGTTATGGGCATAACTCGTGAGTAAGTCACGCCATGGATCAACTTTTCTAATAAATCTTGCAAACTAATTGATTGTTGCGATGCATTGGTTCATGGTGGATCATGAACTCTTTAGGTGTTCATGAGTGATTGGTTTCAGGTGTGACCCCAGTATGGTCACCATTTGGTTACGAGTTAACCGTTTGGTAAGCGAGTCTGTGAGACTCGGAGCACATATGGTTTGCATTGCATCTGTAGTTTTTCTTGCATTGATTTAACCTGATTAATTATCATGATATTGTCTGTCATCGTGCTTATGTATGTTGTGAGCTTGTAGGTACATTCAATGTACTGACCTGGCGTGTTATGACAGCTTTCAGGCAAGTCGGTTCGCATCAGAGCGCATCTCATGCCTAGGCCGTGTCCACGTTGGTGTCCCTGTGCTATGGAGTGCCACCTCGTCGTTCTTCCTCTCCCGCGTAGTTCATGTGATCAAGGCCCCATCATGTTCATTAAATAATGTACATACTATCTAGCAGCATCGTGTGTGCCGCTTGGCCTCGTATCTCGATGTAATATCAGACCTATGTAGTCCGCTAGCATCAATAAAGCGGTTGTTTCTGTACCATGTTGTTGTGTATTGCCAGAAGACTCGATCTCTGGGCTGGCAATGTAGGGTAAACCGATTGGTATGAGCCGGGGTGCCACAAGAACTCAGCTCAAAGTTAATGATCCGGGATATCTCCTAGGTTCTTTGCCCATTGCAGAATATGTGCATCACAGATGTGGGTGAAATGTGAAGGTTCTGCTGATCCCGTCTGTACTCCAGCATGTGGTGGAGGACATAGAATCCATCACTAAGAGTACCACTCGGTTGCTGGATGCAGCAGAAGTCGGTCTTATGGCCGAAGGTGGGCCTGCGGTTCCTTGTATTCCTGGTCTTGATCCCTCCACCCGGTGCATCGTAGATAACATAGCACTGCCGAGAACAGACTTGATGTGGGTGTAATCGTTTTTGTTCATGTTCTTCGACGAGTCCAAGTAAAGAGCATGGGAGAATCGGGGGTAAAGGATGATGAGGATGGCGCCTGTCGCCACGCAATATAAGTACACCTCAAATTATCCTCCACGCGTGCAAATGAATGATTGAAATCGAAGGAAGGATATCCGTGCGGATGACTTACATGGGATGATAAGGCACGAGAATGGTCTCCTTGTCCTTATTGGCGACCATGAAATCAGCAATGTAGTCCCTCGCATATTCACGGTGCTCTGGGCAGACTGCCAAGAAGCTCTCGTGCATGAAGTACTGATCAGTGACACCGATATAAGGTATCTACTCAATCCCGATGATGTAGTTCATGTACAAGGCAAAAAGGCGGACAAACGTAAAATCCAGCTTTTTTCAAGTGAAACATGTCGAAGATGTAATCGAATCGAAGGAAGAACTTCTCCACGGGGAATGTGCCGACGTACAACCTTTGCCGCGGCATGTTAACCGAGTAGAGTGGGTATCCTGGATTTTCTAAGGTGATTAGGCTTTTCTCTCTCCGCAGCACATCATCATGAAGTCTCCTTAGATCGCCGTATATGGCCTCTACCGCTGCCTTAGTTAGGATCGGATGACCGGGGATATGACATTTTGCCGCACCGGGGATAGCTATTCGGTCTTGAACCCGAGGCTGCAGAGGTGGCTGGATCATAGAAGCAGCTTTGTTGCCTTTCCTCGCTCTCTTCCTATGCTTCTTTGCTACCGGAAGGTCGTCTATAATACTTTCAGCCGCCGGCCATATAGGCACCGACTCATGACGCTCAACCCTTGAGTACTCATACTGCTAAGCCATCAATCCTCCATCGTCATAGGCACCAGTATTGAGATACTGTAGAGTATAATTGTCATCCTCATCCTCATCGATGGCGTCGATATCATGCATTGCTTCTTCGACAGTGATGACATCATCAGCGATTAATGGAGCCTCTTCCTCACCCCGTCCGTTATCACCCGACACGACAAGCGACGCTAATTGGGTAGGTGGGGTGTTAATGTTCATACCTTGCTGAGGCTGCATGGTCGTGGGTGTGCTCCCGACCGCCTCCAAACGAAGCAGACTCTTTGGCCACAACAGGACCCAACTTCTTTGATGGCTAATGGAGCCTCTTCCTCACCCCGTCCGCTATCACCCGACATGACAGGCGACGTTAATTGGGTAGGTGGGGTGTTGATGTTCATACCTTGCTGAGGCTGTGTGGTCATGGGTGTGCTCCCGGCCACCTCCAAACGAAGCAGACTCTTTGGCCACAACAGGACCCAACTATTGCAATCGCCAAGCCGCCACGGGGTCTCATCGTCTTCTCCCCCTAATAGTACCGGAGGAGCCAAATTCTCGTGGCCTGGTTTGACACTGTCCACGGAAACCTTGAAGACGTCAGGGGGGATCGGCCGGCTGTAGAACAATTGTTCCTTCGGCTTCACTATCGTCGCCTTCCCCACATCCACCTTCTGGCCGTTGATGGTGTACAATATGGTGCACGGCGTTACGTCGGCCTCCAAAGACATGTCTGCAGCGTGAGACATCCAAAAGGCAACGGAAACGGGAGATTATACATTTATTTGAGAGGGCCGGTGTGATAGGTACCGTGAGGGCATCCAGCTCAGCCAAAGACGAAGCACCGCCGAGCACATCTGAGACAGAGGACAGGCTGCTATGAGCAGGTGCGGGAGCCGGTGCAGGAGCTGGTGTGGAAGTCGGTGCAGGAGCAAGTGCAGGAGCAGGTGCTGGTGCAGGTGCGTGAGCAGGTGCTGGTGCAACGCTAGTCAAGCTGCTCCTGAAGAAGTTGGCAAGGGGAAAGTCCGCTACATCTTTATCAGGATTTTGCCTGCTCCAACTGACAATAGCCGGAACCAAGACACCATATGAAGCTGCAATCTCCTGTTTTGCGGCAACTACCGCTGCTTTGACTGTCTCGGTTGATTTCTTATCAACCGCAATCGTGACCTTCTTGTCGATGTTTTCTTCAGTTAACCTCCGTCTTTCCTTTCTCACCTCTATGGTCTCACGGTAGTACTTCTTCCACATGGCGCCGTTTCTGACGCCGTGCATGCGTCCATACGACGGCCGAGTGTCCACTCGGAGTCCTTTCAATATGTTCAAGGCCTAGTTGAATGGGGTGTTCCACTTGGGCCTCGCCAACGCCTCAGATGGCGGTTCGCTTTCGGCTGCGATCTTGTGTTGCTCTCTCAGCAAAAGGAACAAGGATCGTTTACAAATATGACTAAACGTGCAGTCGAATTGATCAGAATCTAAAATTACCAGCAGTCTCATGAACTCCTCGTGACCGCGTTCGTCTCAAAAACATTCTTCACTGGGTCCCAACGGTACTCGGCCCTGAGGACGTCATGCTCCTGCGGGGCGGTGAACTCCGCCAAGGGCTCTGGGATGCCCAGACTTTCGCGTTCCGCATCCTCCTTGGCCCATATATATATGGACCTCTTCCCCGCGTAACCACGGCTTCCAAGGTGGTGGCACCCCATGTTCCTCTCTTGAAGTCCCTTCATGTACTTCGATTTTTCTTTGGCAACTTCAGCATCGCAAGCCACCTTGAATATTTCAAACTGCTCTTCCGTAATTGCCGGATTATCCTTTACAATATTGGAGTAGGGTTCTTTTTTGTCGATGATCCTTGCTTTCACCCTTACTTTCCAAGTAGCCAACGCGTCACTAAACTTGCTCATGGCATGTTTGTTTATGTTCTTCATTGTCGGGTCTTTATCTGGATCAGTATATTTCTTTTCATCCCGGCCCGGGAACAAGAATACCAGGTGCATCTTTGTTAGGAGGGAGTGCTTCATATTTTCTATCTTCTTTAGTTTCTCATCGTTGATGGTGGCGGTTGTCCGGACGATGCAGCCTATTTGATTGTCGTAGCACGCTCGCGCTTCCGCGGGCTCTTTTGGCTCAAAACTGCCGTCGTCCACCTCCGTGACCACCACTCAAGTAGTGATGAGCTAGTTTGGGCGTCGACGTCTCCTCTTCGGTTTCGGTTCTATACCGGCTTCGCCAGTCTCGGTGCCGGTCTGGGTCTCAACGCCAGTCTCGACGCCGGTCTCAATGTAGGCCTCGGATGTGATAGGTGGGCCTAGTAGCAACAACTGTTTCTCGTCCAGAAGGTTCAAATAATCGTCTGCCGCCAGGTAGACGTCGCAATCACTAGAACCCTGTCCTTCTTCATCGTTGCTAGCCATGTTTCCTTTGATTAAATCGAGTCAATTAATTCTAGACCTAATAAATAGAATAATGACATAAAAAATAGGTCTATGTTTTGCAGGAACGTTGATTCCTTCCCGGTGCGGCAAATCACAGGCACTCGATATGTCTTAGTTTGTAGCACAAGTCATGCCGAAATTCACGGAAAATTTTGACATGACCTTTGCTAAAAAGTGGACAAATTGAGCACCTGAAATTTGCCGGAACGGAAATGAATCAACATTCCGGCAAAACATAAGCCACTCGACTTCATTCCCTGGAAACAACAAAAGGCCACTTGGGCATAATCGAGCCACTTCAATGTTACATATAACATGAGCAAACACTATTGAGGAATTTGTATATAACATGACCACTTCGGTGAAAAGATATAATCAACCATAATGGAATATGCAAATGAACATCAATGACATATATCATATAACATCAATATTGTTTTTCGTTTACATAGCAACAATTACTTTAACCAAGTTCTTTTAAAGAAAAACAATTTTGTTTTATGTTTATAGCTAAATGCCATAGCTACTATTTTTATTTATAGCTAAATACTTTTTTGTCTAAAGCTAAAAGTCTAGGAAGGGACCATTTTTAAAATAAAACTTGCCTAAATTATTTTCCTTGGAAAATAGTGGTCTTTTCAAAAACCCAAAACCTTTACAAAATGACCTCACTAAACACTTCTCTGCCTAGGACAGAACCCAAATTCCGTTCTAACTATTCCTCTCTCACACACACACATTATTTTCTTTTCATCCAAATTGTTTTAGAGCAAATATTCCAACAATACTTGACCTTATTAGAAATTGCAAAGGAACTCCATTTTCTCTAACCCTTCTGACCTCACCAAAATTTCCACAGCAAGACCTTAGTACCTACACCCAATTTCTTCAAAAATATTCAGGTCCATAGTCCAAATAATTCAAATTTCATTTGAATGGAATTTGGAACAGATTCATGGTCCATAGTCCAAATAATTTTTTATAGCTAAATGCTACAGTTTTTTGTTTATAGCCTCTATTATTTAAAGCTAAATGCTACTATAATTTATATACCCTCTGTTAATTTAAAGATTAATGGAATTACTGTTTAGGCATTTTCATCAAAAAATTCCCTAGCTAATTTCCTAAAAAAATTGCTAATATTTTTTCCTAAATGCTAAAAAAATGCCTACCGCCCTAAACAAATCTAGGGTTCATATGAACATCATCAAGCAGCAACATATGAATTGCCCTACCAGAGAGAGAGGGAGAGAGAGAGAGAGAGAGAGAGAGAGGAGGGCAGGGGAGAGGAGAGGGAGAGCCTTACGGTCGGCGGCGAGGGCGCGCTCGGGCTCTGGCGGCGACGGTCCTGGGCAGGCTCGGGCTGCGGCTGTGAGGTCGAGGGAGTCGGCGGTGAGGACGAGAGCGGCGATGGTGAGGTCGAGGGCGGCCTCGAGTGGCGGCGGTGAGGTTGAGGGCGGCCTCGGGTGGCGGCGGTGAGGTCAAGGGCGTGCGCGATCGACGGCGGCAACAAAGGAGTTGGGGGAATAGGGGTAGAGGGGGAAATGACTTAGCAAAATTTTGAGCCCACGCATGGTTAAGTCAAACTAGCAGTAGCCCTGGTAGGAAAACGCGCTATAGCTAAGTTAGCTATAGCGGTTTCCGCCAAAACGTGCTACTGCTACAGGAAGTAGCTATTTATTTTCCTTTTTCTTTTCCTTTTATGTAAGGAACTTAGCTATAGCGCGGGATACCAAAAAGCGCTACTTCTAATATAGCTATAGCGCTTTGTGAGAACAAGCGCATCTGCTATGCCTTTCTCCATTATTTTTATTTTTCTTTTGTTTTTCTTTTTTCATTTCTCCTTTTTCTATTTCTTTCATTTTCATTTACTTTCCTATTTATTTTTCTACATATTTTCTTTTTCTTAGCAGTAGCGCTCTGCAACAAAAACGCGCTGCTACAAGGCACTTAGCAATAGCATGTTTTTCTCAGGCTCGCTACTACTATTCCTAGCCTACCGACAACAGTGTGGAAATTATAATAATAGCGCTTTTTACTGCAGACGCACTACTGCTACTACCATTGCTGTAGTGCGCTTTGTTGACACGCGCTACTATTAAGTAGCAGTAGCGCTTAGTCCTGACCAGCGCTACTGCTATATATTTGTCTATAACGTTTTCCCTAGTAGTGTATATTATTCATAATTATTGATTAATGGGTACATACCTTCAATCTTGGAAGATTATCAGAGAGGCAGGCAAGGAAGCGATGTGTTTATTAACATACGAGCGGGCTAGTGCAGCAGCTTCCGACACATTTGTAACATACAAGCAGGCTAGTGCAGCAGCTTCTGTCACATGTTGTGGAAGTCCATTTTAGGTCTTCCTTTAGAAGACCCAACCAGGCCATCATCACACCATTGTAGTTAGTTACTTATGCAATGATATATGTTCATAATAAAAGAAGAAGCTAGGGTTCTACTGGACTTATAATGCTCTGACAGCACCGCATTGGATATGCCCGCACAAATAAAATAACATAAATCGAGTTTATTTTATAAGCGCATAGCTTGTCCCAGTTACAGTAACTAGGGAAAAGTCTAGCAGTAGCGCGTGTTGTAGGCATAGTGGCGAGGGGCGGGGGCTACTGATACGGCGCTACAGCTAATGTTCAGCAGTGGCGCGGGTTTGGGAGCGCTACTACTATACTGCATAGCAGTAGCGTGTTTTCCATCTAGGCGCTACTACTACTCCTTCCTAGCACCAGCGTGTTTCCTCACCCAGCGCTACTACTACACCTCCCTAGTAGTAGTGCCTTGTGGGTTACCAGCGCTACCGGTAAAGTTTCCCTTTTTTTCTACTGCATATTGTCGCTGTCTTTGTACTGGTTTATAGTAGTCTCATCATATGATTTTATGATCATGATGAGTTATTATTTCAGTGGGTGAAGAAGATATGGATTAGATACAGTGGAGTAAACATGGTGCATATCCAAAGTACTACTAATCCAAACTTGATGACTTTAGTTTGGATTAGTACGATCATGTTTGGATTAGTAGTACTTTCGATCTGCAACATGTGTTGCTTCCACTTGAATGTAATCCATGTTTATTTCACACACTGATATATATAATAACTGATCATGCTTGTAATGATATAACAACTAAGCATCATAATCATTAATAATCACTCATCATCGTTATCATAATAACAAGTCATACTCATCATCACCATAGCCATCTAACAACTTCTACTCGTTATCATAAAAAAAGTCATAGTCATCTAATAACCCATCATCGTTATCATAATAACAAGTCATACTCATCATCATCATAGTCATCTAACCAACCCTACTTAATTTTTCTTAGCACATGATCATGAGTATTAGCTAGGACCTACTACCCTCTCTAAGGTAAAATAGCATAAAACAAGATAGGCCCTGACGATTATCCTGTCTCCAATTCTTTCACTTCGCACAATGTTGCTTCCAAGTAGCTCCCTATGATTATCCATACATTTTTCCATTCTTTAATCGTCAAGTCTTCATCGGTTTTAGAAATCCGGCATGAACAGCGGTGAAGCCTAGGATGACTTGGCCGTAAGCTAATAACATTGAGGCAACCTTTCGGAAACATCAGATCGGGCACACAATCCTTCGGGAGTTTCTATTGAAAAACATAATAATAATGTCGTAGTTAGCAATGTAGTTTAGCTTTAGAAGAATTTATGCAAAAGATGCACGGATGTGTTAATAGTAAAAAATCTTACCATGCCATCTTCGTGGATGTTACCATAGTTCAACACGTGCACTAATGGCGTGTATTGACCATAATGTGCAGGAGTTTCATAATTGATATTGTAATTCTCAACATCAATAATAAATGAGATAAGATGATCTTTCTCCTAATAAGTTAATTCAGCGCCATCAGTGCAGTAGGTTCTTTCTACCATCTTCTGTACATTTTTTGAAGAATGAAAATAAGCTGTAAATGGAAATAAGCTCTCGACTATTTTGAAATAAATAATATAAAATAATTAATAAATATGTTTGAGAAACTCACATAAAGGTAGAAGTAGAAGTGTATCGACAAGGACCCAAATGTCGATATTAGCTTCATCAATAATATCTTCATCGACATTATCTTCATTGACAATATCTTCGTCCATGTCATCTTCGGGATCACCAAGATCGAAGGTGACATGCATACCCTCCTGAAAATCATACGCCTTGCACAGTGCTTTCCAATTCGAGCAACCAAAATGGGATACGCTCTCCAAATTGTATGTCTTGACAGTGAAAGCATAGCGATGATGGGTCCTGAGATGTACTTCCTTTGTCTCCATATTTTCATGATCTTCAAAATTCAGATGCTCCACGACATAGCATCTTGCCTGGCATGGGATAAGCTAGTCGAATTGTAAAAGATGAAAATTACACGTTGAAGAAGCAGAAGTCATGCTTAATTATCCATCCACTAACCATAACAGTTATCCATCCATCTATCTATCCAAAGCATTACTAAAAAAACCTAGTTTTATCCATCTATCTATCCAAGCATTACAAAAGAAATCTAATTTCATCCACCCATTTATCTATAAGCTTTCTACTATTAGTGGGTTCATATATATGAACACCTAGGGTGACGTATATCTACATTCTATTGTACTCAAAAACCTATTTAATGCTCTAATGATGAAATTGGCTCACATATATGAATACCTAGGGTTCATATATATGAACAAAATTAGTAAAAAAATGGAACATGTTGCATTTGCTAATTTATCCAACATATGCAGAGATACCTAGCTTTTGGGTGAATTGAGAGGAGTTGGAGATACCTAGCTAGGCAGCCTCGGGCCGAGAAGGGGGTGGAGATGGCAGGCAAGTGGGAGGGCGGCTGCACGTTGGAAGGGCGCATGACCAATGCGAGGACGAGCCGACGAGGGTCGAAGAGAGAGTGGAGATAGAGAGTGAGGATGGGAGAGTGAGAGGTCAGGGCGGGCCGAGGAGGACGATGATAAGGTGGGCTTAGCAGTAGCGCGCCTAGCAGCCCGACACTACTGCTAATGTCATTAGTTGTAGCGCTGGTCCTGGACCTGCGCTACTGCTAAGTGGGGACGGGTCGCTCGGCCCGGGATGGTCATAATGGCAGCGCGGCTTGGCAGAACGCGCTACTGCTAAGAAACTACTTGTAGCGCGTTTCCTTAGAACGCTCTACTTCTAAGTATCAGTAGCGCCTCATTTCAACAAGCCCTATTGATAAGACTCAGTGTATAAGCTTTTCCCTAATAGTGCTAGAGCATCAAATAGGAATTTATTCCATATAGAATAGTCGCATACATATACTTCTGGGTTCAGTTGCATCTTTCAGATTAGAAAACCAAAAGACATTTTTCCCGGGTGAACCGAAAACTATATTTATTTTTAAAGTTATAAATAATCATACACAAATTATGTCATGCAAACATGGTAGCTTACCACGTGCCTGCAAATTTTCACCCAGAAAATATACTAGTGCGTGTTTCTTGAAAAATCGGCTAGAATGAGTAACTATAGCAATATCTTATTGCTCATTTAATATATTTTTTTCTGTATTGGGCTCAAGTGTGAATGTTTTTTACACCAAGCTTTCCAAGAACTGGAATATTTCAATGTGTGTACGTCTCAAAAAAGAAAATCATGTGTTTGTACAGTGTATAAATTGTTGAATATATAAGCAAACTACTACAAGATTTATTCTGAATAAACAGTAAATAAGTCATGACAAGGAAAATAGAGATTAAACTAATCATGTGGACTACCATAGTAGATGAACAGATCGAATCTAGGGCACAAACTAGAAACATGAATTCTCCCACGATCTCGAACAGGAAGGACAGAATCACATACGGTGCAATGGGAGCAGCAGCACCATTGGCGTTGAGGTTGTCGCCCATGTCGTTGAGGAAAAGGTTACCGAGGTCGGGCAAGAAGAAGTCGTCGGTGAAGTCCTCGCTGCTACCAGTCGCGCAAGTGCGCTTCCCAAAAACCTGATCACCCCTCTCCCGTACAGGATCACGAGAGGCGGGGTTCCGGAGGCCTGTTGTCCCTTCTCGCGGTGGACGGCGAAAGAAGGGATGGAGAAGACTTGCATGACGGCGCAATGACCTGGAACGGTGGTGTGAAACCATACGATGCGACGGCGGCTAGGGTAGACGTATGCCTGGCTATATATTGCGGGGCGGGCAGGTCGTGGAAGTAAACCCCATGTCCGAGTCGTGATCCAAAAGAATTGGAAACGATTCAGTAATTAACGTGCCGTTAATTATTAATTAATGAATCATTACAGGATCTCGAGAG
>NC_041392.1:46169351-46217259 GCF_002162155.2 Triticum dicoccoides
GTCGTGATCCAAAAAATTAGAAACGGTTCAGTAATTAACGCGTCCGTTAATTATTAATTAATGACTCACTATAGGATCACGAGAGGCGGGGTTCCGAAGGCCTGCTGTCCCTTCTCGCGGTGGACGCCGAAAGAAGGGTTGGAGAAGACTTGCATGACGGCGCAATGACCTGGATCGGTGGTGCGAAACCATACGATGCGACGGCGGCTAGGGTAGACATATGCCTGGCTATATAGTGCGGGCGCGTAGGTCGTGGAAGTAAACCCCACGTCCGAGTCGTGATCCAAAAGAATTGGAAACGGTTCAGTAATTAACGCATCCGTTAATTATTAATTACTGACTCATTAATTTTCCCGAGTAGCTAAAATATAGACAACGTGCATAGCTCTGTTCTCAGCTCGGCTCAATCCCGCAACGCGCGACGCGGCGCGTCATGACGAGCGAGGAGGAGGAGGAGCGCGCGTGTAAGTTTTCTTTTCTCATGCTCATACAAGTGGTAGAAGAGCTCACTTTATAAAGAGGTGCAAGCCTCACTCAGCTTACGGGGTGGGACTAAACTTTAGTCCCACTCACACCACTCGCTAGCTATGCATGAATGGGCCAAGTGAATTTCAGAATTTTAGTTGGGCTTTGAGCCAAAGGCCTATTAACAAATTCCAACATAAATGTTTTCTTAAGGAAAAAATGAGAAAAAGGTTGGCATAGATAGGAAGGGTTTTTAAGCGAGCCTCTCATGGGAGGCGGAAGGGGTCGCAGTTACTTGCTCGGCTGGGAGCGTCAGCCCGCGCAGCATATATTAGCACCTGAGCAACCTGAGCAGACTCCACTACCGGCCTTCTTATCTCTTGGGGGACACGAGTTACAACACACACAGCTTGTGGAGTTGTTTGCCGAACTTGTCGCACCAATGGCCACGGGCAACGAAAGGAATGTGATCAAGAATGGCATTCTCTCCGGGTGCACACCAGAGAGCATACAAATAGGGTCTGCATGGACGACCAAAACACATGGCATCTTTTTGAGAAACTGACCCATCTATTTTTCTTTGATCTACTAACATTTATATTTAGAGCAAGATTATAAGTTAATCTGAGCATAATTTCTACAGATTATAGACTACCCACTAAATGACAAAGGACGAAGGCGCAAACTTGAAGTAATTATTCTTGCATACTACATAGGTTTTTTCTAATTGTGTGAGGATACCACTTATAACATAATATTTGAAATTGCCTTCAGTCATCTATGCCAGTAGTATTTTAAGAAGAATTTCATTACAAAATGCAACTACTCAAACAGTCAGATTGTTCAAGATGATTCCTAATGGTATAACCATTAAGCTTGACACCTTCCTATTTTAGAGTTGTTATCTTGATAAGTATATACTATCTGTTATTGATGTTATCATTGGGTGAAGAACATTTGTTGCTGATGGTTAGAATGTTGAATTTTATTAACACAACACCATAGAGGAAAATGTGGAGGCCAATATAGATTGAAACCATTAATTCATATTAAAATGGTTCTGACTTCTTATTTTTATTTGACATAAATGTTTGTGACTAGTTTGAATTGATTTGTTCTGCAATTATATAATGCTTATATATTCATACTATTTCCTTCATGAAATGTGCAGGCTCTAGTTTGTCGTCAGGAGCACAAACAACCACAACTTCTACAAAGCTTTCACATGGTTTCATCTAGTATCATGCGGAAGGCATTGAGATAATCAAGATTACTTGAGCAACCTAAATTATGTTGGATGTGACTTGCTTGCAAATGAATGTGTCCTCTCATAGTGTGTGTACTTCTGTTGTTGAGGAACTTATATCATTAGATAGGTACACTACTAGGGAAAGCCTAGCAGTAGCACGGGTATTTGGTGTATCAGTAGCGCGGGGGTGCCGCGCTACTGATAAGGCGCTACAGCTAACGTTTAGCAGCAGCGCGTTTTGACACGCGCAACTGCTACACCTACTTAGCAGTAGCGCTCTCCATACCAGCGCTACTGCTAAGTGCTTTAGCAGTAGTGTTTTCCTGTCCAGCGTTAAAGAGCACTACTACTATGTTTTCTCATATCTTTTTTTAGCTACGTATTTGCGATGTTTCTGTACAGGTTTCATACGGTATTATAATCATATCACAAACATGCAATATGTCATCATATCATACACATAATAGTCTCATCATATCATCCAACAGAAATCATGTCGTCACATCATAATACCGCGATATAGCTATACAAGTTACATGACACATGTCTCATCGTACATAATGTAGTACTTCTTGAGGCGTCGGTTTGTATGCCTCTCTCGCACTAGCATGAACCTAAACTAACTACTGGCTGTCGCTCGAAAACAGGAAACCGGTTCACCTGGGCCTGACACTCCGCCACTCGTCATATACTCCTGCCATATCACTTCTTCGCCATCGATGATCTATGCACCTGCATCGTCACATGAGTCGATGATATGCAACATATATAGTTGAGCAACACAAAGAGACAGACTTGGCAAAAATAGAAGCAACATATCATAAGCATAAATAACAAAGTTCATTGTACCCATAATGCCCTAACTAGAGTGATCTTCGCTAGTTGAGGAGGACGGTTTAATTACATCACAAATAAAGTTTCGTCATGCATAACTCAAAGTTTCGTCATACAGAAAGTATGGACTAAACGGACACATTGTTATATATCGTCAATCACTCCAACATGTCGTGCCATCCATCCATGTCAGGGAGATAGTCCCCGAACTTAGTGAAAGGCTTCAGATCGAGACGATGAGCGGCTACGCGTGTTTGGATGTCTTCCCGCGACATTTGCCCTTCTTCGTAGAACATCCCTGTTTTTTCGAGGACCTCCGTCATGATGATTTGGGCAAGTTAACGATGGATGTGATAGAACTCAGCTTGAAGTCGATGATCCGGGATTTCTCCTAGGTTCTTTGCCCATTGCAAAATATGGGCATCGCGGATGTAGGTGACATGTGAAGGTTCTGTTGATGCCGTCCGTACTCCAGCATGTGGTGGAGGACATAGAATCCATCACTAAGAGTACCACTCGGTTGCTGGATGCAGCAGAAGTAGGTCTTATGGCCGAAGGCGGGCCTGCAGTTCCTTATCTTCCTGGTCCTGATCTCTCCACCCGGTGCGTCGTAGATAAACATAGCACTGTTGTGAACAGACTTGATGTGGGTGTAATCATTTTTGTTCATGTTCTTCGATGAGTCCAAGTAAAGAGCGTGGGAGAATCAGGGGTAAAGGATGATGAGGATGGCGCGCCCATCGCTGCGCAATGTAAGTACACCTCAAATTATCCTCCACGCATGCAAATGAATGATTGAAATCGAAGGAAGGATATCCGCGCGGATGACTTACATAGGATGATAAGGCACGAGAATCGTCTCCTTGTCCTATTAGCGACCATGAAATCGGCGATGTAGTCCCTCACGTATTCACGATGCTCTAGGAAGACTGCCAAGAAGCCCTCGTGCATGATGTACTGGTCAGCGACACAGATATATGGTATCTGCTCAATCCCGATGATGTAGTTCATGTACAAGGCAAAAAGGCGGGAAAACGTAAAATCCAACTTTTTCAAGTGAAACATATCGAAGATGTAATCGAATCGAAGGAAGAACTTCTCTGCGGGGAATGTGGCGACGTACAACCTTTGCCGCGGCACGTTAACCACGTAGAGTGGGTATCCTGGATTTTCCAAGGTGATTAGGCTTTTCTCTCTCCGCAGCACATCATCATGAAGTCTCCTTAGATCGCCGTATATGGCCTCTACCGCTGCCTTAGGTAGGATCGGATGACCGGGGATATGACATTTTGCCGCATCGGGGATAGCTATTCGGTCTTGAACCCAAGGCTGCTGAGGCGGCTGGATCATAGAAGCAGCTTTGTTGCCTTTCCTCGCTCTCTTCCTATGCTTCTTTGCTACTTGAAGGTCGTCTATAATACGTTCAGCCGCCGGCAATTTAGGCACCGACTCATGACGCTCAATCCTTGAGTATTCATACTGCTGAGCCATCAATCCTCCGTCGTCATAGGCAGCAGTATTCAGATACTGTAGAGTATCATCGTCATCCTCATCCTCATCGATGGCATCAATATCATGCATTGCTTCTTCGACGGCGATGGCATCATCAGCGACTAATTGAGCCTCTTCCTCACCCCGTTCACTATCACCCCACACGACAGGCGACGCTAATTGGGTAGGTGGGGTGTTGATGTTCATACCTTGCTGAGGTTGCATGGTCGTGGGTGTGCTCCCGACCGCCTCCAGACGAAGCAGACTCTTTGGCCACAACAGGACCCAACTATTGCAATCGCCAAGCCACCGCGGGGTCTCGTCGTCATCTCCCCCTAATAGTATTGGAGGAGCCGAATTCTCGTGGCCTGGTTTGACACTGGCCACGGGAACCTTGAAGACGTCAAGGGGGATCGGCCGGCTGTGGAACAATTGTTCCTTCGGCTTCACTATCGTCGCCTTCCCCACATCCACCTTCTGGCCGCTGATGGTGTACAATATGGTGCATGGGGTTACGTCTGCCTGCAAAGGCATGTCTGCGACGTGAGACATCCAGAAGGAAACGGAAACGGGAAATTATACATTTCTTGAAGAGGGCCGGTGTGACAGGTACCATGAGGGTGTTGAGCTCAGCCAAAGATGAAGCACCGTCGAGCACGTCTGAGACGGAGGACGGGCTGTTATGAGCAGGTGCGGCAGCCGGTGCAGGAGCTGGTGTGGGAGTCGGTGCAGGAGCAGGTGCTGGTGCAGGTGCGAGAGGTGCGAGAGCAGGTGCTGGTGCAACGCTAGTCGAGCTGCTCCCGAAGAAGTTGGCAAGGGGAAAGTCTGCTACATCTTTAAGGATTTTGCCTACTCCAACTGACAATAGTCGGAACCAAGACACCATACGAAGCTGCAATCTCCTATTTTGCGGCAGCTACCGCTGCTTTGACTGTCTCGGTTGATTTCATATCAACCGCAATTGTGACCTTCTTGTCGATGTTTTCTTCAGTTAACCTCCGACTTTCCTTTCTCTCCTCCGTGGTCTCACGGTAGTACTTCTTCCACGTGGTGCCGTCTCTGACGCCGTGCACACGTCTATACGACAGCCGAGTGTCCACCGGGAGTCCTTTCAATATGTTCAATGCCCGGTTGAATGGGGTGTCCCACTTGGGCCTCGCCAACGCCTCAGACGGCGGGTCGCTTTCGGCTGTGATCCTGTGTTGCTCTCTCTGCAAAAGGAACAAGGATCGTTTACAAATATGACTAAACGTGCAGTCAAATTGATTAGAATCTAAAATTACCAACAGTCTCATGAACTCCTTGTGACCGCGTATGTCTCAAAAACATTCTTCACTGGGTCCCAACGGTACCGGGCCCTGAGGACGTCACGCTCCTGCGGGACGGTGAACTCCGCCAAGGGCTCTGGGATGCCCAGACTTTCGCGTTCCGCGTCCTCCTTGGCCCATAAGGACCTCTTCCCCGGGTTACCACGGCTTCCAAGGTGGTGGCACCCCATGTTCCTCTCTTGAAGCCCCTTCATGCACTTCGACTTTTCTTTGATAGCTTCAGCATCGCAAGCCACCTTGAATATTTCAAACTGCTCTTCCGTAATTGTTGGATTATCCTTTACAATCTCGGAGTAGGGTTCCTTTTTGTCGATGATCGTTGCTTTCACCCTTACTTCCAAGGCAGCCAACGCGTCGCTAAACTTGCTCATGGCGCGTTTGTTTATCTTCTTCATTGCCGGGTCTTTTTCTGGATTAGTATATTTATTTTCCTCCCGGCCCAGGAACAAGAATACCTGGTGCAGCTTCGTTAGGAGGGAGTGCTTCATATTTTCTATCTTCTTTAGTTTCTCATCGTTGATGGTGGCGGTCGTCCGTACGATGCAGCCTATTTGATTGTCGTAGCACGCTCGCGCTTCCTCAGGCTCTTTCGGCTCAAAACTGCCGTCGTCCACCTCCGTGACCACCACTCTAGTAGTGATGAGCTGGTTTGGGCGTCGACGTCTCCTCTTCGGTTTTGGTTCTATACCGACTTCGCCAGTCTTGGTGCCGGTCTGGGTCTCAACGCTAGTCCCAGCGCCGGTCTCGATGTCGGTCTCGGATGTGATAGGTGGGCCCAGCAGCAACAACTGTTGCTCGTCGAGAAGGTTCAAATAATCGTCTGCCGCCAGGTAGACGTTTCAATCACCAGAACCCTGTCCTTCTTCATCGTTGCTAGCCATGTTTCCTACGATTAAATCTAGTCAATTACTTCTAGACCTAAAATGAATAATGACATAAAAAAGGTCTATGTTTTGTAGGAACATTGATTCCTTCCCGGTGCGGCAAATCACGGGCACACGATATGTCCTAGTTTGTAGCACACGTCATGCCGAAATTCAAGGAAAATTTCAACATGACCTTTGCTAAAAAGTGGACAAATTGAGCACCTGAAATTTGCCGGAACAGAAATGAATCAACATTCCGGCATAACATAAGCCACTCGGCTTCATTCCCTAGAAACAACAAAAGGCCACTTGGGCACAATTGAACCACTTCAATGTTACATATAACATGAGCAAACACTATTGAGTAATTTGCATATAACATGACCACTTCGGTGAAAAGATATAATCAACAATAATGGAATATGCAAATGAACATCAATGACATATATCATATAACATCAATATTGTTTTTCGTTTACATAGCAACAATTACTTTAACCAAGTTTTTGAAAAGAAAAACAATTCTGTTTTATGTTTATAGCTAAATGCCATAGCTACTATTTTTTATTTATAGCTAAATACTTTTGTTTTTTGTATAAAGATAAAAGTCTAGGAAGGGATCATTTTTAAAATAAAACTTGCCTAAATTATTTTCCTCGAAAAATAGTGGTCTTTTCAAAAACCCAAAACCTTTACAAAATGACCTCACTAAACACTTCTCTGCCTTGGACAGAACCCAAATTCTGTTCTAACTATTCCTCTCACACACACACACACATTATTTTCTTTTCATCCAAATTGTTTTAGAGCAAATATTCCAACAATACTTAACCTTATTAGAAATTGCAAAGGAACCCCATTTTCTCTAACCCTTCTGACCTCACAAAAATTTCCACAGCAAGACCTTAGTACCTACACCCAATTTCTTCAAAAATATTCAGGTCCAGAGTCCAAATAGACCACAAAGGATAGTGTCCGGCTCTGCAAAATAAGTTTCCACATATTGCCATAGAGAGAATAATATTTACACAAATCTAATCTGCTGACGTATTCCGTAGCGTGACATCACACCACGGCCAAGCCTTTATTCGAACCATTTTTACTGTCCCACCTCAGCGTGTTTCGCGAGGCGGTTTCCTTGGCACGTCTTGTCAAAGCAGAGATCGTGTCCCCTTATTCCGGGATTCTCATCAATACGGGCGTGGGTAACCCAACCACGCCATTGACTACGGCGCTTGGGAGATAAGCGAGTTTTATCAGGCCGGTGGGGACACGCAGTTGCGTCCGCCCATATAAGGGGATAAGGATCCACCTTTTCACCTACGCCGTCTTCCTTCTTTGCCTATCCATTTTCCGCGCACTCGAGCTCCAGCGCCCAAGTCCGCACTCCCCACCTCAACCTTCTCCAGCCATGTCCAGAGCGGGAGGCAAGTGGATGGTCTCCTCCGTCACGGAGGGACACATCATAAAACTGAGGAAGGCCGGATACTTGTCCAACGACATCGCGCACCGGCTTCCCGAAGAGGGGCAGCTCCTCCCCAACCCAAGGCCCCATGAGAGGGTAATGTTCCTTCCCCACTTCCTCCGCGGACTGGGCTTTCCTCTCCACACATTCATCCAGGGGCTCATGTTCTACTATGGCCTGGATTTCCATACGAACTTCATCCTCAACATCTCGGTGTTTATCGTCGTGTGCGAGGCCTTCCTCTGCATCCGCCCCCATTTCGGCCTATGGCTCAAGACTTTCAATGTCAAGCCAAAGGTGGTGCACGGCAACCAGGCGGAGTGCGGAGGCGCCATGGCGGGCAAGATGCCCAACGTCCTATGGCTCGAGGGCTCCTTCATGGAGACCCTAAAGGGGTGGCAATCGGGGTGGTTTTACATCACCGAGCCGTGCGACCCTGAATGGGTCGCAGCCCCCGAGTTCCGATCCGGACCCCCTACGCGGCTCACGTCCTGGAAAGAGATGGGCCTGTCGTGGGGCAACAAAGGAGAGGTGACTGGACTACAAACATGCATCCATACCCTGGTGAACAAGCAGCTCAAGCATGTCAACGTAGTCCAGGTTATGCTCATCCGCCGGATACTCCCGTGTCAACAACGGGCTTTCAACTTGTGGGAGTTTGACCCGTCGCAGCATCGAACTTTGAGCAGGCTCTTCGACACGACGTACGAAGATGCCTGGAAGGTTCTTTTCAAGGGCGCCGAGGCTCCCGCATCCGCTACCGACGATCGCGGATTCAGCACGCAGCGTCATGCTAGTGCGGTAAGCTGTTTTTACCTTTTACAGGGTATTAGGTTTTCATAGTTTGACTCTATGCAGGATCTAAGCTCCCTTACCTTTGACAGGATTGGCAGGCGAAGTCCGGACAGATCAACTGTCCGGCTCCTTTGCCTAAAGACCCAGCCGATGCTCGCTTGGCGAAGCTGCTGGTTCCGGCACCCTATGTGGTGCCGGAGAAGAAGGCCAAGACGAAGGCCACGGGGACTCCAAAGAGTGCCCGGCGCCTAGAGGTGTCGGATTCATCATCCGACGACTCCGAGATGCACTCCTCCCGTGAAGACGAGGAGGAGGAAGAAGAAGCCTCTCCCCCTCCCGCGGGGGGAGGGAAGAAAAGGAAGGCCGCCCCAACGGGGGAGGCCGAAGGGTCCAAGAGGGGGAAGACCCTTCCTCCGGACTACTCCACCAACGCCGACGACGGCGAAGAGGAGTGGCCGCACAGGGCCAAGCCCCTGGCGAAATCGTAAGTATCCCGGACACCAGAGTGATTCATAGTATTCCTTCATCACACGACTTTTCCTTATGTCAAACATGACCATGCAGTCCGCCCAAGGCCGGGCTCGACGTGTCGTCGAGCGGTTCCCTGGACTCGTCGGATGTGAATTCACTTCCGACCGCTACCTCCCCCCGCCCTACAGACGACGCCGAAGTGTTGTCCCAGGAGGTTCCAAGCCAGGAAGAGGTGGTCCTGGAGGTGCCGCAAGGCGAACTCCCGGACTCCAGGCGCCGAGGGGACAGAACCCCGGAGGGCCCCAAGTCCGGCCCTAGGCCGGACACGACTCCGGAACCCTCAAAGGTTCTAGAGTCCGGCAGGTGACCTCCTTCCAAGAGGAGCAAGCCTACTGAGCCAGTGGCACCCGTCCAGCCAGAGGCACCGGACAATCCGCTGGAGGTGCTTAACGGCGCCTCCATCGACGAGGAGCACCGTACTATGATGAGTACGGTGATCCAGAAGGTTCAGTCCGCCAAGAGCGGACTGACCGAAGCCTGTGCCAGCCTTCTAACAGGCTTTGAGGTATGTAAAAGATATATAAAAATATTACCGCATAGACAGTAGCCCCTGATGCTCTGTTTGGCGTTCGGAAAGAAAAGCCGAGTAGAGGATCTAATAAAATTTGTAGGAGTCTAACAAAAATTAAGTCAATATGCGTATGCAGGCTTCGCTGCTAACGTCCGCCGCACTGACTGCGGAGGTGGGCACGCTGAAGCAGGACCTCGAGCGGTCCGAGCAAGAGCTCGGCCTTGCCAAGCGGCAGCTCGAGGAGAAGAAAGGTAAGAGATACCTTATTCAAATATATATAAGAGGTGCAATTGCAAAAAATGATGGGATTAACGTGGCTATTGTAGGGGCCACGACTGAGGTGGCGACCCTTAAGCAAGCGTTGTCCGAGGCCGAGAAGAGGGCGGCCATGGAGCGCACCGAGTGGGAGAAGTATGAGGCGCAGGTTGGCGAGGTGCGGTAAGACCTCCAGGCTCTCATGGAAAACATGAGAGTTTGGAGCTTGACTCGAAGACGCGAGCGTCCGAGCTCGCGGTGGCCATTGAAAATGCCAAGTCTGCCAAGGCCGAAGCCCAGAAGGCCCTCCAGGAGGTGGATGCGATGAAAAACATAGCGGCGGGTAAGGCATTCTTTATGCAAAGTAAACACGTAAAAGTGACTTACTTGTTACCCGAATCCGGAGCTCTCCAGGAGCATTCACAGATTTGCCTCGTAGAAGGTCGGATGCCGCCGCCTTCTACCGAGCCAAGGAGGGGAGCTCCACGGAGAAGGTGTTCTGGTCTCAGTATGCTGAGGCGGGACACCCGGTGCCCTTGAGCGACCAGCTGAAGCAGCTGGTCGAGCTCCATAAGGTGGCCGAACAGGCCATGAAGGGCCTCATAGTTCGGCTATGGCCTGGAGAGGCTCTGCCTGGGAGCTACTTCGGGCTGGTGCGGCGGCTGGTTGAGGCATGTCCAAGGCTCGAAGTCATCAAGCGCTCCGTCTGCATCGAAGGTGCCCGTAGGGCCCTTGCCCGCGCTAAGGCGCACTCGGGCAAGTTGGATGCTGAGAAGCTTGTGAAGGACGGGCCACTGCCGAGGAAAGAGCATCGCAAGCCCGAGATGTATTATGAGGGTGTTCTGAAGGGTGCCCGCCTTATGGCGGATGAATGTTCCAGGGATGTAATTTTTGAGTAAACTCGCTCGTTT
The DNA here is from genome assembly GCF_002162155.2 of Triticum dicoccoides. Lineage (NCBI taxonomy): Eukaryota > Viridiplantae > Streptophyta > Magnoliopsida > Poales > Poaceae > Triticum > Triticum dicoccoides. Next base: position 46,180,053 of record NC_041392.1, read on the forward strand.
TGTCCTATGCGCTGAAAACTTGTTCATATGCGCTCAGCAATGCTTTTTTTGAATTTGAAATATTACCTTCTGTGCGGCCGTTTATCAAATTTGAGAGATGGCGAGTCGTCGGCTTCTGCCCCCATGCCACTAGTGCTGGGGTGTTCGGGATAAACCGGAGCGCTATTTTTCCCATTGTTGGGTCCTTCGAGGGAGGCGCTCAGCACAACGAACAAGGCAATCGGACTATAATGCTTGAACACTCTCACTTAGCCATAGAATTCTATAATTTTAAATTTCGGCGAAGCCCCTAATGCTCGGAAGACCGAGTTCGGGGTGCTATCCACGCCTAGGCCGGACAAAGCCGACTCCTCGCTCTAAGCGGCATAAGTCTTTAGGGACTCGAAAAACCTCTCGAACAGCGACCAGCTCTTGCTTCATCATGACAGTCAGTTTTAGCTTTCTCTACTGAGGTGCTTAGCCCAGCTCAACTGGGGCACAATTGCAGTAGTTCTCCTAGTGCTACCTTAGCCGATATAACGGAACGTAAGGCACCAAAACATAGGAGCCGGGCAAACCCATCTATTGACACAAGACATGATTCGGAGCCGATGCATATAATGCTATAAGTTCGGGGTGCCGCACTTGTGAAAGTGTTCGGACTTCTCACACCATATTGTGGGGTACTTAAGCCCCTGGGAGTTCCATTATGCGGCGTAACTTTCTGCTTCCCTGGTTCTTGCATCGTTTGTGCAGCAATTGTACTGCCGGACAGGCCTTCCGAAGAATGGAGTCCTGAAAGTAAGAGAAATTTTAAAAAAAATCGGCAGCCCCTAGTGCGGTTTAAGCCATGTTTCGGGCGTGCCGTAATGGTGCCCCTCCCCCTGTGATCATGGTATTTCTAGGGCGTAGTTGTGTACGCGCAGCACTGGTTTCGCAATGTCGCGAGGGCTGGGGTTGGGGTCGCGTTGCTACGCCTGCTCGGAACGTGCCAGGCGGTCTTGTTGTAGGTTACTCCGGAGCGCTTGACGGTGTCCGGACGTTTAATGGCGGGACTGGAGAATTGCCTTGAGAGGATGCTTTGTACTTTCGCTGCGAGAGCCGCTGTATGCTCCTCCGTTCGGAGAGAGCGTTCGGTGTTTCCATTGACCGTAATGACTCCTCGAGGGCCTAGCATCTTGAGCTTAAGGTAAGTGTAGTGCGGCACCGCATTGAACTTGGCAAATGCGGTTCGCCCGAGCAGTGCGTGATAGCCACTGCGGAACGTGACTATGTCAAAGATTAACTCCTCGCTTCGGAAATTATCCGGAGATCCGAAGACCACTTCAAGTGTAACTGAGCCTGTACAGTTGGCCTCTACACCTGGTATTACGCCTTTATAGGTCGTTTTAGTGGATCTAATCCTCGAGGGATCGATGCCCATTTTCCGCACTGTATCCTGGTAAAGCAGGTTCAGGCTGCTGCCGCCGTCCATAAGGACTCTAGTGAGGTGAAATCCGTCAATAATTGGGTCTAGAACCAATGCGGCGAATCCACCGTGACGGATGCTAGTGGGGTGGTCCCTTCGATCAAAGGTGATTGGGCAGGAGGACCATGGGTTGAACTTTGGGGCGACTGGCACCATCGCGTATACGTCCCGTAGCGCACGCTTCCAGTCCCTCTTGGGGATGTGGGTTGCTTATATCATGTTCACCGTCCGCACTTGTGGGGGAAAACACTTCTGTCCACTGTTGTTCGGCGGCCGGGGCTCCTCCTCGTCATCGCTATGCAGCCCCTTGTCTCTACTTTCGTCATTTAACTTGCCTGCCTGCTTGAACACCCAACAATCCCTGTTGGTGTGGTTGGCTGGCTTTTCGGGGGTGCCATGTATCTGGCACGAGCGGTCGAGTATTCGGTCCAAACTAGACGGGCCCGGAGTATTTCTTTTGAATGTCTTTTTCCGTTGACCGGATTTATAGCTGCTGAATCCGGCATTAACTGTCGTATCCTCAGTGTTGTCGCTGTTAATGTGGCGCTTTTGCTTGTTGCGACGCGACCTGCCGCTGTTGTCCTCGGTATCCGAATTACCAGGGTTCTTGGTCAAGTTATTGCTACGAGCCAGCCAGCTGTCTTCTCCCGCGCAAAAGCGGGTCATGAGCGTCGTGAGTGCTGCCATAGATTTCGGCTTTTCTTGTCCAAGGTGCGGGGCTAGCCATTCGTCACGGATATTATGCTTGAAGGCCGCTAGGGCCTCTGCGTCCGGACAGTCGATGATTTGATTTTTCTTGGTTAGGAACCGTGTCCAGAATTGCCTGGCTGATTCCTCTGGCTGCTGAATTATGTGGCTTAGGTCATCGGCGTCTGGTGGTCGCACATAGGTTCCCTGGAAATTGTCGAGGAATGCGGCTTCCAGGTCCTCCCAAAAACCAATTGACTCTGCTGGAAAGCTGTTAAGCCAATGCCGAGCTGGTCCTTTAAGTTTGAGTGGGAGGTATTTGATGGCGTGTAAATCATCGCCGCGGGCCATGTGGATATGAAGGAGATAATCCTTGATCCATACCGCAGGATCTGTTATGCCATCGTATGATTCGATGTTCACGGGTTTGAAACCCTCAGGGATTTGATGATCCATTACATCGTCTGTGAATCATAGTGGGTGTGCGGCGCCTCTGTATTGGGCTATATCACGACGCAGCTCAAACGAGCTTTGTCTATTGTGTTTGGCCCAGCTGGATTTACTATATCCGGAGTGACGATCACCGGCACGTGCCGTGGGGCGCCCACGCGATCCGTAGATCGATCTTGTTTGCCTTGCCTTGTCCTCCAATATATCTGGCAGGTCTGGCGCATTTTCCCGTGCCTTGGTATTTTTAGAGCGGCGCCGGGGTGCGGCTTGAGTGGAGGGCCGAGAGGCCTCTCTCTCGCGGCCACGAGGTGGCCGGTCGGCCGCATCATGCGCTGGCGATGTAGGTTTAGGTGCTTCCTCCTCTAATCGGGGTAGCAACCTGTGCTTTGGGTAGTTCTTGGAGGGGCATTCGAGTTCATACTCTTCGGCTGCAAGGACTTCAGTCCATCTGTCGGCTAGCAAATCTTGATCAGCTCTAAGATGTTGCTGTTTTTTCTTGAGGCTGCTTGCCGTGGCCATAAGCATGCGTTTGAAACGCTCTTGTTCGACAGGATCCTCCGGCACGATGAATTCGTCGTCGTCGAGGCTTGCCTTGTCTTCGGAGGGAGGCATATAATTGTCGTCCTCGACCTCTCTGTCTGCCGCTCTCTCATGAGGACTGGCTTCTCCATCCTCCTGTGCTGAATTTTGCTGGAGGGGGTTTTCTTCGGCACTGTCCGGAGTGTTATTATCTCCCGTGCTGGAATCACCATTTTTGCTTTGGCGGGATTTAGAGCGGCGGCGCTGACGCCGGCGCTTAGGCTGTTTCTTGGAGGTGTCATCCTCCGCTGTTCCATCGCCATCACCTTCTTTTGGGGTATCCACCATGTAAATGTCATAAGACGAGGTGGCTTTCCAGTGCCCTATAGGCACTGGTTCTTCATCGTCTCCTGCGTCGGCGTCCATACCGTCGATGTCTTCGGAGTCGAAGTCGAGCATGTCGGTTAAATCATCGACAGTGGCTACAAAGTGGGTGGTGGGTGGGCTTTGAATTTCTTCATCATCCGTATCCCAACCTTACTGACCGTAGTCCGGCCAGGGCTCTCCTGATAAAGAGAGAGTCTTTAGTGATTTCAGAATATCGCCGAAGGGCGAGTGCTGAAAGATGTCCGCGGCGGTGAACTCCATAATCGGCGCCCAATCGGATTCGATCAGCAGGGGCGCAGGGGGCTCGGAGTCTGGAGAGGAGTCCGGTGCCTTGGAGTCATGGTCTTCGCAGGGGACAGAACTGGTGTTCGGCTCGATCGCCGTCGAGATTGCAGCCCCCGAGGCGGTGTCTAAGAACCCATCCTCGATCGGCGCAGTTGGCTCTGAATTAAGGGTCGGAGCCGATGCGGGCGCGGCCTCCAGGGCACTGCTCGGCGGCAGAGCTAAATCTTGCCCATTGCGACAGTGCGGCGCGCTCGACTGTGGCTCGAATCCGTCGAAGATCAAGTCCCCGCTGATGTCAGCCGTGTAGTTCAGACTTCCAAATCTAACCTGATGGCCAGGAGCGTAGCTTTCGATCTGCTCTAGATGGCGAAACAAATTGGCCCGTAGTGCAAAGCCGCCGAATACGAAGATCTGTCCGGGGAGAAAGGTCTCACCCTGGACAGTGTCGTTGTTGATGATCGGAGGAGCCATCGGGCCTAAAAGTGATGACACAGAGGAACTCTCATTGAAAGCACCAATGTCGGTGTCAAAACCGGCGGATCTCGGGTAGGGGTTCCCGAACTATGCGTCTAGGCAGATGGTAACAGGAGACAAGGGACACGATGTTTTTACCTAGGTTCGGGCCCTCTTGATGGAGGTAAAACCCTACTCCTGCTCGATTAATATTGATGATATGGGTAGTACAAGAGTAGATCTACCACGAGATCAAGGAGGCTAAACCCTAGAAGCTAGCCTATGGTATGATTGTTCGTCCTACGGACTAAAACCCTCCGGTTTATATAGACACCGGAGAGGGTTAGGGTTACACAGAGTCAGTTACAATGGTAGGAGATCTACATATCCGTATCGCCAAGCTTGCCTTCCACGCCAAGGAAAGCCCCTTCCGGACACGGGACGAAGTCTTCAATCTTGTATCTTCATAGTCCAGGAGTCCGGCTGAAGGTATAGTCCGGCTATCCGGACACCCCCTAATCCAGGACTCCCTCAGTTGTACAATAGGTGCAGAAGTTAAGGCTTTCTTAAGTGTTTCAAAGGCTTCTAGACAATCATCATCAAAAACAAATGGAACATCCTTTGTAAGAGGCCTAGGAATTTTACAGAAGTCTTTAATAAACCTCCTATAGAAACTAGCATGACCAAGGAAACTACGAATACCTTTAACATCTTTAGGACATGGCATTTTCTCAATTGCATCAACTTTAGCTTTATCCACCCCAATACCTCGTTCAGAAATTTTATGTCCCAAAACAATACCTTCATTAACCATAAAGTGGCACTTCTCCCAATTCAAGACAAGATTAGTTTGCTCGCATTTTGCAAAACTCGACCAATGTTGCTTAAGCAATCATCAAAAGAAATTCCTTAAACAGAAAAGTCATCCATAAAAACATCAACAATCTTTTCACAAAAGTCATAGAATAGTCATACATCTTTGAAAGGTAGCAGGTGCATTGCATAAACCAAAAGGCATATGTCTATAAGCATAAGTTCCAAAAAGGGCAAGTAAAGGTGGTTTTCTCTTGATCAGGTTGTGAAACAGGTATTTTAGAAAAAATAGAATATCCATCAAGAAAGCAAAAGTGTGTGTGCTTTGATAATCTTTCTAGCATTCGATCAATAAAAGGCAAATGGTAATGATCTTTTCTAGTTTCTTTTTTTAATTTTCTAAAATCAATTGCCATTCTATAGCCAGTGACAATTCTTTGTGGAATAAGTTCATTTTTATCATTAGGAACAACAGTAATACCTCCTTTCTTAGGGACACAGTGAACGGGACTTACCCATCAACTATCAGCTATGGGATAGATTATAACTGCTTCAAGAAGCTTTAATATTTCAGTTCTTACCACTTCTTTCATTTTAGGATTCAGCCGTCGTTAGTGATAAACAATGGGTTTATAGCATCAGGTTCCAAATTAATCTTGTGCTGACATAGAGTGGGACTAATGCCCTTAAGATCATCAAGAGTAAATCCAATAGCAGCTCGATGCTTCTTCAGAATTTTCAATAATCTTTCTTCTTCATGTTCTAAAAGGTTAGCACTAATAATAATAGGATATATCTTTTTCTCATTAAGATAAGCATATTTCAAAGTGACTGGCAATTGTTTTAATTCAAACACAGGATCGCCCTTAGGTGGAGGAGGACCATCTAGAGTTTCAATGGGCAAATTGTGTTTAAGTAGAGGTCGTTGTTCAAAGAATATTTTATCTATTTCATTTCTTTCATGCATATGCATATCGTTTTGGTGGTCTAGCAAATATTGTTCTAGTCAATCAGTCGGAGGCACGGCAATAGAAGAAAGACCAATTATTTCATCCTTACTAGGTAATTCTTTCTTGTGAGGTTGTCTATTAAACTTAGAGAAATTAAATTTATGAGACTCATCACCAAAGTTTACACTGACAGTTTATTTATGACAATCTATAGTAGCATTGACGGTGTTCAAGAAAGGTCTACCAATGATAATGGGACAAAAGTCGTCTTGTGGGGAACCAAGAACTAGAAAATCAGTAGGATATTTTATTTTCCCACACAATACTTCAACGTCTCTAACAATCCCAAGTGGTGTGATGGTGTCTCTATTAGCAAGTTTAATAGTAACATCTATGTCTTCTATTTCAGCGGGTTCTCTATCATTCATAATTTCTTGGTATAAGGTAAAAGGAATAGCACTCACGCTAGCACCTAGATCACATAAACCATGGTAACAGTGATCTCCTATTTTTACTGAGACAACAGGCATGCCAACAACGGGTCTATGTTTATCTTTCTCATCGGATTTAGCAATTCTAGCAGCTTCATCACAGAAGTAAATAACATGCCCCTCTATATTTTCTACCAAGAGATCTTTAACCATAGCAACACTAGGTTCTACTTTAATTTGTTCGACAGGTTTAGGTGATCTAATATTACTTTCGTGAACCACAGTTGAAACCTTAGCATGTTCCTTTATCCTAACAGGGAAAGGTGGTGTTTCAATATAAGCAGTAGGCACAACTGGATCAACATTGTAAATGATAGTTTCATCTTTAACCACAACCGGTTCTTTAATTTCTTCTTTAATAGGTGGATGATATTTAAACAGCTTCTCCTTTGGGAGATCAAGATGATTAACAAATGATCCACAAAAATAGGCTACTATCTTAGAGTCAAGTCCATATTTAGTGCTAAACTTGTGAAAAGCATCGGTATTCATAAAAGATTTAACACAATCAAACTTAAGATTAATACCTGACTGTTTAGGTTCATCAAGTTCCCAATCTTTAGAGTTGTGTTTAATTATTTCTAAAAGATCCCACCTGAATTCAATAGTCTTCTTCATAAAAGAACCAGTACAAGAACTATCAAGCATGGATTGATCATCACGAGAAAGCCGAGCATAAAAATTCTGAATGATAATTACTCTCGAGGGCTCATGATTGGGGCATGAATATAACATTGACTTAAGCCTCCCCCGGGATAGAGCGATACTTTCTCCTTCACGAGGCCAAAAATTATATATAAGATTCCGATCATGATGAACTAGATGCATAGGATAAAATTTTGGTGAAATTCAAATTTGAATCGATTCCAGTTCCAAGATCCAATATCATCGCATAGCCTATACCATGACAATGCTTTTCCCTTCAAAGATAAAGGGAAAACCTTCTTCTTAGCTTCATCTCCAGGTAAACCTGCAAGCTTAAATAATCCACAAGTTTCATCTACATATATCAAGTGCATATCAGGATGTTTGGTTCCATCTCCTGCATAAGGATTGGCTAGCAGTTGTTCTATCATACCCGAAGGAATTTCATAACCAATATTTTCTGTAGGTGCAGTAGGTTGAGTGGTAACTAATTGTGGTTCCATTCAAGGTGAAGATACCACGAACAAACCCCTCAAAGGATTGTTCTCCATAATAACAAGTGACATTAAATTTCAGCATGTAGTAATAATTTTTGCTTACCAATTTCCCCTTACCAAGAGCGCTTCACTCCCTGGTAATGGTGCCAGAAAAGAGCCTTGATGACCCATAAGTATAGGGGATCAATCGTATTCCTTTCGACAAGTAAGAGTTTCGAACCCAACAAGGAGCAGAAAGAAATGACAAGTGGTTTTCAACAAGGTATTCTCTGCAAGCGTCGGTAACAGATAGTTTGATAGCAAAATAATTTGTAACGAGCAAGTAACGGTAATGGTAAATAATATGCATCAAGGTAGCCCAATCCTTTTGTGGAAAAGTCCGGGCCAAAACGGTCTCTTATGTTAAGCAAAGCGTTTTTGAAGGTACACGGGAATTTCATCTAGTCACTTTCGTCATGTTGGTTTGATTTGTGTTCGCTTCTTTGATAATTTGATATGTGGGTGGACCAGTGCTTAGGTGATGTTCTTACTTGAACAAACCTCCTACTTATGATTAACCCCCTTGCAAGCATCCGCAACTACGAGAAAATTATTAAGATAAAATCTAACCATAGCATTAAACTTTTGGATCCAAATCGGTCCCATACGAAGTAGCGCATAGACTAGGGTTTAAGCTTCTGTCACTCTAGCAACCCATCATCTAATAACTACTCCACAATGAATTCCCTTAGCCCCAAATATGGTGAGGTGCCATGTAGTCGACGTTCAAATGACACCACTAAAAGAACCACAACATACATACCATCAAAATATCGAACACATATCAAGTTCACATGATTACTTGCAACAAGATTTCTCCCGTGACATCAAGAACACAAGTAACTACTCACAAATGATAATCATGCTCAAGATCAGAGGGGTATTAAATAGCATAATCGATCAGAACATATAATCTTCCACCAAATAAACCTTATAGTAATCAACTACAGGATGTAATCAACACTACTAGTCACCCACAAGCACCAATCTAAGGTTCCGGTGCAAAGATTGAACACAAGGCATGAACTAGGGTTTGAGAGGAGATGGTGTTGTTGAAGATGTTGATGAAAATTTCCCTCCCCAAGATGGGAGAATTGTTGGTGATGATGTTGACGATGATTTCCCCCTCTGGGAGGGAAGTTCCCCCCTGCTAAATCGCTCCGCCGGAGGGCAAAAGTGCTCCTGCCCAAGTTCCTCCTTGAGACGGCGGCGCTTCGTCCCGAAAGTCCTCTCCTTATTTTTTTCTAGGACAAAATGACTTATATACCAAAAGAGGGTCACCGGAGGTGGGCCGAGGAGGGCACAATCCACCAGGGTGCGCCTAGGCTCCCTAGCGCTCCCAAGTGGGTTGTGCCCACCTGGTGGGGCCCTCTGGTGGTTATTTGCTCCAATATTCCTCGTATATTCCAAAATAATTCTTCGTAAATTTTCAGCTCATTTGAAGATGTGTAGAATAAGTAAGTCTGACGTAGCTATTCCAGGTCCAGAATTCCTGCTGCGGGTATTCTCCCTGCTTGTGTGAACCTTGCATATAATGAGATAAAAGGCATTAGAATTACTCCAAAAGGCATTATTATGCATAAAAACATAGTAAATAACAGTACGTAAACATGATGCAAAATGGACGTATCAATGTAGTGGCCCTCCGTGATCGAATCCCCCTCCGGCATGGTGCCGGAAAAGGCCCCAAGATGGTATCTCATGGGAACAAAGACTTGCCGCGGCGGAAAAGTATTTTCGTGGATGCTTCCGGCATAGGATGGATATTTGAGGATTTATAGTGTTGAGATTAGGGTTAGGAGACCCCCAAGGGGCCCACAAGCCTAGGCCCCCCCGGGGGCGCGCCCCTAGGGCTTGTGACCACCTCGTGTGTCTTCTGGCTTCCTCCCGAAGCTTCTGAGGTTTCTTCTGGTCAAAGAAAAATCATCGGAAAGTTTTATTCCATTTGGACTCCCTTTGATATTCCTTTTCTGTAAAACTCAAAAACATGGAAAAACATAAACTGGCACTGGGCTCTGGGTTAATAAGTTAGTCCCAAAAATAATATTAAATAGCATATTAATGCATATAAAACATCCAAAATAGATAATATAATAGCATGGAACAATCAAAAAATTATAGATACGTTGGAGATGTTTCAAGCATCCCCAAGCTTAATTCCTGCTCGTCCTCGAGTAGGTAAATGATAAAAACAGAATTTTTGATGTGGAATGCTGCCTAACATATTTATCCATGTAATTTTCTTTATTGTGGCATGAATGTTCAGATCTATAAGATTCAAAACAAAAGTTTAATATTGACATAAAAACAATAATACTTCAAGCATACTAACAGAACAATCATGTCTTCTCAAAATAACATGGATAAAGAAAGTTATCACTACAAAATCATATAGTCTGGCTATGCTCCATCTTCATCACACAAAGTATTTCATCATGCACAACCCCGGTATTAGTCAAGCAATTGTTTCATACTTTAGTATTCTCAAACTTTTTCAACTTTCACGTAATACATGAGAGTGAGTCATGGATATAGCACTATAGGTGGAATAGAATACGGTGGTTGTGGAGAAGAAAAAAAGAAGGAGAAAGTCTCATATCAACTAGGCAAATCAATGGGCTATGGAGATGCCCATCAATTGATATTGATGCAAGTGAGTAGGGATTGCTAGGCAATTGATGCACTAGAGCTATAAGTGTATGAAAACTCAAAAAGGAACTAAGTGGGTGTGCATCCAACTTGCTTGTTGATGCGGCTTGAAGCTATGTCGGTATTTCCCCAAAGAGGAAGGGATGATGCATCATGGCGTGGGTAGGTATTTCCCTCAGATGCGAAACCAAGGTTATCGAACCAGTAGGACAACCAAGCAACACAACATAAACAGCACCTGCACACAAATAACAACTTCTCGCAACCCGACGTATAAAGGGGTTGTCAATCCCTTTCGGGTAGCGGCGCCCCAAGATGGGCAAACGGACGTGAATAAAATTGTAGTAGATTGATAGATCAAACGCCAAATAAAATAAATAAGAATAAATTGCAGCAAGGTATTTTTCTATTTTTGGTTTAATAGATCGGAAAATAAAAGCAAAGGAAAAGAGTTCGCAAAGGCAAATAATATGAGAAAGAGACCCGGGGGGCGTAGGTTTCACTAGTGGCTTCTCTCAAGAAAAATAGCAAACGGTGGGTAAACAAATTACTGTTGGGCAATTGATAGAACTTAAAATAATCATGATGATATCCAGGCAATGATCTTACATAGGCATCACGTCCAAGATTAGTAGACCGACTCCTGCCTGTATCTACTACCATTACTCCACACATCGACCGCTATCCAGCATGCATCTAGTGTATTAAGTTCATGAAGAAACGGAGTAATGCAATAAGAACGATGACATGATGTAGATAAGATCTATCTATGTAGAGATGGATCCCATCGTTTTATCCTTAGTAGCAACGAAACATACGTGTCGGATCCCCTTTTGTCACTGGGATCAAGCACCGTAAGATCGAACCCACTACAAAGCACCTCTTCCCATTGCAAGATAAATAGATCAAGTTGGCCAAACAAAACAGAAATATCAGATAAGAAATACAAGGCTATAAGCAATCACGCATAAAATAGATAAAAGAAACTCAAATACTTTCATGGATATAAAAAGATACATCTGATCATAAACTCAAAGTTCATCCGATCCCAACAAAACACCGCAGAAAGAGTAACGTCATATGGATCTCCAAGAGACCATTGTATTGAGAATTCAGCGAGAGATAGGAAGCCATCTAGCTACTAACTATGGACCCGAAGGTCTACAAAGAACTACTCACGCATCATCGGAGACGCACCAATCGAGGTGGTGAACCCCATCCGAGATGGTGTCAAGATTGGATCTGGTGGTTATGGACTCCTGCGGCGGCTGGAATTGATTTACGTAGAGTCCTCTAGGGTTTTTGGATTATTGGGGTATTTATAGAGCAAAGAGGCGGTCCGGGGGGCACCCGAGGTGGGCCTGGTGGGTTGTGCTCTCCTCGGAGCACCCCTCAGGCGCAGCCTTGGCCCATTACGTGTCTTTTAGTCCATAAAAAATCTTTGTAAAGTATCATTGCATTTGGACTCCATTTGTTATTGATTTCCTGCGATGTAAAAAACATGCAAAAAACAGCAACTGGCACTTGGCACTATGTCAATAGGTTAATACCAAAAAATGATATAAAATGATTATAAAACATCCAAGATTGATAATATAACATCATGGAACAATCAAAAATTATAGATACGTTGGAGACATATCACTTGCTCACGAAGACCTAAGGAAATTTGAGGAAGCCTGTCATTGGAATATACAAGCCAAGTTCTATAATGAAAAATTCCCACTAGTATATGAAGGTGACAAAATAGGAGACTCTCTATCATGAAGAATATGGTGATACTTTGAAGCACAAGTGTGGAAAAGGATAGTAACATTGTCCCTTCTCTGTTTTCTCTCATTTTTTTATCTTCTTTTTGTTTGGGCTTCTTTGGCCTCTTTTTTTTATTTGGGCTTCTTTGGCCTCTATTATTTTTATAAAGTTCGGAGACTCATCACAACTTGTGAGGGAATCATAGCTTCCATCATCCTTTCCACACATGGCACAATGCTCTAATAATGATGATCATCACACTTTTATTTACTTACAACTCAAGAATTACAACTCAATACTTAGAACAAAATATGACTCTATATATATGAATTCCTTCGGCAGTGTACCAGGATGTGCGATAATCAAGAGTGACATGTATAAAAAAATATGAACGGTGGCCTTACCACAAATACTATGTCAACTACATGATCATGCAAAGCAATATGAGAATGATGGTATGTGTCATAATAAACGGAATGGTGGAAGTTGCATGGCAATATATCTCGGAAAGGCTATGGAAATGCCATAATAGGTAGGTATGGTGGCTCTTTTGAGGAAGGGTATATGGTGGGTTTAATGCACCAGCGAAAGTTGCGCGGCACTAGAGAGGCTAGCAATGGTGGAAGGGTGAGAGTGTGTATAATCCATGGACTCAACATTAATCATAAAGAACTCACATACTTATTGCAAAAATTTATTCGCCATCAGAAAAAATTACTACACGCATGGTTGGTAGGAGTTAACCATCGTGCGCTCCCGACCTCCACACAAAGGATGACAATCAAAAAATAAATCATGCTCTGACTTCATCACGTAACGGTTCACCATACATGCATGCTACGGGAATCACAAACTTTAACACAAATATTTCTACCAATCCACAATTACTCACTAATATCACCATCTTTTATATCTCAAAACAATTGCAAGGAATCAAACTTCTCATATATTCAATGCTCTTTATATGAAAGTTTTTATTATATCCCTCTTGGACGCCCATCATATTAGGACTAAATTCATAACCTAAGCAAATTACCAAGTTGTTTCAAGACTCTCAAAATAATATAATTGACGCATGATTGTTCATCCGTTTCTATAAAATAAAACCACCACCATGCTCTAAAAAGATATAAGTGAAGCAGGAGAGCAAACTGCCTAGCTCAAAAGATATAAGTGAAGCACATAGAGTATTCTAATAAATTCACGTTTAATGTATGTCCCTCTCAAAAGGTGTGTACAGCAAGGATGATTGTGGCAAACTAGAAAGCAAAGACTCATATCATACAAGGTAGTTCGAAGAGAAATACAAAGATATCTTAATCATGCATAAAAGAGTTCAGAGAAGACTCAAATAATATTCATAGATAAATTGATAATAAATCCACAATTCATCGGATCTCAACAAAGACACCGCAAAAGGTATTACATCGGATAGATCTCCAAGAACATCAAGGAGGACATTCTATTGAAGACCAAAGAGAGAGAAGAAGCCATCTAGCTACTAGCTATGGACCCGTAGGTCTGTGGTAAACTAGTCACGCTTTATTGGAAGGGCAGCAAGGTTCATGTAGAGGCCCTCCATGATTGAATCACCCTCCGGCAGGGTGCTAGAAAAGGCCCCAAGATGGGATCTCACGGGAAAAAAGGGCTTGCGGCAGTGGAAAAGTATTTTCATGGATGCTTCTCGCATAGGGGGGATATTTGAGGATTTATAGTGCTGAGATTAGGGTTAGGAGACCCTCGAGGGGCCCTCAAGCCTAGGGGGCGCTGCCCCCCCCCCACCCCCCTAGGGCGCGTCCCTAGGGCTTTTAGCCACCTCGTGTGTCTTCTGGCCTCCTCCCGAAGCTTCCTAGGTTTCTTCTGGTCCAAGAAAAATCATCATAAAGTTTTATTCGTTGGGACTCCGTTTGATATTCCTTTTCTATAGAACTAGGAAACAAGGAAAAAAACAGAAACTAACACTGGGCTCTTGGTTAATAAGTTAGTCCCAAAAACAATATAAAATAGCATATTAATGCATATAAATCATCCAAAATAGATAATATAATAGCATTAAACAATCAAAAATTGTAAATACATTGCAGACGCATCAAGATCATGTTAAGTCGATGTAGAAGGATGCGTTGTGTGTCCGCGCACTGGATGCTTGCATTTATATGGCTCTATCAGCGTCGCCGAATAAACTAAATCTAGGGACAGGTGCTCTTGACCTTCCCAGCTACTTCGAGTGCAAATCAGATCCTCCATGCCAAATAAGAAAGAGCGTTCAGGTCATGGTGATAGAGAAGAAAGAAACCACTCACCTCCGACAATGGCACGTGTGGCTCGCTTGAAGGTCGGGTTGAATCCACGGTGTTGGGCTAGCGTAGCACCCGCTGGCGGCAATCATGGGGCTCCGAGATGGCATCACCGTGCAGATCTCTGATCATAAACTCAAAGTTCATCGGATCCCAAAAAACACACCACAAAAAGAGTTACATCAAATAGATCTCCAAGAGACCATTGTATTGAGAATCAAAAGAGAGAGAGAGGACGCCATCTAGCTACTACCTACGGACCTGTAGGTCTAAAATGAACTACTCACGCATCATCGGAGAGGCACCAATGGGGATGACGAACCCCTCTGTGATGGTGTCTAGATTGGATCTCATGGTTCCGGAACTTGCGGCAGCTGGAATTGTGTTTCGTCGACTCCCCTAGGGTTTTTGGATTTTCGGGGTATTTATAGAGCAAAGAGGCAGTGAGGGAGGGCACGAGGTGGGCACAACCCACCAGGGCACGCCTGGGCCCCCAGGTGCACCCAGGTGGGTTGTGCCCCCCTCGGGGCACCCCTCTAGTACTTATTTGGCCCAAGTTGTTCCTTCTGTTCCAGAAAAATTCTCCGAAAAGTTTCGCTGCGTTTGGACTCCGTTTGGTATTGATTTTCTGCGAAGTAAATAACAAGCAAAAAAATCTGGCACTGGGTACTATGTTAATAGGCTAGTCCCATAAAATGATATAAAGTTGCTATAAAATGATTGTAAAACATCTGAGGATGATAATATAACAGCATGGAACATGCAAAAATTATAGATACGTTGGAGACGTATCAAGAGGCAGTAAGAGGAAGGCATAGCTATCAGTGCGACGGTAGTAAAAAATTACACGATTCGTTTCGTTGAAAAGGGAAAAAGGAAGCATTGCTGACATGGCAGATTTGCTTACGTGGATGGCTACATGTTGATTGCTGATGTGGATAGGCTACATGTCAAGAGAAATATGGTAGTGGGGATGAACTATTTAGGTATTATAGATGCGCAACATCATATCTAAACTTTTTATGAAATTTCAAAACACGATGGTTTTTAAAACGGATATGTTTTGGAACAGAAACTTTTTTCAAATTTATGAATAAATTTTTGAAAACTTGAACAATTTCTTGAGTCTATAAACATTTTTTTGAACGCGAACTTTTTTCCAAAATTTCAAAACGCAATTATTTTTTTAATGCAACCTTTTCAAATTTTCAAAACATTATTGTTTTTAAAGTGAATATGTTTTAAAATTCTAGACCAAATTTGGAAGTTGAACATTTTTTGAAAAACACTCGAAATTGTGGACGTTTTCTAAAAACGTCAAAGAATTTTGAAAAACATCAAACATTTTTCAAAGCACGGACATTTTCTAGAAAAATGAAAAAAACAAATTCTGAACATCTTTTACATATTTTGAATTTATTAAAAAGGAAAAAGAAACAGAAAACAAAAAAAGAAAGAAAGCAAGGAAAAGCAGTGAAGAAAGAAAACAGAAAAAGGGAAAAACCTGAAAATAGTGTAAAAGACTGATACTAGCTACTTGGACTGGTCCATCTACGGTTTACTCGTTGATCATCTTGGAGATTTCTTTTAGGGGTAAAACCAAGTTTTATACATCAAACACCATAGGGTGTGGGATAGAGTTTGGGTCGTGCCATTTGCCAAACCAAACATGGCGTCCGAGACCTAACGAAAGAGAAAACCTGCCTAGATTATGTGCTTCGACATTTACAGCATGATCTTTAGATAAAAAATTACAATCAAATAAATACGGTTGCAACTTGATCTCGTTGATAATGGCTCATTTCCAAATAGTTTGCTCACATTTTTGAGAGAAAATTTAGCCTTGATGGGCTGGGAAGTTGGGCCAGCCATCCTTGAGTGCGACCGGCTTGTCTTTGTATAGTATAAAGCCCATCACGTTGCCCAAGAGCCCACCCTTATCTGTTTTTCTACAGGACACATATATGTTCGGTTCCTTCAGCACGACGGGCCGACTCCCTCGCCCGCTCGACAGCTCCCCGCCATCGGAGCTAGGCCCTCGACCCTCCCCCCACCCCCAAGGTTGTGAGCCTGTCCCTTCTCGACATCTCTTCCACGCGACCTCGCCCACCCCACGTTCTCCCCCAAGTGCTTTGTCCAGTGTCGTGGAAAAAACTCTTGGCAAAATAGTGGAACTCACGCAAAATTTTCTTTACCGAGTGCTACACTCGGCAAAAGGGGGTATGCAGGGAAGCAAAATCCTTCTCGGGAAGCTACGCTTCCCGTGGAAGGCTTCATCAGAAACCAGAAAAAAAAAAGAAGATTTTTTTCATCAAAACCTAGGGAAAATAAAAGACAAAAACACGTGTAAAAACAAAATTTTAAGGGTGTACCAGCACACGACATGTGGCAGCAGTTGGGCAGATCACTTCATGCGCTCTCAGTGCCTCAAAGTAACCTCTGCAGGAACCCTCGACGAGAAACCCATTAGATAGTTGGAGTCCTCCTTGCGTCAAATAGGAGTGTGGCCACAAGGGGAGCGCGAACTGGTGGGCCGGCCCAGTAGCCTGTAGCACTCTACCGCAAATTGGTCAAAATCTAAGACATGACGTTTGAGCAAAGCTCGCATGGCTAGCTAGTCAAGCTGATGAAACTTTGTCGACTACTATGTCGCCTTGAACAGTAAAAACTATGTGTGACATCACATATGAACTTTTTTTGAAATTTCAAAACACGATTGTTTTTAAAATGAATGGTTTCTGGAACATGGACTCTTTCCAAATTTATGAATAAAATTTGGAAACTAGAGCAATTTTTGACTCTATGAAGGCTTTTTTTAAACACAAACTTTTTTTGAAATTTTAAAACACAATTATTATTTTAATGCAACCTTTCTTAGATTTCAAAACATGTTTTTCAACGAATATTTTTTTTAATCCAAACAAAATTTGAAAAATTGAACATTCACAAAAATATTCGGAATTGTGGAAATTTTCAAAAAAATGTGAAAGAATTTAGGAAACCTTCAAACTTTTTCAAAGCACTAATAATTCTCGAGAAAAATGAAACAAAACCAAATTCCGAACAGTTTCTGAACATTTTTTTAGAAATGTTGAATTTATGAAAAAAAAGGAAAAAATTATGAAAGAAAGGAAAATCGGTGAAGAAAGAAAACAAAAGGAGGAAAAAAACTAAAAAATAGTGGAAGAAGAAAAACAATCCTAGCTACTTGGGATGGTACATATGCAGTTTGCTCACTGCTGATTTCCCAGATTTTTTTAGGGGTAAAACCAAAGTTTTAATCATCAAACACCATAGAGTGTGGGATAGAGTTGGGGTCGTGGCATTGGTTAAACAAAACGTGACGTCCCAGACCTAACGAAAGAGAAAGCCTGGCTTGACTATGTGCTTCGACATTGATAGCATGACCTTTACAAGAAAAATTACTATCAAATAAAGACGGTTGCAACTTAATCTCGTTGATAATGGCTCGTTTCCCACATAGTTTGCTCATATTTTTTGAGAGAAAATTTAGCCTTGATGGGCTTGGAAATCGGGCCAGCCAATCTCGTGTGCGACCGACTCGTCTTTGTCCAGTAGAAAGCCTGCCAAGTCGACCTAGAGCCCACCCTTATCTTTCTGTTTATAGGACCTGTATATGTTCTATTCCTCCAACAAGACCGGTCGCCGCCAAGCCTCTCTCGCCCGCCCGACAGCTCCCCCGCCACCAGGGCTAAGCCCTGGGTCCCCCCACCCCCAGGTTGCGAGCTTGTCCCATCCCTCCCTCTCTTCTGCGCAGCCTCGCCCCACCCCATCTTCTCCACCACCGGTGCTCTACCGAATGTCTTGGAAAAAACTCTCGGTAAAATATTGGAACTCTGGAAAAAAGTGCTTTCCCGATTGCTACACTCGGCAAAAGGGGGTATGCACTGCACTGTTTTGGTTGTCCAGATTGCATACGACCTCAGATGAAGCTGATCCCAAAATCAAAGGTTTTCATTTTGACGAGATGATTAATTTTCATGTTCAAAACTTTTCCATTTTAGGGCATGTTATTTACATTTTTTGCAATGCCAAAATATGGTCTCAAATGAATATGGCGTTGGTCATATTTACTGTATAGTTTCTGACAATGGGCCTAAACTTGGCATTTTGGTGCATCTCACCATTACAAACAATGATGCCAAATAGAGTTTCCAACATTTTGTACAAAAAATAATTTCCCATTTCTAAGTGTAAAAAATGGATATTTTGTGAAGCGGGTAAAAAAACATAGTGCAAAATGGCACCACCCCAATTTTCATAAAAAGTAGACCACATGTTTTAGAAAATCTTCTAGATTTCTAACTGCTTTCGCACATTTAAATTCAAATTTGAACTTTAAGTGTGTGATAGCTCTGTCCTAAAAATTAGCAAAAATGTAATATTTTTTTCGGTATATGCAAGTAGTCATTTTATGAAATGGCCACTTAAGTTTGAGAGATTCAGCCCCTTGCCATGACTATCCATGCCAGGCATTTTGACCCCATTTTGGAGAAATGAAACAAAAAGGATACAAGTTCAAAAAATGCAATCCATTTGTATGGACTCCTTTTATGTGTACTAGTTAGGATGAAAATACCAAAATTCAATATGAAAACTTTGAAAGAAAAATATCCATCACAAAACGGGCTATCGTGTATGAACCTTCACGGCTTTCAAGTCAAACGACCAAGGTGACGACAATATTCATTGCATAGTTTATTACATTATGCCCAAATTAGACATATAGGTGAATCATGCCATTACAAATAATGTTGCAAAATAGAGTTTCCAACTTTTTGTACAAAAAAACATTTTCTATTTTCTAAGTGTCAAAAATGGGTGTTTCTTGTGAAGCGGGTCCAAAAAATAGGGTGGAAATGGCACCACTCCAGTTTTCACAAAAAGTAGACCATATTAGATGGACAATTCTGAAGTTTTGTAGATGTCTAGCTAAAAACTAACAATTGGTGTATTTTTTAATATTTAGTGAAAATAAAAAAAATGGGAAGGGAGGATACTTAATGGATAGCGTGGACATCTGAAGGTGTACCTTTAAGTGTTGGAGATGACTTCATGTGCTGGTTTATGCCGTGCTCAACCTGCAATGTACTAGAGTTAATCATGTTGGGAAACGTTGCATGGAAAAAAACAATTCTATGCACACGCAATGATCTATCCATGGAGATGCATAGCAACGAGGGGGAGAGTGTATCTACGTACCCTCGTAGACCGAAAGTGGAAGCGTTTGACAACACGGTTGATGTAGTCAAACTTCTTCTAGCTTCGACCGATCAAGCACCGAACGTACGGCACCTCCGAGTTCTGCACATGTTCAGCTCGGTGATGTCCCTCGTCCTCTTGATCCAGCAAGACATCCAGGAAGTAGATGAGTTCCGTAAGCATGATGGCATGGTGACGATGATGGTGAAGTTATCCGTGCAGGGCTTCGCCTAAGCATCGCGAGAATATGACCGGGGGTGTAAACTGTGGAGGGGGCGCCGCACATGACTAAAAATTGATGTTTTGTGTTCTAGGCGCCCCCTTCCCCACATATATATAGGTGGGAGGGGAGGAGAGGTAGCCAGGGGCGCCCTAAGTAGGATCTGAATCCTACTTGGGGTTTCCCCAAGTGGCGTCCCCCCTTTCCTTTTTCCACTCGAGAAGAAAGGAAGGGGGGAAAGGGAATGAAGGGGGGCTGAAGCCCCTCTTCTCCTTCTCCTATTCGGCGACCTGCCATAGGGGGGGGTGCCACCCCTTATGGGCTGGCATGCTCCCCTCTCATGGCCCATATGGCCCATATATTTACATTCCGGAACACTTCTGGTGTCCGAATACTATCGTCCAATATATCAATATTTACCTCTCGACCATGTCGAGACTCGTCGTCATGTCCGTGATCTCATATGGGACTTCGAACAACATTCGGTCACCAAATCACATAACTCATATAATACAATATCGTCATCGAACGTTAAGCGTGCGGACCCTACGGGTTCGAGAACTATGCAGACATGACCGAGACACCTCTCTGGTCAATAACCAATAGCGGAACCTGGATGCTCATATTGGATCCTACATATTCTACGAAGATCCTTATCGGTCGAACCGTTATGATAACATACATTATTGCCTTTGTCTATCGGTATGTTACTTGCCCGAGATTCGACCGTCGGTATCTGCATACCTAGTTCAATCTCATTACCGGAAGTCTCTTTACTCGTTCCGTAATACATCACCTTGCTAATGGATGGGTCTTGTCCATCACATGATTCTCCTAATGATGTGATCCTGTTATCAAATGACAACTCATGTCCATGGTTAGGAAACCTTAACCATCTTTGATCAACGAGCTAGTCAAGTAGAGGCTCACTAGAGACATAGTATTTGTCTATGTATTCACACATGTATTAGGGTTTCCGATCAATACAATTCTAGCATGAATAATAAACATTTATCATGAATAAGGAAATATAAAATAACAACTTTATTATTGCCTCGAGGGCATATTTTCTTCAAATCAGTATATGTGTGCATGATTGGTTGTTAGTGAAGTGTTTATGTATATCTGTGCATGCTTGGTTGGGCCAACTTTGCGTATTACATTTTGTGAAATACAAACTTGATATATGCCACTTTTTTGTATTAACGACCAATAATTATATACATAACTATATTTTGCCTTCTTGTTCCTCCTCCACAAGAAAAGGTCCCACGCTTTTCTCCTCCTCCCATCGGTGTCGTCGCTGGTCCGCCCCATCTCCGATGGCGTTTGGGCCACGGAGGTGAGTAGGACCTCCGACCCTCGCTGGCGGGAGGGAACCCGTTCTCATTCTTTTTTGGTTCAATGTCTTGCTGGAGCTGTGTTGCGGTTGCGATGTGTCTCAGTAGGAATAATGTTTCCCATGTTCTATCCCCGTATCCATGGTGCTGCTAGAGTCATCGGAGGACGTGTGGAGGTGTGTCTGTCGGATTTCGCACGATTCGGTCGGCGGTGGTCTTCGGTCGATCTGTTTGGACACGATCTTTGTTCGGCATTGTGGTGTTTATAGTATTGATCCTTCTGATCTATGACTTTCTTCATCAACGATGGTTGCCGCTTCGGTGCGCTGGTCCTATGGGTCCTTAGCACGACAACTTCCTGAATATTGACTACAACAAGGTTTGCCTGGCTCCAGCGACTTCGGGGGTGATGGCGACGCACAGCTTGCTTTAGTGCTTGTATTCATCGCTAGGTGGTCCACGGACCTGGTTGTAATTTTTCGTATCTCTGGTGTTCTTTGTACTGCCATGATTGAAGATGAATAGATTGGAAGTTTCTCATGCAAAAAATAACTATATAAATAACTATTTTAGCAAGATTCGCAAAAAAAAATAGCAAGTAATAAATTTTGACACCAATTATATGGTAGTAATTAATATTTCCCCTAATAATATCCGCATTGGATCCAGGTTTTATACTATGTATACAGACAGGATATGTTTGGATAATTGTGTGAACACAAGGATATATCCTACCAAAACTATTTTTAGCGACAAGTAGTTAGTGGACTAATATATGCTAGCTATACTCTGCTGGTGAAAACATGGTGTATTAGCTGTACATAGCATGCAACACGGTTTCACTCCCCTTTATATTCTTGGGCAGATCACAATTTTAGATCTAAGTTTTATGTTTGTCTACACACTCCCATCTTCTTCCCATATCAGCAGGAAAATTCACTCCAATCATCTCGCCATTCTACACTTGGGAAATCAGGTTTGCTTCAATCTACCATCTTGGGAAATTAGGTTTGCTTCAATCTACCATCCTTGAATATATGCCCCACATCTTGTTTATGCGTCCTAATCTTATTAAGCTTGTAATTAGTAGTTAGTGCAAGATCGAAAAGGAGCTATGGGCAAAACACCATCCGCACCTGCTGATAAAATCACCGTGGGACAAGAGGCGCCATATCATGAAATAGCCGCAGATTCAAGTGACAGTGAGAGAACAATCAGTGAGGGTTATGTGGGGATCATGTATGGTGATAGCCAAACGCACGATGGCAACCTGGAAGGAGAATCTGCTATGGTATTGCTAGCAACAGATTCAGGTGACAGCGAGAGAACAATCAGTGAGGGTTATGTGGGGATCCTGTATGGTGGTAGCCAAACCCAGGATGGAGACCTGGAGGGAGAATCTGCTATGGTATTGCCTGCTGTAGGAGAGAATACCACGGCGAGATCTAACAGTCATGGTTATACGCGTAGCTTGGAAATTGATTCCGCCTCTCGTACTGAGAGGCATGCTGCCATGTCAGATTTTGTTCTAGTGGCACAGCGCCGAGACTACATACAAATTTACCCTGAGTGGCTGGAGAAAATTGATTCAGGCAAAAAGATGTGGACAGCTCTCAAACAATTTCGAGCAAATGGGAAGCATGAAGAGGTTAGTATATACTCATGTTCTGGTGTGCTTTGTTATCAAATAATTTTCATTGTGTGTTAATCATCTTATAAGATATGGAGTGTTTGCTTGATGGGTATTCAGACCAAATGATGAACGAATTAGATCCTAGGTTCTCCAAAAGATGACATTGTGTTTTGCTTCAGTTACCTGATAGATTTTCAGCCTTTGCGTCAAAATGATTTTATGCATTTGTGTTCGCACTAACTTGTATTTTTTTAACCACAACCATGCATATATGTAAAAAAACTCATGGCCACTTGTGTGGTTGATAGAAATCAGTTAACATCTCAATTTCCTCATGTGCTATTGTATGACTATGGAGATTTTTTCTGACATGCTCCCTCTTACCTCCCCTTTTCACATCAGATGTAAAAGTATAAAGTAAATCTGAGTCATTGACTGCATTAAGTAGTGAAATTGACTAAATCTTACCTTCTTAACTCCAACGTGAAAAGATGGGGTAAGAGGAAGCATGTTAAAATGGCTCGTGAATGTGGTGCTACCGCCAGTGGCGGAGCTTGAGCATAATCCAAGAGGGCCATTACTTAAAGGGGAGCAAATTAGAAGGGAAGGATGGGCAAATATCTAGTTTAAACTCTAGTTAGGCTTAAAATATAATGTATACATTGATGGGTGCAAAAATTAAGGGGGGGCCATGGCCCCTGTTGGTCTACATGAAGCTCCGCCACTTTCTGTCGCACATTCTACAGTATTGTTATAGCCACTGACTGAATCTTGTTTTTGCACTATATCCAAATGTACTAGCAGTCATAAGACACCAATCATTCAGGATCTCGGCTTTTGGCCTTCTGCTAGGATGCACTAAAGATATTGATAAGTCTCGCCATTCCTGGATGTTGTGAAGGTTACCTGACTAGAACAGATTGATCTAGAGAAGGATTTGGCGGCGTGGTAAACCTAAAGTAGCGATGATGCAACAAATGGAATGTGATCGAGAATGGTATTCTCTCTGGGTGCACACCAGAGAGCATACAAATTAGGGTCTGCATGGACGACCAAAACACAAGGCATCTTTTTATCAACATACCAATAGGGTCTGCATGGACGACCAAAACACATGACATTTTTTCATCAACTAGCCCATCCTTTTTCCTTTGATCTACTAACATTGGTTTCAAGTTATTGTAGAAGTTTCTTATAGTGACTGGTTAAAATAATTCACACATGTTCGTCTATTCATGCTATATTTCACAATCTGATCCAATGATGAATATCCATTTTTCTAAAAATAGTGCATCTACCTCTAATTCTTTCGCATTCAATTATACAATAAAATTTGCCGAAGAAGGGAAAACCTCCCTCTTTCAACCAATATGAGCTTGATCTAAACCAGATCTTTCTGCGGGCTGGGTCGGATTTGGGTCGGGCTTCATAAAGCCTGGAGTCAACAATCCAAGCCCGAGCCCGCCTTGCCCCGGCTCAAAGCACATGAACAATGGCTTCTCAATTTAACTAATTATATTTGGGATATTAAAATGATATAATATACCTATATTTTGAATAAAATATTACATTTGTTGCCATTTCGGGCTTTCGGGCCGGGCTTCGGGCGTGAAATTGAAGCCCAAACCTACCCAAGATGTCGGGCTTTGGGCTCGGGCCTCTGAGCCGGGTAGTCCATGAACAGGTTTAGTTTGATCTATTCACTCAAATTTTTATCCTCGTTCATTATAGCATTTAACCATAATTCACATGAACATGCATCACGAGAATATAATAAAGAAAATGGGTCAATTTGTAGTATACAATGCCTTATTGTGCGATATCACAAGAACATTTTTCTCCTTGATTACAGTAGTAACTACTGTGCAATCTTATATGTCAAATCATATATTATATGACAAATTAAGTATATTGTTTTGCTTATTTCAGTATTACATTCATAAGGATTATAGTCACAAATTTTGCTCCAAACGCAATGTTATTGAGTTCATATGAAATGGAACTGTGGAAGGGAAGCCGGTTCAGAAGGTGCCTAAATACTTGACTTTCAAACATATAGTAATTATGCAGAGATGTATATGTTTTTATATTAACTTTAAAGTATTAATTTGACATGGTATCTTATTTTTGCACAAAGATCATCTGATACTTCTATGAACAATCTTTAGGGTATGTCCAGTTGGCCCCATGCATTTGGATATTATTTTGTCTACTATTATTACTATACAGAGAAATCTAATTGAAACTAAAATATAATAAATATTCATGGAGAGAAAAATAGACATTAATGTCCACATACACAACATAATGAACTAGTACTGTCCTAGTTTACATGAATTAATATTTGCAATGACATTTAGGTTACTCATGACAAGATAACGAAAAAAAAATTTGTGAGGTGAGATAAGGTTTTATATAACTGTTAATGGGGGCCTCCTCATGGTTGCAGATACATAGTTTTACAGTGCTTCATGAAATAGTTGCATATCATCATGTCTAAAAGAAGAATCATGACGGACACAACTTCAAGAAATTCTTCTTGTAAAATAACATAATTTGTATATACCTCATAGAGTATGTAACTTGTTGGTAGCATTTAATATTGTTACACACTCGCCATCATTTGAGTCAGCATTATTTGGGTGATGATTTAATATCCAAAAGCATACATCAAGGTAGTTATGTGTAATGATATTCTTGTGAAAATAACTTCCATAGTGTATACTTGCATATATGTATTGTTCTATTGTATTCTCAGAGTTAATCCTTTTTCTTAATTTTTTGTTTGTTTATTTATGTTTAGAGCAAGATTATAAATTAAGCTGAGCATAATTTCTGCAGATTATAGATGGCCCACTAAAAGACAAAGGACGAAGGCGCAAACTTCGATTAATTCTTCTTGCCACATAGGTTTTTCTAATTGTGCGAGGATACCACTTGTAACTGCCTTCAGTCATCTATGTCAGTAGTAGTTTGAGAAGAATTTCATTACAAAATGCAACGACTCAAACAATCAGATTGTTCATGATGATTCCTAATTGTATAACCAATAAGCTTAACACACCTTCCTATTTTAGAGTTGTTATCTTAATAAGTATATACTATCTGTTATTAATGTTGTTATTGGCTGAAGAACATTTGTTGCTCATGGTTAGAATGTAGAATTTTCTTAACACAACAACATAGAGCGAATGTGGAGGCCAATATAGATTGAAACCATTAATTCATATTAAAATGGTCATGACTTCTTATTTTTATTTGACATAAATGTTTGTGACTTGTTTGAATTAATGTGTTTTGCAATTATATGATACTTCTATATTCATACTATTTTTATGAGATGTGCAGCTAGTTTGTCGACAGGAGCACGAACAACCACAACTTCTACAAAGCTTCCACATGGTTTCATCTAGTATCATATGGAAGACATTGAGACAATCAACATTACTTGAGCAACCCGAATTATCTTAGTTGTTACCTGCTTTCAAACGAATGTGTCCTCTCATAGTATGCATGTACTTCTATTGTTGAGGAATTTATATGATTGGACAATTCTATTTTTCATAATTATTGATTAATGGGTACATAACTTCAATCCTGGAAGTTTATCAGATAGCCAGTCAAGGAAGCGATTTGTTTATTGAATTGTGCATAACAGGGACATTTTTACATTCAAAGGAACATCGTAGGAATAATTTGGTATTTCGAGAAGATTTTCCAGTTCCCTGCCCCAACCTACTGGAGACAGCATGAGTGGTGACAGACACATTTGTAACGTACGAGCAAGCTAGTGCAGTAGCTTCAGTCACATGCTCTGGAAGCCAATTTTGGGTTTTCCTTCAGAAGGCTCAACAAGGCCATCATCACACCATTCTAGTTAGTTACTTCTGCAACGATATATGTCCGTAAGAAAATAAGAATCTAGGGTTCTAGTAGACTTATAATGCTCTAACAGCACCACATTGGATATGCCCGCACAAATAAAATAACATGAGTCGAGTCTATTTTGTAAGCACATATCTTGTCACCAGTCAACTACTAGTACAGTAAGAGCATCAAAGAGGAATTCATTTCATATAGAATAGTCACATATATATACTTCTGTTCTGCACATACTGCTCATTATCATGGACAATGATGTAGCTAGCTAAAAGGGAGCATGTGGTTATAATGTAAGGAGGGAGGCTCCAGGGACGAGCTCAACAAACAGAACTAACCTGCTCTTGCAAGGAACCAGTAAGCCTTACTACATTGTCACCTGCATGTTGCATGGCATCGCGTCCACCAGCTACTGTGGTATGTTGCAACTCTTTCCTCTCATCTTTTCACCGAAGCGGTCGTTGGCGAATTCTAATCTTTCCGGAATAACATTCCTAATTCCCTGCACTAGAAGGTCATGATGATGCATCGGCACATCAGAATTCTAGGAACATTAACGAAATCTTTTCCCAAGCCAAATTAAGGGAGAAATGGGAAATGAAGGAGAGCACCAAATAGTAAGTTAGGTTACACATATATATAGAAATGCCGTTCATAGTAAAAATAACCGGAAGTGTATCCATGTTGTTTGCTTAGGTGGCTGAAACCAAGGTCCTATTCACTGGGATGATGAACCTACAAAATAAAAGGATTCTCAAAGTCCCCTCAGAACTAGAGTCGAGTAACACAGTCATGATCCCATGGGGTTTCAGGATAACTACAGTCACAATCAGCTCTCTCATTAAGATTTGTCTTATTTTTTATCACTATGGGAAAATTCATGTTTGCCGAGTGTCAGTGTCTTTGCTGAGTGCATTTTGTCGGGCACTCGGCAAACATATCTTTGCCGAGGGTAATCCTGAAACACGGTAAATAGGTGCTTTGCCGACTGTCGTGGAAAAAAACTCTGGCAAAACAGTTATAGTTGCTAAAAGGTACTTTGTTGAGTGTCTCGGAAATAACTCTCGGCAAAATAGTGGAACTCTGGCAAAGATGTGCTTTCCCGAGTGCTACACTCGGCAAAAGGGGGTATGCACTGCGCTCACTGTTTTGGCTGTCGAGATTGCATACAACCTCGGATGAAGATGATCCTAAAATCAAAGGTTTACATTTCGACGAGATGAATAATTTTCATGTTGAGGACCTTTTCATTTTAGGCCATATTATTTACACTTTTTGCCATGCCAAAATATGGTCTCAAATGAATATGGTGGTGGTCATATTTATTGCATAGTTTATGACTATGGGCCTAACCTTGGCATTTATGTGCATCTTGCCATTACAAACAATGTTTCCAAATAGAGTTTCCAACATTTCGTACAAAAATAATTTTTCTATTTTTGAAGTGTAAAAAATTGATACTTTTGTGAAGCTGGTAAAAAATATCGAGTGCAACATGGCATAACTCCAATTTTCACAAAAATAGACCATATTTTTTTAGAAAATTCCCTTTTTTGTGGATTTTCTAGATTTCTAGCTAGTTCACACATTTAAATGACTTTATTATGATTCCCGAAATTAAGTCAATTGGAATTGTAATTGTGTGATAGCTCTGTCCTAGAAATTTGCAAATTTGAAGTAGCAGGACTCCATAGTTAACTCTCCGGCATCCAGGCATTTAGTGTAGTAGATCCAAGACATACGTGTGACAGATTGTATATGAACAACATTTATTAGTAGGAAAATTGTACTACCGTATATTGCACTAACACTAACTGTATCAAGAAGCCAATAGCATGTAATTTCAGCTTGTAAGAAAGCGCCACTTACTCTTAAAGATCGGCCAATCTACATGGCAACTTCCGGGGATGGTGATGGATAAGTACAGTTGGATCGTTTTTAGGTGTTAATCTACTATTACGAAAATCATCTTCCTTTACTTTCAAGGGAGAACTGTAGAGGGGAAAGAATAGCATTTTTTTATCTAATGATCCATCACTTATTCACAACTATTGCAACAACCAAGTATTTTGGATGCAAGGAGGAGGTGAGAGTGCAGGAAGCATGTATGTCACATCATGTGAACAGGTGGGGATCATGTTAAGTCAATGTAGAAGGATGCGTCGTGTGTCGGCACACCTTCAGCGCGGCCGAGTAAATAGTAAACTAAACCTGGGGACCAGCTCTCTTGACCTTCCCAGCTACTTCGACTGGAAATCAGATCCTCCACATTAAATAAGAAAAACCGTTTAGGTCGAAGTAGTAGAGGGGAAGAGACCCCTCACCTCCGACAATGGCATGCCTGGCTCGCTTGAAGGCCGGTTTGAATCCATGGTGTTGGGCTAGCATAGCACCCGCTGGCGGAAATCATGGGGCTCCGAGGCAGCGTCACCGCGCAGATCTCTGGTGTTGTTGGCCATAGACGGCTTTGCCGACAGCGATGCATTGTGGAAAGATGGAGAGCTAAAAGAGGGGAGGAGAAGAATCGGGAAGAAAATAGAGATTTATTGGCAAAGGGGAGATGAACGGAATCATCGGGAGAAGAGGCAATAAGAGGAAGAGGCAACAATCAGTGCGACGGTGGTAAAAAATTACACTATTCCTTTCGTTGAAAAGGGAAAAAGGCAGGATAGCCAACGTGGCAGATTTGCTTACGTCCATGGATGCATGTTCATTGCTGATGTGGATAGGCTGCATGTTAAGAGAAATATGGTAGTGATGATGAATTATTGGGTATTATAGATGCGCAACATCACATGTAAGCTTTTTCAAAATTTCAAAACACAATGGTTTTTAAAATGGATATTTTTTGGAACACGAACTTTTTTCAAATTTTATGAATAAATTTGAAAACTTGAACAATTTTTGAGTTTGAACATTTTTCTCAACATGGACTTTTTTTGAAATTTCAAAAAGCAATTATTTTTAATGCAACCTTTTTCAAATTTTCAAAAAATTATTGTTTTTAAAATGAATATTCTTAAAAACTCTAAACAAAATTCATAAAGTTGAACATTTTTTGAAAATTCACTCAAATTGTGGACATTTTCTTAAAAGCGTGAAAGATTTTTACAAAACTTGAAACCTTTTTTAAATCATGAACATTTTCTATAAAAATGAAAAAAATCAAATTCCCAACAATGTTTGAACATTTTTTTAGAAATGTTGAATTTATGATAAAAGAAAAAGAAACAGAAAAAGGAAAAGTAAAAAATAAAGGAAGCAAGGAAAACTAGTGAAGAAAGAAAACAAAAAAAGGAAAACAAACTGAAAAATATTATAAGAAAAGCCAATCCTAGCAACTTGGGCTCGTCCATCTATTGCTCGCTGCTCATTTCCTAGATTTTTTAGGGGTAAAACCAAGTTTTATTCATCAAAGACCATAGAGTGTGGGATAGAGTTTGGGTCATTGCATTGGCCAAACCAAACATGATGTCCCAGACCTAACGAAAGAGAAAACCTGTCTAGACTATGTGCTTGGACGTTGACGGCATCATCTTTAGAAAATAAATACAATCAAATAAAAACGGTTCCAATTTGATCTCACTGATAATGGCGCATTTCCAGACAGTTTGCTCACATTTTTAAGAGAAAATTTAGCCTCGATGGGCTGGGAAATTGGGTCGGCCAACCTCTAGTATGACCGACTTGTCTTTGTCCAGTAGAAAGCCTGTCATGTTGCCTAAAAGCCCATCCTTACATATTTTTACAGGACACGCATCGGTTATGTTCCTGCAGCACGATCGGCCGCCTCCCAGCCTCCCTCGCCCGCTCGACAGCTCCCCCACCGTCGGGGCTAAGCCCTTGACCCCCCCCCCACCCCCAGGTTGCGAGCTTGTCCCTTCCCGCCCTCTCTTCTGCATGGCCTGGCCCCACCCCGCCTTCTCCCCCACGGGTGTTTTGCCGAGTGTCATGGAAAAAACTCTCGGCAAAATATTGGAACTCGCGCAAAATGTGCTTTCCCGACTACTACACTCGGCAAAAGGGGGTATGATCTACACTATTCTGGTTGTCGAGATTGCATATGACCTCGGGTAAAGATGATACCAAAATCAAAGTTTTTCATTTTGACGAGACGAATAATTTTCATTGTTGAGAACTTTTTCATTTTAGGCCATGTTATTTCAACTTATTGCCATGCCAAAATATGGTCTCAAATTAATAAGGCGATGGTCATATTTATTGTATAATTTACGACAATGGGCCTAAACTTGGCATTTAGGTGCATCTCGCCATTACAAACAATTATGCCAAATAGAGTTTGCAACATTTTGTACAAAAAATATTTTTTGCATTTTAATAACTGTAAAAGATGGATATTTTTGTGAAACGGGTAAAGAAAACATAGTGCAAAATGGAACCACTCCAATTTTCACAAAAAGTAAAATTCCCATGTTTTCTGGATCTTCTAGATTTCTAGCTACTTTCGCACATTTAAATTCAAATTTGAACTTCAAGTGTACACAAGTAGTAATTATATGAAAGAACCACTTAGAGTTTGAGAGATTCGTCCCCTTACCATGAATGGCCATTTTGACCTTCTTTGCGAAAAATGAAACAAAAAGGATACAAGTCCAAAAAATGCAATCCTTTCGTATGGACTCCTTTTATGTGTACTAGATAGGATGAAAATAACAAACTTTCAATATGAAAATTTTGAAAGAAAAATGTCCTTCACAAAACAGGCTATCGTGTATGAACATTCATGGTTTTCAAGTCAAACGACCAAGGTGATGACCATATTCATTGCATAATTTATTATAATGTGCCCAAATTAGACATATAGGTGAATATTACCATTACAAATAATGTTGCAAAATAGAGTTTCCAACCTTTTGTACAAAAAAATCATTTTCTATTTTCTAAGTGTCAAGAACGGGTGTTTCTTGGGAAGCGGGTACAAAAAATAGGGTCCAAAATTGCACCACTCCAATTTTCACAAAAAGTAGACCATATTAGATGGACAATTCCCAAGTTTTGTAAATTTCCTATATTTCTAGCTAAAATTTTAACAATTCATGTATTTTAATTATTTAGTGGAAATATTTTTTAAAATGGGAAGGGCGGATATTTAAAGGATAGCGTGGACATCTGAGGGTGTACCTTTAAGCGTTGAAGATGCCCTTATGTGATGGTTTGTGTCGTGCTCAACCGGCAATGTCGTAGTGTTAATCAGTGTATACTTATGATTGTAAAAGAAATCAATATATAATTTATTTTGATTATTGTAATTTGTAGGGAAAACTTTAATGGATTTATTTAGCCTATTTTTGTGAAATCACTAATTAAGGGGTACTTTTTTGCAAAGGCACTCCCCACCTTCATTGGTGCTGACAAGTGGCACACTGCATGTGTGCCACTTGTTGGAACATGGGAATTTCCCCTTCTTCGCATAGTTCAAAAAACCGGACCGGATTGGCAGTTGAATCGGAAAAACCGAAACCGGCAGCCTCACTAGTTTTTTAAGATAATAAGACCGTTCTGCAATCAGACCAGAGAAACCCGGTCGAACCGGTCAGTTTTATAGAAAACTAGTGAAAATACAGGCCATTGAACCGGAAAAACAGGAAAAATGTTTTAATAGAAATTGGGAAATTGGGATTTGATCCAAAGTCGTGTGAGCAGTACACAGCGCCTGCCCATGGCCCAATAACCAGCTTGGTGGTGCTACTTTGTTGTCTTAAATGGATATAATTTTATTTGACCATTGTTTCAGACTATATTACGACATATATTATTTTATTGCTTAAAAACCGATTATCGAAACGGTGAACCGGCGGTTCGACCGGTAAAAACCTGAACCGGCAACCTTTCCGGTTCAATTTCGGGTTTAGTTTTTTAAACTATGCTTCTTCATGGATTCATTTTTTAAAAATTATTTTATCTATTGAACCATGCATTTAAATCACAAACCATTTTCATCGTTGGATTTCTCGGGTCGAGATCTTTAAAACTAGGTCCCATATTTCGATGAACTTTTTCTTCGCGAAAAATCAAAAATAAAAAAATGATGAAAACAAAAAATACAGAAACCAAAGAAGGAAAAAATCGAAGCCGAAATCACGATTGTGCTTTTTCATAATATTTGGCAGAACAGTTGTGCTTTCTCCTTTTCAGGAAACACGGTTTTGCTTCTCATGGAAGCACATGCTATGCTTTTCCGTTTTCAAGAACCGCATGCCATGCTTCTCTTTTTTTTTCTGGGAAGCACAGTCGTGCTCTTTTCTCGGATAAGCATAGATGTGTTTTCCCTTTTCACAGAAACACTACCTATGCATCTCATCCAAGAACATGCTATGCTTTCCTTTTTGGGGGGAAATATAGTTGTGCTTTGCCAGTCACAGAAGCAAAATTGTGCTTTTTTCCTTCTCGGGGAGCTGTGTTTCGCACAGAAAAGCATGGCTTCATGAAAAGACAATAAACATTTGTAAGAAAAATATTCTAAGGGTGTACCCAGCGCACGACACGTGGCAGTAGCTGGGTGTGTTCTGGTGGGCCGACCCAGCAGTGTATTGCACTCTAGCACATGTGAGCAAAGGTCGCATGGCTAGCCACTCAAGCGGATGAACTCTGCTAACTACTAGGCCCCGTTGAACTTTAAAAACTATGTCTTTGCGCAACATCACATCTGAACTTTTTCTGAAATTTCAAAACGCGTTTGTTTTCTAAATGTAACCTTTTTAAAATTCCAAAACATGATTTTTTTTAAATGAATACTTTTTAAAACTATAAAAAATTGAAAACTTGAACATTTTTGGAAAAAAACACTCGAAATTGTGGACATTTTCTGAAAAACGTGAAAGAATTTTGAAAAACTTCAAATGTTTTTCAAAGCACGAACATTTTTGGGAAAAATGAAGAAAAATCAAATTCCAAACAAATTTTGAACATTTTTTAGAAATACTGAATTTATTAAAAAATAAAAATGAAAATGAAAAGAGAAAGAAAGAAAGGAAAACTAGTGAAGCAATAAAACAAAAAGGGAAAGAGCCTGAAAAAATAGTGTAGAAAAAAAAACTACCCTACCTACTTGGGCTGGTCCATATGCGGTTTGCTCGTTGCGCATTTCCCAGTTTTTTGGGGGCGGGGGGAGGTAAAACCAAGTTTTATTCATCAAACACCACAGAATGTGGGATAGAGTTCGGGTCGTGGCACTAACCACACCAAACGTGACGTCCCAGACCTAACGAAAAAGAAAACCTGGCTAAACTATGTGCTTCAACATTAATAGCACAACCTTCAAAAAAATTACAATCAAATAAAGACGCTTGCAATTTGATCCCGCTGATAATGGCTCGTTGGCCAGATAGTTTGCTCACATTTTTTTGAGAAAAAATTTAGTCTCGGTAGGTTGCGTAATCGGGCCAGCCAACCTCCAGTGTGACCGGCCCGTCGTTACTCTAGTGGAAAGCACGTCATGTCGCCCAAGAGGCCACTCTTATCCGTTTTTTTCTTTTTAGGACCGTATCTGTTCTATTCCTACAGCACGACCGTCCGCCGCCCATCCTCCTCCGCCCGCTCAACAGCTCCTCCGCCGCCGGAGCTACGCCCTCGAACCCCCCGCCCCCACCCGCCACCCCTAGGTCGTCCGCCGTGCGAGCCTGTCTCTTCCAGCCATCTCTTCGGCGCGGCCCCGCCTTCTCCTTGCCGCGCCGCTGGCAGCTTCATCAAGTTCCCAATCTTCAGATTGTGTTTAATTCTTTCTAAAACATCCCACCTGAATTCAATAGTCCTCTTCATAAAATAACCAGTACACGAAGTATCAAGCATGGATTGATCATCACGAGAAAGCCGAGCATAAAAATTCTGAATGATAATTACTCTCGAGGGCTCATGATTGGAGCATGAATATAACATTGACTTAAGCCTCCCCCAAGCTAGAGTGACACTTTCTCCTTCACGAGGCCAAAAATTATATATATAATTCCAATCACGATGAACTAGATGCATAAGATAAAAATTTTGGTGAAATTCCAATTTCAATCGATTCCAGTTCCAAGATGCAATATCATCGCATAGCCTATACCATGCCAATGCTTTTCCCTTCAAAGATAAAGGGAAAACCTTATTCTTAGCTTCATCTCTGGGTAAACCTGCAAGCTTAAATAATCCACAAGTTTCATCTACATATATCAAGTGCATATCAGGATGTTCGGTCCCATCTCCTGCATAAGGATTAGCTAACAGTTGTTCTATCATACTGATAACCCACAAGTATAGGGGGTCAATTTTAGCCTCTTTCGATAAGTCAGAGTGTCGAACCCAACGAGGAGCTAAAGCTAGAACAAATATTCCCTCAAGTTCTATCGACCACCGATACAACTCTACGCACGCTTGACATTTGCTTTACCTAGAACAAGTATGAAACTAGAAGTACTTTGTAGGTGTTGTTGGATAGGTTTGCAAGAAAGTAAAGAGCACGTAAATAAAAAGTAGGGGCTGTTTAGATAAAGACACAACTAAATTAGTTTTAGTAGAGAGCTTTTTGTCACGAGAAAGTTATTTGTCCCTAGGCAATCGATAACTAGACCGGTAATCATTATTGCAATTTTATTTGAGGGAGAGCCATAAGCTAACATACTTTCTCTACTTGGATCATATGCACTTATGATTGGAACTCTAGCAAGCGTCCTCAACTACTAAAGATCATTAAGGTAAAACCCAACCATAGCATTAAAGCATCAAGTCCTCTTTATCCCATACGCAAACAACCTACTTACTCGGGTATATGCTTATATCACTCACGCCACCCACCATAAGCAAATCATGAACATATTGCAAACCCTACAGCGGGGATCCCTCACGCTTGCGCGACACGGAGAGCACCATAGGACAGCACCAATAATAAAACATGCAACTCAAACCAATCATGATCATCAATTAACCCATAGGACAAAACGGATCTACTCAAACATCATAGGATAGCCATACATCATGGGGAAATAATATATAGCGTTGAGCACCATGTTTAAGTAGAGATTACAGCGGGTAAAAGAGGGTTTACACCGCTGCATAGAGGGGGAAGAGTTGGTGATGATGGCGGTGAAGTTGTTGGTGAAGATTGTGGTGATGATGAGGCCCCCGGTGGCACTCTGGTGCCACCGGAAGCGAGGGGGAGAGAGCCCCCCCCCCTCCTTTTTCTTCTTCATTGACCTCCTCCCTAGATGGGCGAAGGGTTTTCCTTCTGGTCCTTGGTCTCCATGGCATGGGAGGGGCGAGAGCCCCTCCAAGATTGGATCTGTCTCTCTGTCTCTCTCTGTTTCTTCGTTCTCAGATCTGGCATTTCACTGTTTCTTTTATAACCGGAGATCCGTAACTCTGATTGGGCTGAATTTTCGACACGATCTCTATCCGGAAATTAGCTTTCTTGCAGCGAAAGAAGGGCTCCAACCGCCATACGGGGTGGCCACGAGGGTCCAGGGCACGCCCCCTGCCTCGTGCCCCCCTCGGGCATCGTCTCGCGTTGATTCTTCTTCCCAAAAATCATAAATATTCCAAAAAAAATCTTTGTCGGTTTTTATCCCGTTTGGACTCCGTTTGATATCGGTTTTCTGCGAAACAAAAAACATGCAATAGACAGGAACTAGAACTGGGCACTGGATCAATATGTTAGCCCCAAAAATAGTATAAAAAGTTGCCAAAAGTATATGAAAGTTGTATAACATTGACATGGAACAATCAAAAATTATAGATACGACGGAGACGTATC
The DNA here is from genome assembly GCF_002162155.2 of Triticum dicoccoides. Lineage (NCBI taxonomy): Eukaryota > Viridiplantae > Streptophyta > Magnoliopsida > Poales > Poaceae > Triticum > Triticum dicoccoides. The sequence goes on from NC_041392.1 coordinate 46,216,457, forward strand.
AGCATCCCCAAGCTTAATTCCTGCTCGTCCTCGAGTAGGTAAATGATAAAAAAGATATTTTTTATGTGGAATGCTACCTAGCATAATCTTGACCATGTATCTAATCATGGCATGAATATTAAGACACGAGTGATTCAAAATAATAGTCTATCATTTGACATTAAGACAATAATACTTCAAGCATACTAATAAAGCAATCATGTCTTTTCAAAATGACATGGCCAAAGAAAGTTATCCCTACAAAATCATATAGTCTGGCTATGCTCCATCTTCACCACACACAAAGCATTCAAATCATGCACAACCCCGATGACAAGCCGAGCAATTGGTTCATACTTTTTAACGCGCTTCAGCCTTTTCAACCCTCATGCAATACATGAGCGCAAGCCATGGATATAGCACTATGGGTGAAATAGAATATGATGATGGAGGTTGTGTGGAGAAGACAAAAAAGGAGAAAGTCTCACATCGACGCGGCTAATCAACGGGCTATGGAGATGCCCATCAATTGATGTCAATGTGAGGAGTAGGGATTGCCATGCAACGGATGCACTAAGAGCTATAAGTGAATGAAAGCTCAAACTGGAAACTAAGTGGGTGTGCATCCAACTTGCTTGCTCATGAAGACCTCGGGCATTCGAGGAAGCCCATCATCAGAATATACAAGCCAAGTTCTATAATGAAAATTCCCACTAGTATATGAAAGTGATAACTCAAGAGACTCTCTATATGAAGAACATGCTGCTACTTTGAAGCACAAGTGTGGTAAAAGGATAGTAACATTGCCCTTTTTTATCTTTTTT
>NC_041392.1:46217545-46272777 GCF_002162155.2 Triticum dicoccoides
ATCACACTTTTATTTACTTACAACTCGATACTAGAACAAAGATATGACTCTATATGAATGCCTCCAGCGGTGTACTGGGATGTGCAAGGATCTAGCGTAGCAATGATATCAAAAAACGGACAAGCCATGAAAACATCATGCTAGCTATCTTACGATCATGCAAAGCAATATGACAATAAATGCTCAAGTCATGTATATGATGATGATGGAAGTTGCATGCCAATATATCTTGGAATGGCTATGGAAATGCCATGATAGGTAGGTATGGTGGCTGCTTTGAGGAAGATATAATGAGGCTTATGTGTGATAGAGCGTATCGTATCGCGGGGTTTGGATGCACCGGTGAAGTTTGCACCAACTCTCAAGGTGAGAAAGGGCAATGCACGGTACCAAAGATGCTAGCAATGATGGAAGGATGAGAGTGCATATAATCTATGGACTCACATTAGTCCACTACAACAAAATAGGCATGTAGAGGCGCTCAATGTAGGTGCTAGAGGCGCAATAAATCATCTCTAGCAGATTTTAGAGTCGCTCATTAAAGCGTCTTTGGAGCGTCTCCCCACGCACCGTCTCAAATACCATTGAGACGCATAGGGAGCGTGTCTACAGGAAAATGAGACGTTTTAAGACCGTCCTTACAAAGCGTGTCTACATGGATGAGACGTTTTAAGAGCGTCCTCCTGCCCTTAGAGACGCATTGCTAAATTCATGCTAGATGCAACTGCATATATTCTCTTTCGTTGTATAATTTCTTAATTAAGTTGCACTTAATAAAATTACTTTCTTATATTAAACAGTTTGACTCCCATTTACATATCAGAAAATATTCAAAAAATGTATGGTATCGCGCAAAATAATAGCATTGTATTAATTAGAGCAGTAGTATTTTACAAACTCAATTGTACACATCATCAATAAAAAAATTACATATTTCACAAACTAGCTGAAATATATCTACTCCCTCCGTTTCTGAAGATAAGTCTTTTTTACAGATTTTAATTGAGACTACATACTAATGTATATAGATGTACTTTAGAGCATAGATTCACTGATTTTGCTCCGTGTATAGTTCACATCGAAATCTCTAAAAAGACTTATATTTAGGAACAGAGGGAGTATATGATTTCTAGTTTGTACATGCTGATAGTGGAATAATAGCTCCTTGCTTTCTCTACTTCTGTAGTTTATCCTTGTGGTGGCTACCTTTAGAATTCGCACGTACAAGTTTTCTGCAAAGAAAGCAAAATGAGATTTGAAAAAAAAAAATCATTGGAACTTCTACCAGCGAGTTCTCCTTTGCTGAACATACAACCATAAGAATAGAGAATGGTATTTATGTACCACACCGAGTAAACATGCCCTCCAGAAGTTTAGTCTAGTCTGGTTGATGTCATGTTACCATACGAAGTATAGATACGTATACTGTAAAAGGAAGAAACATCATGTTGTTGTTGATGGATATACCTTACAAAAAATATGTAGAGAAATAACATCAGGTTAACATACGGGGACTGAACTTTCATGGTTGCGACACTAATAATGTCCAAGCCTTAATACTATCTCCACATAAGACTATAAGACGACATTTACCATAAAAAACTGAATTCTCATGCTAGTTCACATTAATACTCTTCAGTCGAACACAAAAGCGAGCATGATGCCATTTTGCTGCTTCAGACATAGTGCAACGCATCTAATCCAGATGTTTCACATAATCACATATGATTAGATTTTACCAAAAATGATAATATATCCATCCACGGTGCTCTTTATCAGACAACATCAGAAAAGTTTCTGCAGATGAGAAACCACATGTATGAGTTGATCTCTCCCTCTTATAGTACAAGGCATGTTTATTCAAAAAAATATTAGAACGTGGGCACAAAGTTCTTATAATCAGTTATGGGGGAAAATGAAGGTGATTTGATAGTTGATACACGAGCATTATTAATTGCATGAAAAAGAAAAATTCGTTAATAACACTGATCATCTTATTCTATCCGGATATTCTCACAGGCTTTTTATCAAGCACCAACATTCGTGTGTACCAATAATTTGGGAGCAAACAAGTGTAAGATCGACTTTAAGTTGAACTAGTAGTTTAGTCAGTAAAAATCTGAGAGTTCAGAAAAAAAGACAAAGTATTGTTGTCCCATATTGTAATAGAGATAACCTAAAGTAAATGTGATGTCAAGATTCTCCTCCACAATTAAGTATGCATCAAGGCAGGGGCTCTAATTTTTTACTTGGAATGAATTCATAGAACAACAACTAAAACTAAAGAAAGTAGATCAACTCACCTATAGATGAATTGGCTGCCTTGTGCGCTCGCGCAGGTCACTTATGTTCTCCAAATCACTCGCTAGATTCCCGCTGGTCGATAGTGGCGGGCACGAGGTCAGTCTACCTGATGGCAACAAGCTTCACATGGCAGACGACGCATGGATGAATTTTGGTTGCAAGACGAAGGGTTCTCAGAGACAGAGAGGGTGGCAGTTCACCGGGGCGGACATTTTTTCCCTGAGGATCAGTGGCGGAGGACGAATTTTTTCTGAGGTGGGGCGAACTCTAAAGCACAAAAATAAAAATCAAAAGACAATGGTAGTGCACACAAATACTTTTAGCTGAAAATGCCACTAAAGAAAAAATACACACCTCCCCTTTGCCTTTGCTAGGCCTTCCCCTTCATATCCATGTTTTCCCTTCGCCCACAAAGTTGGCAACGCCGCTGCACCACCCACACTCACTGTTTTTAATCAGCAATTGTCAATTTGTCATCAATATTAAGAAAAATTTCTATCACAGAGCATAAAGCACATACAAAAATGAATGTAAAGCACTGAGTAATTACTATCACATATCACACATTCTCACTGTTTTTAATTAGAAAAATTCGTCAATATGTTATGAATCTCCAGCCACTAGTGCACACACGACTAGAAAAAGAGAAAACAGAACATGGATGGAAAAAGAACAGAGTCGATGAGGGGGCTGCAGGCGGGGTGTGGACGCTGACCGCCGCCCTCGCCGCTCCAGCCGGCCGCCGCCCTCGCTGCTCTTGCTGTCCACCGGCCCGCACACAGACCGCAGCCGTCCGCCGGCTCCGCGTGCCGCTCCGTGCTGCTAGGTAAGCTCCGGCTGGCTTCCTGCTATGTTGGACGGCTGGAACATTGGAGAGGACAGAATCGCTGCTCACTGACTCAGGATCCAACAAGACAACGATTTTTTCAGGAACTATCGACGAATCAGAGCGAGTACCCATAAATATACCTATACGTAATTTTCTGCCCCGGCAAATCAAGGTAGGGCGGGCGCCCGTCCTCGCCCTACCGAGAGCTCCCCCTGTGCCGGGGATCACATAAACTAATTAAGATGTCTGTGATAACATTGTTGTAGTGCAGAAAGATGAATCTCAATCAAAGTCTGATCGACACCGACAGTGTACATACAAACAAACGAGCGCCTAGCTGATCAGTACCATGTCTCATTAATGGTGGTGGTCGACCAGGAGTGCAAAACTTGGGGGCGGGGGTGAGTCAGTACTCAGTAGGAGGAGTTGGGGATGTGCAGTTCTGTGCCGACCCCGCCATCCGTCATCTTCCCTTTCAGCCGCAGCGCACCGTGTGCCGGAGCTGTCGGTAGAGGCGGCCGGAGTGGGGCTGGGCGCCGCCTGGAAGCTGGCGTCCCTGAGACCCCGAGGCTACTGCTGGAGGCTGGCGAGCGAGAGGGGAGGCAGGGAGGGCGGTGGGTGGGTGGACTTGCGACAGCGAGTCTGTGGTGGGGAGGACCAGGATCTTGGAAGAGGCGGCGGCCTGGCATGGCGGCGCTAGGTTTAGAGGTCACTGAGATCGCTCTCTTTTTTCACGGTAGTTATTTTCTTAGCCCATATCGCACGATGGGAGATAAAGGTTGATGGTGGTTGAACAAGATATTTTAACGTGTCTAGATTTTTTTATGGGAATCAAGGGACGATGTCTTTTGCGCCTCACAAGACGTCTCTATACGCCAAGTGATTTTCAATAATGAGACGTAGATAAAAGCGTCAAATCAAAAACGTCTCTACATGTCTATTTTGTTGTAGTGGTCATAAAGAACTCATATACTTATTAAAAAAGTTTATTAGCCCTCGAAGCAAAGTACCACTACGCATTCCCCTAGGGGGATAGATTGGTAGGAAAAGACCATCGCTCGTCCCCAACCGCCACTCATAAGGAAGACAATCAATAAATTCATCATGCTCCAACTTCGTTACATAACGGTTCACCATACGTGCATGCTACGGGAATCACAATCCTCAACACAAGTATTTGTACAATCGACAACTACCCACTAGCATGACTCTAATATCACCATCTTTATATCACAAAACTATTGCAAGGAATCAAACATATCATATTCAGTGATCTACAAGTTTTATGTAGGATTTTATGACTAACCATGTGAATGACCAATTCCTGTCAACTCTATAAATAGATATAAGTGAAGTAAGAGAGTTTAATTCTTTCTACAAAATATATGCCCCCGCTCTAACAAATATAAGTGAAGCAAAAGAGCATTCTACAAATGGCGGTTTTCTATATGAAGAGAAACAGGCAATCCAAACTTCAAATGATATAAGTGAAGCACATGAAGCATTCTATAAAGCCATACTCAAAGAATATAAGTGAAGTGCAATGAGCATTCTATAAATCAACCAAGTACTACCTCATACCAGCATGGTGCATAAAATAAAAATGAAAACTAAATGCAAAAGACGCTCCAAGATTTGCACATATCGCATGAACGAAACGAATCTGAAAACATACCGATACTTGTTGAAGAAAGAGGGGATGCCTTCCGGGGCATCCCCAAGCTTAGACGCTTGAGTCTCCTTGAATATTTACTTGGGGTGCCTTGGGCATACCCAATCTTGAGCTCTTGCCTCTCCTCCTTTTCCTCATATCGAGACCTTCTCGATCATCGAACACTTCATCCACACAAAACTTCAACAGAAAACTCGGTAAGATCTGTTAGTATAATAAAGCAAATCACTACTCTAAGTACTGTTGCAAACCAATTTATATTTTGATTTTGCATTGTGTCTACTGTAGTATAACTTTTTCATGGCTTAATCCACTGATATAAATCGATGGTTTCATCAAAACAAGCAAACTATGCATCAAAAACAGAATCTGTCTAAAACAGAACAGTCTGTAGTAATCTGAACATTAACCATACTTATGATACTTGAAAACTTCTGCAAAAATTAGGAAAAATAAAAAAATTGTATAGAAAGACATTGCAAAAAGTTTCAGAACCGTTTGACGTTTCAGTAAAAAATGAAATACCGCGCACTACGGCCAAAGTTTTTTTGCTTCACCGTACAAACCAACAAGCATCTATCTATTATATACTTAAAAGAAGAGACAAATAAGCCATCACGTTCATCCACACGAATTAATTTATCTCGACCTTTAACTTTTTGATCTAAACGGCTGAGATTTAAAGATACAACGTTACATACAAATATTTGTATCAAGGCATATATCACGTTGCACAAGTGAGAGTTGTCACGTACACATATCTATGATGGAAAAGTACATCACAATCACGTCCATTGAGGATCCTAAAAAAAACACGTCCATTGATTGAGATAATAAAGAATCAAGGCCATATACTACTATATGACGTGGAGAAGCTCTTTCCTAAAAACAATGGAAACATCCTACCCATGAATTTGTTCGGAGGTGCCAACCAATGGAAATTTTTCTATCTAAAAGGTACGGTTCTTGCTCTTGCAGCGCTACATAATTTCTATGTTGACAAGGAGAGAGATCGAGGTGATGGAGGCGAGGCGCTCTGCCCTGCCGTGGCCGTTCTGTCCCCTCAGGATCAAGAAGTGGCAAACGAGGCCGCTGCTGTGACAAGGACACCGGCAAACGCAAGTTCCGGCTGCCAAACGATCAAGTTAGGTTCATCTTGGCACCGTCGCCATTACCAACAATCTTTATGACATGAGATGCAGTAGCCTTAGCCTGCTGTCGCGGCAGTGGATCGTCGAGAAAAAAGGCAGCAACATGGCGAGACCGCTGCGTTGTACAAGAAGATCGATCAATCACGACTTTGAGGTTTTTCAAGAACCCAGGAGCAGATCCAGAAACATTGGCTGACGCTGGATTACTCCATGGCCTCTGAACAAGTATTAGGCACGTAGTCTTTTAAGGACAGGAAATCTAGAAATCCATTGTAGAAGAACGCTGTGCCATGAGATTGGCTTGGATAATGTTTGGCAGCTACCAAATGGAAGGTGAGGCATTGAGGAGGCGCACGTGAGGAGTCGACGGCGACCACCTACAACCTCATCGTGTAAGTTCAATATCTCCATGTAGGTAGGCGTGTATGTATGTCCATATGCATGCAAACTTAATGAGTTAGATCATACAGGTTCCATGTACGTCCATCCTCAACATGCCGGATGTATTTTTTTTCGAATCCGATATGGTGTTTGATCATTAGTCAGAGTGTTCTCTAGATTTTGAATCAGCTCTCTGTATGGCGGTTGTCATGAGATTGGCTATTGTCACTACGGTTTCGGGCGGCCACAACCATGCACTCAAGATCAAACATCTTGGTGTGGCGCACATAAACGGCTAGGACAGGGAGCTGGTGGACATGGCCTGCAATATTTTTCTGAATGACTAACAACTAAGGTATGTTCAGTTAACAATTTATTTCAGCATCGAATTGGCATTCTAGCATTGCAATCATAAACTGCAACACTGGAAGCTATGTTTCCTAATGAAATTGTTATCCGAGATCAGTTTTCTTTCAGTATTAAGTGTTACTTATTCCTAGAGTTTTTCCTCTAAAATGACAGCAAAGAATAGACTTGACAGTAATGCCAAGACCTTGGCAAATTTAATTCAGAAGTAAGCTCTACCTTGGAGGCCATGGACGGCATGGCGGCGGTCTGATGTATATCAGCAAGAATGGGAGGTCGCATCAAGGCCAACGAGGTCCTTCTATGTCTGGGTGACCGGATCCCACCAGCCTTACCGATGTGCCTGTTTGCACTATTTGTTGCTGCAACGATAATAAAGTTGCACTTCGCAAAAGAAAGATTGAACCGTCTTATGTTTTGGTAAGTACGCTTTGATGTTTCAAATTCGGTTATTTGTGGTGATTTTACTCTGCACTATAATATCATATATGTACTATCTTTCAATATTCTCAGGCAACAACTTTTGAACTATGTAGTTCACATGCAGATTTATAGAATATTAACAACACGTTTCCTGTGCTGTTCAAAATATGAAGCCATATTATAATAAGTTACTTTATTACAGTACTTTTATTTTCTTCATCACGTTTGGAATGGCTATTGTTTTCACAAACTCCCTTGCTGATGGGGTTGCACTTTTTATTTACTTTTAATGCAGTGATAGTATTATAGCACCATTCATTTTTCTAGATTATCATGTTGGCAATAACCGATGTGGATCGTAAATCAAATAAGGACATGTTTTAGGCCACGCGCGCGTACATGGTTAAGGAGTGCAATGAATTTTTCTCCCATTGCAACCGTTAATTGGCGGAGATGAAAATTGGACCAATACATAATATGTTTCTCATAGCTTTTTTATGTGACAGCCACGAAGTCCCCCTATATATACACAGGACAACCAAAGTTAAACATTTAACTCACCGCGGGACTCAAATACAGGGAACACGAGGGGACTGATATAACTCAAAACAAATAAAATTGCTATAAAGTTTAGAACAATGTTAGCAACCTGAATGTCATTTAATAAAATATAACTCATGCAAACCAAACTGTTAGGTTAGTGAGTGGGAACAAAATGTTCAACATTTTCATATAAATATATACCAATAATTACATTTGTTTAGATGGCTCGCTAACAAAGATGGCTAGAGTAAGATGACCTCATGTTGATGCATCCAACATGGTATTGTCCGAATCGAGTAGCGTAACTCCCACAACGTCCGTTTATTAAGAGATAGACCAGAAACCACAATGTTTATGTACCATCTTAAGATTCATGAGTTTTTATATTTAATTCATGGTAGAAAGTTTCTGAATAGGTTATATGTGTGAAGATAAAACATTCATGGACGAAGAGCATATACAAAGTAGACTGGGATGAACTGAGTGTTTTTCAAGGCAGTAGGAGATAAAATTAAATCATTCAACATCTCACATTTGGCCATTGTGCAAATACTAATAGTTGAACTGATGACAAATATAACCAAAGGGTAAGACTTGAAATGTACATTTTTTATTCTTAAATTAGGTTCCAAAGGAAAAGATGTATATTTTACCCATGGTTTCCATACATCAATGCAAATGTAACAACTAATAAGATTAAAAAATATTTTTTGTGTACCTAACAACCAGAAAAAGAACAAAACACCAATGATTGCATATAGTAAATCTAGCCGCGCAAATGCGCGGGTCACACCGCTAGTTCTAAACATCCTAAAGGCAAACCTTGGCACATTATTTTTGTAAGACAATGGAATTGTACAAGGGGATAATTATTTTTGCTGAAAAATTTCTGTAATCAATATTCACAAAGTTTCCGTGAGCATGAACAAAGTTCAAGGCTAGCTCCCACTTTAACAATGCTTGTCTTTCTCACTTTCACTTTCCTTTTTGAAAAGTTTTGGGTTCCCCTATTTATTTTTTTGTTTTTAAACTATATAAAAGCACTTAACAGAAATAAATGACTCTCTAAAACTTCCGGGTTGTCTCCCTGGCAGCGCTTTCTTTAAAGCCATTTAGCTAGGCATATAGTGCTCAAGTAATGGATCCACCCGGATCCCAAGGTATATCAAAGCCAATTTTAATTAACAATGATTTGGTATTTAGTAGTGAGCACAAAGCAACATATATCAAACAATAACGAAGTCTAACTCTCTTCCTATGCATCGGCATGTCATAAAAGAACAATTCATGCACACCTAGTAAAGGCCAATGCATAGTGTAAACAGTTTCTTGCAATTTTATCATGTGATAAACATAGAGAGGTGGAGATATAGTTCCTCTCTCATAATAATTGCAAGTAGGAGCAGCAAGCTCATGCATATTATATTCATCAAAATCATTATGTGTAATAGTAAAAGGCAACCCATCAATATAATCCTTAATAAGAGCAAACTTCTCCGTTATAGTGTAGTTTGGAGAATTCAAAAAGATAATAGGACTATCATGCATGGGTGCAATAGCAAAAAATTCATGTTTAACATAAGGAACTATAGCAAGTACATCTCCATAAGCATAATTCATATTGGCATCTTGGCCACAAGCATAGCAAGCATCATCAAAAAGGGATATTTCAAGAGAATCAACGGGATCATAACAGTCATCATAGCAATCATCCTTCGGTAAGCACGAAGGGAATTTAAATAATGTATGAGTTGAAGAGTTACTCTCATTAGAAGGTGGGCATGGGTGATCAATCCGCTCTTCCTCCTTTTGTTCTTCGCTCTCCCCCTCATCTTTTTCATCCAATGAGCTCAAAGTTTCATCAATTTCTTCTTCCATAGACTCCTGCAAAATATTAGTCTCTTCTTGGACAGCGGAGACTTTCTCAATAAATGCATCAATATCGGCATTGTATTCATAATTCTCATAGCAATGTTTAAGGATAGCTAAATTTTCAGGTCTATAAACAGCATCATAAAGATTTTCACACTCTCTAAATACAGATTCAATTTCATAAGCACCCATAAAAGCAACAAATTCTTCTATTTGTTCCACATCATAGTAATCATATATACCTCTAGCATAAGAAGCCAAGGTTTCATTATCATTAAATTTGCATAAGAAGGGAAGGTGTGGAGACTTCATCCTAGAGCAACAAGTATAATCATATCTCAAGCATAGTTGCCTAGCATACCATTTCAACATATAAATTTGATCCCATAATAGTTTCCCTTTTTGAGTCAAGCGATAATCCCTAAAGTATTCACGTTGGTCTAATGTGTCTCCCATTACATAATTGAATGAGGTTTTCTCAGGATTATCAAAGTAGTACATAACATTTTTCACATAATGATCATCGAGGGTTTTAGGAGGTTCCCCATCTCCATGAGTAGCAAGTACACCTAATTTTTTTTGGTATTTCATGTTCCCTATCCATAACTAAAGATAAAGAACAACTAAGAACAGCAAATAAAAATTACTTAGTGATAAAGCAAACAAGCACACATGAGAATATTCACCCCACGCTATGACTCCCCGGCAACGGCGCCAGAAAAAGGTCTTGATAACCCACAAGTATAGGGGATCAATTGTTGCCTCTTTTGATAAGTAACAGTGTCGAACCCAACGAGGAGCTAAAGGTAGAACAAATATTCCCTCAAGTTCTATCGACCACCGATACAACTCTACGCACGCTTGATGTTCGCTTTACCTAGAACAAGTATGAAACTAGAAGTACTTTGTAGGTGTTGTTGGATAGGTTTGCAAGAAAGTAAAGAGCACGTAAATAAAAAGTAGGGGATTTTTAGATAAAGACACAAGTAAATTAGTTTTAGTAGAGAGCTTTTTGTCATGAGAAAGTTATTTGTCCCTAGGCAATCGATAACTAGACCGGTAATCATTATTGCAATTTTATTTGAGGGAGAGGCATAAGCTAACATACTTTCTCTACTTGGATCATATTCACTTATGATTAGAACTCTAGCAAGCATCCGCAACTACTAAAGATCTTTAAGGTAAAACCCAACCATAGCACTAAAGCATCAAGTCCTCTTTATCCCATACGCGAACAACCTACTTACTCGGGTATATGCTTCTGTCACTCACGCCACCCACCATAAGAAAATCATGAACATATTGCAAACCCTACATAGGGGATCCCTCACGCTTGCGCGACACGGAGAGCACCATAGGACAGCACCAATAATAAAACATGCAACTCAAACCAACCACGATCATCAATTAACCCATAGGACAAAATGGATCTACTCAAACATCATAGGATAGCCATACATCATGGGGAAATAATATATAGCGTTGAGCACCATGTTTAAGTAGAGATTACAGCAGGTAAAAGAGGGGTTGCACCGCTGCATACAGGGGGGGAAGAGTTGGTGATGATGGCGGTAAAGTTGTTGGTGAAGATTGCGGTGATGATGATGGCCCCCGGTGGCACTCCGGCGCCACCGGAAGCGAGGGGGAGAGAGCCCCCCTCCTTCTTCTTCTTCTTCATTGACCTCCTCCCTAGATGGGCGAAGGGTTTCCCTTCTGGTCCTTGGTCTCCATGGCATGGGAGGGGCAAGAGCCCCTCTGAGATTGGATCTGTCTCTATGTCTCTCTCTGTTTCTGCGTTCTCAGATCTGGCCTTTCACCATTTCTTTTATAACCCGAGATCCGTAACTCCGATTGGGCTGAATTTTGGACACGATCTCTATCCGGAAATTAGCTTTCTTGCGGAGAAAGAAGGGCTCCAACTGCCTTACGGGGTGGCCACGAGGGTCCAGGGCGCGCCTGACCCCCTGGGGCGCGCCCCCTGCCTCGTGGCCCCCTCGGGCATCGTCTCACGTTGATTCTTCTTCCCAAAAATCATAAATATTCCAGAAAAAATCTCCGTCGGTTTTTATCCCGTTTGGAATCCGTTTGATATGGGTTTTCTACGAAACAAAAAACTTGCAACAGACAGGAACTGGCACTGGGCACTGGATCAATATGTTAGTCCCAAAAATAGTATAAAAAGTTGCCAAAAGTATATGAAAGTTGTATAACATTGGCATGGAACAATCAAAAATTATAGATACGATGGAGACGTATCACATACCCGAATGAATTTCATAACCAATATTTTTAGTAGGTGCAGTAGGTTGAGTGGTAACTAATTGTGGTTCCATTCAAGGTGAAGATATCACGAACTAACCCCTCAAAGGATTGTTCTCCATAATAACAAGTGACAATAAATTTCAGCATGTAGTAATAATTTTTCCTTACCAATTTCCACTTACCAAGAGCGCTTCACTCCCTGGCAACGGCGCCAGAAAAGAGCCTTGATGACCCATAAGTATAGGGGATCAACCGTAGTCCTTTCGATAAGTAAGAGTTTCAAACCCAACAAGGAGTAGAAAGAAATGACAAGTGGTTTTCAACAAGGTATTCTCTGCAAGCACTGAAATTGTCGGTATCAGATAGTTTGATAGCAAGATAATTTGTAACGAGCAAGTAACGGTCACGGTAAATAATATGTAGCAAGGTAGCCCAATCCTTTTGTGGAAAAGGACGGGCCAAAACGGTCTCTTATGTTAAGCAAAGGTTTTTGAAGGTACACGGGAATTTCATCTAGTCACTTTCGTCGTGTTGGTTTGATTTGTGTTCGCTACTTTGATAATTTGATATATGGGTGGACCGGTGCTTAGGTGTTTTTCTTACTTGAACAAACCTTCTACTTATGATTAACCCCCTCGCAAGCACCTGCAACTACGAGAAAAGTATTAATATAAAATCTAACCATAGCATTAAACTTTTGGATCCAAATCAGTCCCTTATGAACTAGCGCATAAACTAGGGTTTAAGCTTCTGTCACTTGATACGTCTCCAATGTATCTATAATTTTTTATTGTTCCATGCTATTATATTATCTGTTTTGGATGTTTAATGGGCTTTATTATACACTTTTATATTATTTTTGGGACTAACCTACTAACCCAAGGCCCAGTGCAAATTGTTGTTGTTTTGCCTATTTCAGTGTTTCGTAGAAAAGGAATATCAAACGGAATCCAAACGGAATGAAACCTTTGGGAGAGTGATTTTTGGAACAACCGTGATCTAGGAGACTTGGAGTGGACGTCAAGAAAGAAGCGAGGCGGCCATGAGGCAGGGAGGCGCGCCTGCCCCCCTAGGCGCGCCCCCACCCTCGTGGGCCCCTCGCAGCTCCACCGACCTACTTCTTCCTCCTATATATACCCACATACCCCGAAACCATCCAGGAGCACCACGAAACCCTATTTCCACCACCGCAACCTTCTGTACCCGTGAGATCCCATCTTGGGGCCTTTTCCGGCGCTCCGTCGGAGGGGGAATCGATCATGGAGGGCTTCTACATCAACACCATAGCCTCTCCGATGATGTGTTAGTAGTTTACCACAGACCTTTGGGTCCATAGTTATTAGCTAGATGGCTACTTCTCTCTCTTTGGATCTCAATACAAAGGTCTCCTCGATCTTCTTGGAGATCTATTCGATGTAACTCTTTTTGCTGTGTGTTTGTCGAGATCCGATGAATTGTGGTTTTATGATCAAGATTATCTATGAACAATATTTGAATATCCTCTGAATTCTTTTATGTATGAGTTGTTATCTTTGCAAGTCTCTTCAAATTATCAGTTTGGTTTGGCCTACTAGATTGATCTTTCTTGCAATGGGAGAAGTGCTTAGCTTTGGGTTCAATCTTGCGGTGCTTGATCCCAGTGACAGCAGGGGAAACGACACGTATTGTATTGTTGCCATCGAGGATAAAAAGATGGGGTTTATATCATATTGCTTGAGTTTATCCCTCTACATCATGTCATCTTGCCTAATGCGTTACTCTGTTCTTATGAACTTAATACTCTAGATGCATGCTGGATAGCGGTCGATGTGTGGAGTAATAGTAGTAGATGCAGAATCGTTTCGGTCTACTTGTCGTGGACGTGATGCCTATATACATGATCATGCCTAAATATTCTCATAACTATGCACTTTTCTATCAATTGCTCGACGGTAATTTGTTCACCCACCGTAATACCTATGCTATCTTGAGAGAAGCCACTAGTGAAACCTATGGCCCCCGGGTCTCTTTTCCATCATATTAATCTTCCGTCAACTAGCTATTTCTTTTGTCGTTTATTTTGCAATCTTTCCTTCTATTCTTTATCATAAAAATACCAAAAATATTATCTTATCATCTCTATCAGATCTCACTTTTGCAAGTGGCCGTGAAGGGATTGACAACCCCTTTATCACGTTGGTTGCAAGGTTCTTATTTGTTTGTGTAGGTACGAGGACTTGCGTGTGGCCTCCTACTGGATTGATACCTTGGTTCTCAAAAACTGAGGGAAATACTGACGCTACTTTGCTGCATCACCATTTCCTCTTCAAGGGAAAACCAACGCATGCTCAAGAGGTAGCAAGAAGGATTTCTGGCGCTGTTGCCGGGGAGTCTACACACAAGTCAAGACATACCAAATACCCATCACAAACTCTTATCCCTCGCATTACATTATCTGTCATTTGCCTCTCGTTTTCCTCTCCCCCACTTCACCCTTGCCATTTTATTCACCCTTTTTCGTTCGCCTTCTTCCCGTATGTATCTTTGTTTGTGTTTCCATGTGCCTTCTATTTGCTTGCCACTTTGCTTGCTAAAAATTTATTGATATGGATCCACTTAAAGTTTTCTACTTGGATCATCTTCGATCCTTATGTGCTCTTGCTGAAACCCCAACTAGCCTAGTTGATGGGAAATCTTTAGATCAGCATGCCCATTTTGTGCGTCACCGTTTGTCTGAAAAAGGGAGACTCTTATGGGATCAAATAAAACGATTGTTGTGTTATGCTTGGAATCTTTGTGAAATTTATGATTTTACTTGTTGCTCTAAGAACCCTAAAAAACACATCCCTTACCTATGTGAGTTTAATGATAATGAAATCTTATCTTCTTATGCAAAGGGTGTTTATTGTTACTACGATAGCGAACAAATTGAAGAATTTGTTGCTTTTAACGGTGCTTATGAAGTTGCTTCTTTGATTGAAAAGTATGATACTACTCTCTATGACTCTGAAAATTCCGTCATACTTAAATATTGCAATGAAAACCTTGCTCATAATGTCTATGTCCAAGAATTTATTGAAAGAAGGACCGTTGCTTTGGAAGAAAATAATGATATGCATGAATCTATAGATAATGATGATTCCGATGATTTGGTTGAAATATCCCTTGATGAACATGATGCTTGCTATTCTTGTGGCCATGAAGCCAATATTTATGAAGACGTATTTGCTATAGTTCCTTATGTTAAAAATGAGATCGTTGCTATTGTACCCATGCTTGATAGCTCCCTCAATGAAAAGCATGATTTCAATAATTTTACTATAAATTCTCTTGATGTCAATTGTGCTAATAATATGCAAAACCCTAAGCTTGGGGATGCTAGTTTTGCTATGACTACTATTTGTTGCAATGATCATGATTGGGGTGATTCTTCTTATGATCTTGAAAATTTATTTGAGCCCCATGATGACTATGAGATTGATAATAATGTTTGCAATAATATTGAAAGTGGGTTTGGAAGAGTGTCAACTGTAGATCCCACATATTTGGAGAATGTTCAATCTTATGAAGTTTTTGATAAAAGTGGGTTTGGAGAGGTCATGACTTTAGTTAATGTTAATCCCACTATTTTGGAAGAGTGCCGACTTTGCATACATGTGGATCGTGCTAAGAATATGTTTTGTGATAGCTATATTGTTGAATTTGCTTATGATCCTACATCTAATTATTATGAGAGAGGAAAATATGGTTATAGAAATTTTCATGTTACTAAATTACCTCTCGTTATGTCGAGATTGCTATTGTTTCTTTCCGCTTCCTTGCATATGCTAGTTTTTGCTTGCCTTGATAATTTGTTTGCCTATAAGATGCCTATGCATAGTAAGTATGTTAGACTTAGATGTGTTTGTCACGTGTTGCTCTCTTTGTGCTTCAATTCTTGTCTTTCATGTTAGCATCATTGAAATCCCAATGCCTAGCTAGGGGCGTTAAACGATAGCGCTTGTTGGGAGGCAACCCAATTTTATTTTTGTTTCTTGATTTTTGGTTCTGTTTAGTAATAAATCTTTCATCTAGCCTCTGTTTAGATGTGTTTTCATGTTTTAATTAGTGTTTGTGCCAAGTAGAACCTTTGGGAAGAGTTGGGTGAAGTCTTTTTGATCTTGCTGTAAAAAACAGAAACTTTAGCGCTCACGAGATTAGCTACAACTTTTTACTGGAGAGTGCTATTTAGTTGATTCTTTTTGAAGATGATTAATAGATAAGTTACTCACGTCCAGAAATTTATTTTAGAATTTTTGGAGTTCCAGATGCATGCGTTTGATACAGATTACTACAGACTGTTCTGTTTTTGACAGATTCTGTTTTTCGTGTGTTGTTGGCTTATTTTGATGAATCTATGGCTAGTATCGGAGGTTATGAACCATAGAGAAGTTGGAATACAGTAGGTTTAACACCAATATAAATAAATAATGATTTAATTACAGTACCTTAAAGTGGTTTTTTGTTTTCTTTCGCTAACGGAGCTCATGAGATTTTCTGTTAAGTTTTGTGTTATCAAGTTTTCAAGTTTTGGGTAAAGATTTGATGGATTATGGAACAAGGAGTGGAAAGAGCCTAAACTTGGGGATGCCCAAGGCACCCCAAGGTAAAATCCATGGACAACCAAAAGCCTAAGCTTGGGGATGCCCCAGAAGGCATCCCCTCTTTTGTCTTCGTCCATCGGTAACTTTACTTGGAGCTATCTTTTTATTCACCACATGATATGTGTTTTGCTTGGAGCGTATTGTATGATTTGAGTCTTTGCTTTTTAGTTCACCACAATCATCCTTGCTGTACACACCTTTTGGGAGAGACACACATTAATCGGAATTTATTAGAATACTCTATGTGCTTCACTTATATCTTTTGAGCTAAATAATTTTGCTCTAGTGCTTCACTTATATCTTTTAGAGCACGGTGGTGGTTTTATTTTATAGAAATTATTGATCTCTCATGATTCACTTATATTATTTTGAGAGTACTTTAGAACAACATGGTAATTTGCTTTGGCTATAAAATTAGTCCTAATATGATAGGCATCCAAGATGGATATAATAAAAACATTCATAAAAGTGCATTGAATAATAAGAGAAGTTTGATACTTGATGATTGTTTTGAGATATGGAGATAGTGATATTAAAGTTGTGCTAATTGAGTAGTTGTGAATTTGAGAAATACTTGTGTTGAAGTTTGCAAGTCCCGTAGCATGCACGTATGGTAAATGTTGTGTAACAAATTTGAAACATGAGGTGTTCTTTGATTGTCATCCTTATGAGTGGCGGTCGGGGACGAGCGATGGTCTTTTTCTACCAATCTATCCCCCTAGGGGCATGCGCGTAGTTCTTGGTTTTTGATGACTTGTAGATTTTTGCAATAAGTATGTTAGTTCTTTATGACTAATGTTGAGTCCATGGATTATACACACTCTCACCCTTCCATCATTGCTAGCCTCTTCGGTACCGTGCATTGCCCTTTCTCACCTTGAGAGTCGGTGCAAACTTCACCGGTGCATCCAAACCCCGTATTGCGATATGCTCTATCACACATAAACCTCCTTATATCTTCCTCAAAACAGCCACCATACCTACCTATTATGGCATTTCTATAGTCATTCCGAGATATATTGCCATGCAACTTTCCACCTTCCGTTTATTATGACGTGCTTCATCATTGTCATATTGCCTTGCATGATCATGTAGTTGACATCGTATTTGTGGCAAAGCCACCATGCATATTATTTCATACATGTCACTCTTGATTCATTGCCCATCCCGGTACACTGCCGGAGGCATTCATATAGAGTCATATTTTGTTCTAGTATCGAGTTGTAATCATTGAGTTGTAAATAAATAGAAGTGCGATGATCATCCTTAATAGAGCATTGTCACCAAATAAAAAAGAGAAAGGCCAAATAAAAAAAGAAAGGCCCAAAAAAAGAAATAAAATCATCGTAAAGTTTTATTCATTTGGACTTCGTTTGATATTCCTTTTCTGTAGAACTCAAAAACAAGAAAAAAAAATAGAAACTGACACTGGGCTCTGGGTTAATAAATTAGTCCCAAAAGTAATATGAAATAGCATATTAATGCATATAAATCATCCAAAATAGATAATATAATAGCATTAAACAATCAAAAATTGTAAATACATTAGAGACGTATCAGGATCATGTTAAGTCGATGCAGAAGGATGTGTTGTGTGTCCGCGCACTGGATGCTTGCATTTATATGGCTCTATCAGCATAGCCGAATAAACTAAATCTAGGGACCGGTGCTCTTGACCTTCCCAGCTACTTCGAGTGGAAATCAGATCCTCCAAGCCAAATAAGAAAGACCGTTCAGGTCATGGTGATAGAGAAGAAAGAGACCACTCACCTCCGACAATGGCACGTGTGGCTCGCCTGAATGTCGGGTTGAATCCACGGTGTTGGGCTAGCGTAGCACCCGCTAGCAGCAATCATGGGGCTCCGAGATGGCGTCACCGTGCAGATCTTTGATCATAAACTCAAAGTTCATCGGATCCCAACAAACACACCACAAAAAGAGTTACATCAAATAGATCTCCAAGAGACCATTGTATTGAGAATCAAGAGAGAGAGAGAGAGAGAGAGAGAGAGAGAGAGAGAGGACGCCATCTAGCTACTGCCTACGGACCTGTAGGTCTAAAATGAACTACTCACGCATGATCGGAGAGGCACCAATGGGGATGATGAACCCCTCTGTGATGGTGTCTAGATTGGATCTCATGGTTCTGGAACTTGCGGCAGCTGGAATTGTGTTTCGTCGACTCCCCTAGGGTATTTGGATTTTCGGGGTATTTATAGAGCAAAGAGGCAGTGAGGGAGGGCACGAGGTGGGCACAACCCACCAGGGCACGCCTAGGGCCCCAGGCGCGCCCAGGTGGGGCACCCCAGGCGTGCCCTGGTGGGTTGTGCCCCCCTCGGGGCACCCCTCTGGTACTTATTTGGCCCAAGTTGATCCTTCTGGTCCAGAAAAATTCTCCAAAAAGTTTCGCTGCGTTTGGACTCCTTTTGGTACTGATTTTCTACGAAGTAAATAACAAGCAAAAAAAACAACTGGCACTGGGCACTATGTCAATAGGCTAGTCCCATAGAATGATATAAAGTTGCTATAAAATGATTGTAAAACATCCAAGAATGATAATATAACAGCATGGAACAAGCAAAAATTATAGATACGTTGGAGACGTATCAAGAGGCAGTAAGAGGAAGGCGCAACTATCAGTGCGACGGTAGTAAAAAAATTACACGATTGGTTTCGTTGAAAAGGGAAAAAGGAAGCATTGTTGACGTTGCAGATTTGCTTATGTGGATGGCTACATGTTGATTGCTGATGTGGATAGGTTACATGTCAAGAGAAATGTGGTAGTGAGGATGAACTATTTAGGTATTATAGATACACAACATCACATCTAAACTTTTTATGAAATTTCAAAACACGATGGTTTTTAAAATGGATATTTTTTCGAACACAAACTTTTTTCAAATTTATGAATAAATTTTTGAAAACTTGAACAATTTCTTGAGTCTATGAACATTTTTTTGAACGTGAACTTTTTTACAAAATTTCAAAACATAATTATTTTTTTAATGCAACCTTTTTCAAATTTTCAAAACAAGATTGTTTTTAAAGTGAATATGTTTTAAAATTCTAGACAAAATTTGGAAGTTGAACATTTTTTGAAAAACACTCAAAATTGTGGACGTGTTCTAAAAACGTCAAAGAATTTTGAAAAACATCAAACATTTTTCAAAGCATGGACATTTTCTAGAAAAATGGAAAAAAACAAATTCCGAACATCTTTTAGAAATTTTGAATTTATGAAAAAGGAAAAAGAAACAGAAAACAAAAAAAGAAAGAAATCAAGGAAAAGCATTGAAGAAAGAAAACAGAAAAAGGGAAAAACCTAAAAATAGTGTAAAAGACTGATCCTAGCTACTTGGGATGGTCCATCTACGGTTTACTCGCTGATCATTTCAGAGATTTCTTTTAGGGGTAAAACCAAGTTTTATACATCAAACACCATAGGGTGTGGGATAGAGTTTGGGTCATGCCATTTGCCAAACCAAACATGGCGTCCGAGACCTAACGAAAGAGAAAACCTGCCTAGATTATGTGCTTCGACATTTACAGCATGATCTTTAGATAAAAAAATTACAATCAAATAAATACGGTAGCAACTTGATCTCATTGATAATGGTTCGTTTCCAAATAGTTGGCTCACATTTTTGAGAGAAAATTTAGCCTTGATGGGCTGGGAAATTGGGCCAGCCATCCTCGAGTGCGACCGGCTTGTCTTTGTATAGTATAAAGCCCATCACGTTGCCCAAGAGCCCACCCTTATCTGTTTTTCTACAGGACCCATATATGTTCGGTTCCTTCAGCACGACGGGCCGCCTCCCAGCCTCCCTCGCCCGCTCGATAGCTCCCCCGCCATCGGAGCTAGGCCCTTGAACCTCCCCCCCCCCACCCCCAAGGTTGCGAGCCTATCCCTTCCCGACATCTCTTCCACGTGACCTCGCCCCACCCAACGTTCTCCCCCAAGTGCTTTGTCGAGTGTTGTGGAAAAAACTCTTGGCAAAATAGTGGAACTCACGCAAAATGTGCTTTACCGAGTGCTACACTCGGTAAAAGGGGGTATGGAGGGAAACAAAATCATGCTTTTTTTCCTTCTCGGGAAGCTGCGCTTCCCATGGAAGGCTTCATCAAAAACCAGAAAAAAAAGATTTTTTTTTCATCAAAACCTAGGGAAAATAAAAGACAAAAACATGTGTAAAAAACAAAATTTTAAGGGTGTACCAGTCTCAAGCAATGAGTGTTAGGCATCACTGAAGTCTTTTTGTCCGCATGACCTAAAGACTTGTTACACTTGAGGACTGTGAATCCTCCAGCCGGTTAGGTGTTGCGTTCTGAGCATCCAAGAGTCATTGTGGATTGCCGGTGAACGAAGTCTGTGAAGGTTTGGAAGTCTACCTTGAAGACTTACCAGAGTGATTGGGCAAGGACTAAGTGTCCTTAGCTCAAGGGGAATAAGGTTAAGACGCGGTCTTCTGAGTTGAATCTCAGCCTCTCTAACCAGACGTACAGTTGTCACAGCAACTGGAACTGGTCCAACAAATCCTTTGTCTTCACCAAGAAATTGGTTCTATCTCTTCCTTCACTTATTTATAGTTTGTCTTCGTGAAGTCTTTTGCTTGTTTTTCTTATTTGTTTGACTTCACTGTGTGACGACTATTGTTGTTTGGCTTCACACTATCTTACATCTTTATCCATACTACCTAGCTGCTAATAGTCTTCATGCTTTAGCTTCATTACTTGCTTGACTATGGCTTGTCTAGTGTAGTCTACCTTCCGCTGCATGTTTATAGGTTCATTTCTATCGTTTGTCTTCGAAACTCCCATGTTTTGAAGACTTTCATAAAAATCGCCTATTCACCCTCCTCTAGTCGATAATTAGCACTTTCAATTGGTATCAGAGCAAGGTACTCCCTTGTTCTATGTGATTCGGTTTAACCACCTGGAGTTTTAGCTATGTCGACTGCAGGGATAATCAAAGTCTCCGCTGCGTGCCCTGTCTTCGATGGCACTGATTACCCTTACTGGAAGAATAAGATGTGTATGCATCTTGAAGCCATTGATGTCGACCTCTGGTATGTCGTTAAGAACAGCGTTCCCAAGGGCGGTGAAGGTGTCACCCCTACCAATGTCAAGAAGTTAATTCAACTGGACTCTACTGCCAAGAACATCATCTGTGGTCATCTGACCAAAGGACAATATGGCCGTGTGAGTGCTCTGCAAAATTCGAAGCTAGTTTGGGACTGGTTGTCCAAGGTCAACGAAGGCGTCTCAACCGAGGGAGACTCAAGGATCAGTGTTCTTCAGAACCTCTTCAACCGCTTCAAGAGAAACAACAATGAGAATGTCCAGCTCACGTTTGATTGCCTCACTGACATCACAAATGAGCTTCATGCTCTTGGCACCACAGAGATCACCAAGCATGAAATGTCAAGACACTCCTGAGATCACTTGACAACTTGTTTGACACCCTAGCCTTAATGATCCAAGAACGCCCTAACTTCAAGACTCTCGATCCGTCTGACATATACTTGAGAGGCTCAACACACATGAGTTCCAGTTATCTGAGAAAATAGAGATCTATGTTTCTAGCTATGGACGTACTCGTGCTTTGAAGGCAAAAGTTGTTTCCTCATCTGAAGAAGAATCTGATTGCAGTTCTGGGGATCCTGAAGACATTGGAAAGGAGCTTGCTATGCTTGTGAAGAAGTTCCAGAAATTCACCAAGAAGAAAGGCTTCAGAAAGTCTTCAAGATCCAGCTCAAGAAATGGTGAAGCTTCCACTCATAACCACAAGAAGAGAACCTTCCACAAGTGCAAGAAACCTGGTCACTACATCTCTGAGTGTCCTCAGTGGGACAATGAGAACAACAAGAAGAAGAAGAGCAAGGAATATGATTCTAATGACAAGAAGAAGAAGAGATCCTCAAAGTCTTCTTCCAAGTCTTCCTCCAAGTCTTCATCACATAAGAAGAGCTCATCTGGCAAGGCTCGTGCTTTTGGTGGCAAGGAGATGGATTCAGAGGAGGAGTCTGCTTCTGAGGAGGCAGAGGTGGAGTCCGAGGAGGAGTCCAACTCTGGTGTTGCAAGTCTGGCTCTAGCCACAGCCTATGTTGCCAAGTCCATCTTCAACACTGAAGACAATGGCTCCTTCACCAACGCTGATGCTAATGACAAGGTCGACTCTGCCCCCACCTACTGCTTCATGGCACATGGTGCCAAGGTAAACTCACGCGATGCTTACTTTCAAACATCAAGTGAAGATGACTCTGATTGTGAATCCAAACCCATCTACAAAACACTTGCTAAAATTGCAACTGAACAACAGAAAGCTATGGAACATATTCAAAAACTGATAGACAAAAGCGATGACCTGCTGGACGCGGAAATGACCTTATCTCAGTCCTTAATCGAAGACATAAAAAATCTTCATGTTAAGTACGAGGAACTTGAAAGTCTTCCTGAAATGCTCTCAATAACTCATGAAAAGCTTTCCTATGATTATCTTCAAAGGAAGCAAGAACTTGAGAAATTGAGAGCAGTTCATGAAGATCTTCAAAAAGAGAACGAGTCACTTCGCGCTCAACAGATCAGTCCCGCTCAGGAAGGATTTGAACCACCATGTCTAAAATGCCTTGAGCGTTGAGGGAGTCCTGGATTAGGGGGTGTTTGAGTAGCCGGACTATACCTTCAGCCAGACTCCAGGACTATGAAGATACAAGATTGAAGACTCCGTCCCGTGTCCGGATGGAACTTTCCTTGGCGTGGAAGGCAAGCTTGGCGATGCGGATATTCAAGATCTCCTACCATTGTAACCGACTCTGTGTAACCCTAATCCTATCCGGTGTCTATATAAACCGGAGGGTTCTAGTCCGTAGGACAACTTCATCATACAACAATCATACCATAGGCTAGCTTTTAGGGTTTAGCCTCCTTGATCTCGTGGTAGATCTACTCTTGTACTATCCATATCATCAATATTAATCAAGCAGGAGTAGGGTTTTACCTCCATCGAGAGGGCCTGAACCTGGGTAAAAACATCGTGTCCGTTGTCTCCTGTTACCATCCGGCCTTGACGCACAGTTCGGGACCCCCTACCCGAGATCCGCCGGTTTTGACACTGACATTGGTGCTTTCATTGAGAGTTCCTCTGTGCCGTCGCAATCAGGAAGGATGCCTCTTCCCGTCTTTAAAGACGGCGTCGTTGCTAAGGGAGCCTTGGCTGTCGGCCAAACTCTCCGGCTAGGTGGTTTCCTCATGACCGCCTGTTCGGCCGTTGCGCCGACGGTGACCTCTCGGGTCATCAAAAGCAACCTTCACGTTACCTCGGAACTTGTCAAGCAGCTGGATCCGAAGGAGCTCTCTTCCGTAAACGAGCTCTTGGATCGCATCGCCGCCCTGGGGGTCGCCATGGATTACGACCAGGTTGGGCTTAAACCCGATCTAAGAGAAATTAACTCTCCCCAGGCCACCCACCACGTCGCCGTGGTAGAGGCGCAGTGCGGCGACCATTCATCTATTTTAAGGACTAGTTACGTCCGAATTCCCGACCCCTCCTAGCTGGATACCCGCGGAGGGGAGGATGTGACTCAAGACCTGAGCTTAGAATCAGGCAACGGGCCAGACTCATTGGACAACATCCAAGAATCCGAACCTCAGAGTTCGGAAGCTCTTCAGCCTTTGAATCTTAGAACGGGCGAGGTTTCAGATTCAACGCCACCCGCCCACCTCAACATAAGCGATCTTTCCCAAATCAGGCAAAAGCCCGAGGAAACAGTACATCATTACTGGGCCAGATTCCTCCTGGTTATGAACAGGATAAAGGATTGCCGCGAGGGAGACGCAATCTCAATCTTCTGCAGTAATTGCACGGATGAGGGAATCCTCAACGCCATAAGTCATCGTGATATTACACGCTTCGCTGACTTGGCGTCCATAGTACAAAAGTACTGTGCGATGGAAAGCGCCTGGAAAACCGAAATAAAATTTTGGGATAATCCGGCCCCGAATAGCAATCCCGTCCGAAATAAAAGGGTGCATCATCGTCAGACACCCAGGTTAAACACCAAAAAACCAAAACCCTCTACAGGGCATGGAACCGTACTAGAAAGATGGCTTGATGGACCCTGTAAAATTCATAGTACAGAGGACACCACACCAACTCACAGCCTTAGAGCATGTTGGATACTCCGGCAGGTGGCCAAAATTGGCGAGGACCTCTTAATTTTGGAGACCACAGAAAGCCACCCCGGGGACACCAGTACCGTTCTCACAGTCTTCGAGACTTTTGCATCAAACAATATGCGAAAAAGAACACTCCGCAGCCTGGCCGAAGTCTACCAAGTAGCAACAATAAACCCATGGAGCGACACTGCTATTACCTTTAATGGAAGTGATGAACCTAAATTCCGAACAGCCCGAGCACCAGCCGCATTGGTCCTCAGTCCCATAGTGGACGGCTTTCGCCTTACCAAGGTGCTCATGGATGGAGGCAGCGGACTGAACCTCATTTATGAGGAAACCCTTCAAAAAATGGAAATAGACTGGAACCGCATCGAGCGAAGCAGCACAACCTTTAGAGGAATAATCCCCAGTAGGGAAGCGCGCTGCACAGGAAAAATCACACTAGATGTGGTGTTCGGCACGCCGGATAATTACAGGTCCGAAGAGGTCACATTTCAGGTGGCCCCGTTCAGAAGCGGATATCACGCTCTGCTAGGGTGGGAAGCATTTACAATCTTCCAGGCAATACCCCATTACGGGTACATGAAGCTAAAGATGCCCGGGCTGAACGGAATTATCACTCTCGCTAGTGATCCGGACATAGCGCTCTGCGCCGAAAACAAGACAGCCGCATTGGCCCTTGATGCACTATCCGAAGCCTTAGCGGCTGAGGAACTGACTGCGCTGCGCTCCACGGTTAACAGGGATGATGTGATACTCGACAAGATATCGAAATCCACATCCTTCAAGCCAGCAGACGAAATAGTCAAATTCCAGGTCCATCCAACAGACCCTAATAAAACAGCTTCCATCGGGGCACGATTAAACCCTGATGTGGACGCCGCACTGCGAGAATTTCTACGTGAAAATTGGGACATCTTCGCCTGGCACCCTTCAGACATGCCAGGAATCCCACACAGGCTGGCCGAACATAGCTTAAATATCCTAAAAGGATTCAAACCTATCAAACAAGCCCTTCGGTGTTTTTCCGAACCCAAGAGACAGGCTATGGGAGAGGAGTTAGCCAAGCTATTGGAGGCCGGATTCATCAGAGACATAAAACATCCGGACTGGCTAGCAAACCTGGTGATGGTACCAAAGAAGGACAAATCCTGGCGCCTGTGTGTCGATTTTAAAGACCTTAACAAGGCTTGCCCAAAGGATCCCTTCCACCTCCCCCGTATCGATCAAATTATCGATGCCACCGCAGGACACGATTCGTTGTGTTTCCTCGACGCATACTCCGGTTACCATCAAATCAAGATGGCAGAATCAGACCAAGCCGCCACGGCATTCATCACACCATACGGCCCATTCTGCTTCAACACAATGCCCTTCGGGCTGAAAAACGCCGGCGCAACATATCAGCGCATGATTCAGACATGTCTGGCAAACTAGATCGGCAAGACAGTAGAGGCGTACGTGGATGGTGTGGTCGTCAAAACAAGACATGTCGAATCTCTAGTAGACGACTTGAGGCTAACATTTGACAACCTCCGGAAATACGACATCAAGCTCAACCCGGAAAAATGCGTTTTCGGCGTTCCAGCCGGAAAGCTTTTGGGCTTCATTGTATCTGGAAGAGGAACTGAAGCAAATCCGGCCAAGATCTGAGCTTTGTCGCAACTGGATATCCCAAAGGACCTCAAACAAATACAAAAATTAACTGGATGCATGGCAGCTCTAAGCCGCTTTATCTCCCGCTTGGGAGAAAAGGCACTGCCCCTTTATCGCCTCCTTCGACGCACCGAACACTTCGAGTGGACGGAGGCCGCCACGGCCGGACTCGATGAAATAAAAGCCATATTGGCAACAAACCCAGTCCTGGCCGCACTGAATACCGGCGAACCAATGCTATTGTACATTGCAGCAACACATCAAGTTGTCAGCACAGTGCTCGTCGTCGAGCGGGAAACGGACGGACACAAACTCCCCCTTTAAAGGCCGGTCTACTGCGTGTCCACTGTCCTCACTCCATGCAAATCACGGTACCCGCATTATCAAAAGATTGCATACGTAGTATTCATGGCATCCCGGAAGCTACGACACTACTTTCAAGAGTGTTCCATAACAGTAGCCTCGGAAGTACCACTCAACGATATTATCAACAACCGCGATGCAACGGGCCGGATCGCAAAATGGGCCATCGAGCTCCTCCCATTCGATATAACCTATAAACCACGGCGAGCTATTAAATTGCAAGTTTTGGCCGACTTCGTCGCAGAATGGACGGAGGCCGAGCTCCCTAAAGAGTACGGCACATATTCAAACTGGATCATGCATTTCGACGGCTCCAAAATATTTGCCGGACTAGGGGCTGGCGTTGTCTTGACGTCCCCCACAGGAGACACAGTTCAATATGTGCTCCAGATCATGTACATGGACTCCAACAATGCAGCCGAATATGAGGCCCTCCTACATGGTCTCCGGATGGCTGTATCCATGGGCATTCAACGCCTAGAGGTACGCGGGGACTCGAACCTCGCGATATCCCAAATAAACGGAGACTTCGACACCAAGGATCCAAAAATGGCAGCTTACCGCAACACCGTCCTAAAAATGTCAGCTCGGTTCAAAGGGTTGGAGTTTCATCATATAGCCCGAGAAAACAATCAGGCAGCGGATGTCCTGGCACGCATTGGAGCAAAACGCGATGCAGTCCCCCCCCCCCCAACATCTTTTTAGAAAGACTGTTCAAGCCATCCGTAGCATGGGAGGGAGAACCCGCAGATAACAGCCCGGACCTAACAGCACCACTCGACGCCGAACAATCTAACACAATTGGAGGCTCTGCCATCAAAATTACACCTTCAGCCCACGTAATAATGGCGGTCATCGCCCCGTGGACAGAACCATTCCTAGCCTACCTTATTAGGAAGGAACTCCCAGAGGACCAAAATGAGGCACGCTGCATAGTGCGGTGATCTAAAGCCTATAAAGTCCACGAGGGAGAGCTTTATAAGAAAAGCACTACCGGAGTCCTTCAAAGGTGCATCTCTGAAGAGGAAGGGTGGAACCTGCTAGCTGAAATTCATGCCGGACTCGGTGGTCACCACGCTGCAGCTCGGTCCCTTGTAAGCAAGGCTTTCCGTACAGGCTTTTACTGGCCGACGGCCCGAGCAGACGCTCAGGACTTGGTCCAACGATGCGTCGGTTGCTAGCTTTTTACAAATCAAAGCCATATGCCACCCATCGCCCTCCAAACTATCCCCATCACTTGGCCTTTCGCGGTCTGGGGGCTTGACATGGTTGGACCCCTTAAAGGCGGAACCAACAAGAAAAAATACTTACTGGTCATGGTGGATAAGTTCACCAAATGGATAGAAGCCAAGCCTGTTAAGACGGCCGAATCCGGACCTGTGATAGACTTCATATCCGGGGTTGTACACCGTTACGACGTCCCCCACAGCATCATCACTGATAACGGCACAAACTTCACCGCCGACGAGGTAAAACTCTGGTGCAAAAACATGGGCATCAAGCTCGACTATGCTTCCGTCTATCACCCACAAACTAACGGCCAGGTCGAACGTGCAAATGGTCTTATCATGAGCGGCATTAAACCCAGACTAGTGCGGTCCCTCAAGGAATCTAACACGCACTGGGTAGAGGAGCTCGACTCCGTACTCTGGGGGCTGCAGACCACGCCGAATCGCACCACCGGATACACACCATTCTTTATGGTGTACGGCGCAGAGGCAGTTCTGCCCTGCGACATAATTCATGACTCACCTCGAGTGCGCATGTATGAAGAAAGAGAAGCCGAGCTTGATCGGCAGGACAACTTGGACGCCTTGGAGGAGGAGTGTGACGTGGCAAAAGCCCGTTCCGCATTTTATCAACAGCAGGCTCGAAGATATCAAAGCAGAGAAATACGGGCCAAAAATTACAATGTTGGTGAACTAGTTATACGCCTGTCGGATAAGAAAAAGGACAAACTCAAGCCCAAGTGGGAAGGTCCATTCATAATCGACCAAGTCCTGACTGGTGGAGCGTACCGCCTGCGAGATGCATCGGATAACCGACTCGAGCCGAACCCATGGAATGCCGCCCGTCTTCGAAGATTCTATGCCTAGCGCCGGACTCTGTGTTTGTCTCCTTCCTCTGTCCAGTTTTTTATATTTTTTGTCTCAAATTTCTCTCCTTCCCCTCTTTTCTCTTATAGCCCTTAAAGGCTCGTCAAGTGACGCGCTACCCGCGCTCATTAAACCTAGGGGCTTCTTTCACAGAAGCTTATTTATATGGGCTTCACGCCCAACACATGCGTCAAACTTCCGCATGTACCTTTTCTTCACCATTATATGCATCGATATGACTTAAGTTTTGGCCAAGCTGGGTTGCCTGGCTCCTGCGCTTACCCCTACGTTCCCGATTGTTCGGCTAGGCGGTAAAGGGAGCACCTCTGCGATTGTTACTGCCGGATCAGCCGGATGTGTACCTCAGACTGGGTGAAGCCGAAAGCTAGCGTTCTTAAGGGAATATTCGGTCGGTGAACTAAAAGATGACCTTTTTTACTTATTCATATACATGCCCCCAGATGATTTTCCTGCATTTGCAGTCCGGACATGCACTTTAGGACATGCCTCCCAGAGAAAGGAACCCCTAACGGAACTATTCTCTCTGGAACATGTTTCTTACTAACCATGTAATATAACATAACTAGTTGGGCACTTGTCTGATAAAGCACTAATGACCCCTACGCCTGGTCTCCATGCATACCCCGGTTCTTACATAACCGGTATGGTATTCGGACACACTCCGGACCATCAGGTCCCGAGGTAGAAGCGAAAAGGTCGGCAATGACAAACGATCTACAATTCGGCTAGAAGGCATTACACATGTCAATTACATAGTCACTCTGACTGATTGTATTCCTCTTCTATAGCATCTAACAGGCTGTCTAACTTACAGTCCTGCTGGGAATACTTTGCGGCCAACTCTACTTGGCCGTACACTAGGCTTACAGGGATCTCCTTCCCGTCAGGCCCCACAGGTCCGACCTCGGCCATGTGGTTTGGGTCAGACTTCGTAAACCGGGTCTTTACCATGGCCCAAGCCTCCCTAGCGCCTTGTCGGCAGGCCGATATCTTCCACAACCGGAAGCGCCGTCGAGCTCCCTTTAGCTTCTCCGCAAGCTCTCCAAGGCCCTCGGGCATGGAGTGGGAAGGCCATAAGGCTTGGGCAACGCCTCGCATCGCCTGCTGAACTCGCTCATGCAGTTGCAAGAGCTCGGGAAGAAGGTCACCCGTAGAACCGGGCATCTCCTCTACAGGACGACCTGTGAGCATACCTATAGACATTACTCTCTTAGTGGACTTCCTCGCCGAACTCTTTTTTCGAAGTTCGTTCAAGCACTTACTAAATATGCCGCGTCGAAGCCGCTGATTCTCCTTCGTGAAGTCCGACAGCTGGCCACGAACACCTTTAAGTTCAACACCCAGCTTGGTGTTGGCATCCTGAAGATCATTCTTCTCCTGCCTCACCTTTGTCAGCATACTCTCACCGGCCTCTAGCCGGCATAAGAGTTGCTGCCTCTCCGGATCGAGTCCGGCGCCATCTGCAATATGATTTGTCAGATTTGCACCCACGCCGCAAAATACTAATCTTTCGAAGTGTATCTTACCAGAGGGGGTCTCTTTGGGCTCCCCTGTCGCGGCTAGTGCGGCCTCCAGTTGGGCTTTGCACTCTTCCAGCTCCTAGGTCAGTACGGTATTCTTCTCTGTAAGAACCTGCATAACAAATGATCCTTAAATCAGTTACTCTAACTGTTTCAAGTCTCGGGGGCTACTAGTATATATATATTTGACCAAAATTTTCTTACCCGTATGTCTTTTACATACTGCTCCGTGGCTCTGGCTAAACCATTCTAAGCGGCACGGAGGTACGCATCTCCCGAATTGAAGGCATCTAATGCCTCTCGGGAGAAACAAGCGTCGCGAAGAGTTGTCCGGCGACGCCTGTGGTTCATGGCACTCTCCACCTCAGAATTTGTGGCAGACAGCCTGTCTGCATCCTCTGTCGGAGGAGCGTCCGGTGCGCGCCTTGTGCTCGCCTCCGCTTCCGGGCCAGGCGTTGGAGCCTGGCTGGTGGAGGCGCGATTGGCAACCTCACCGGATGTAGTCTGGCGAGGTCTCTTCGTCCTGAAGATAGCACGAACGTTAGTGTACCCTGAAGGAATAACACCAGGGAAAAAAGAGGGTGCGCTATACCTTTGCACCGGCATCTCAGTCCGGACCACATTCCTTTTTACCCCACGGGGCCCTGCGGCCCCTCGTTGGCTAGCCGCCGCAGGTTCGGCCTCCCGCCTCGGAAATCTCCCCTGCAAAACACGATTGTCGTCAGAAAAACCGAATTACGTGAGAATGGAATCCCTCTCAAGGGAATGAGGCTCCGGTCTCTATCACCTGGGAGGCCGGGATTAACCCTGGGTAATCAGCCGTAATGGCCACCAAGGTATTGCCCTTGCTTAGCTGATGGAACACCCCGTCAATAAGCTCCACCGATATGTCCGGATCCTCTTCGGAGTCCGGATCGAGGGACCGTTCTGGATCCTCGGGTTGTGGAGGACGGCTGTTTATATCCTTTACCTCCTGACGCAGTTCCTGCGTTAATGTCGTTAGACTACATATTTAATCATGGGAATATAAAATGAACGGGTAAGCGCAATTGTCCACTTACCCAACTTGGAGGGTTTTACATAGTAAATCCGCCCCGCGGGTTGACGCGGAGGAATTCCTCCTTTTCTCCCTTGTACAAAGAGGATAAAATCTTTACTAGAGCGGCAGCTGAGGCTGGCCCCTTACGACCGTAACGGGTGGCGTCGTCCTCCCCGTTAAAATCCCACATGGGGTGGCCTCTGTATTGAAGCGGCTACACCCCCCGCATAATGCATGCGGCCATGACTCCAATCATGGTTAGCCCGGAATGAGCCAATAGTCTTATCCGGCCCATCAGGTAAAGGACGTCTCTGTCGCTTTCTCTCTGAGAGCTCCGCGGACGCCAGCTCAAGAGTTTCTTTAACGGAGTGATGTTGAACTCAGGGAGACCGACCCGGATAGGGTCCGACAGCGGGACATCGTCTATATAAAACCATTCCGAAGGCCAGTCCTCGGACGCCTTCTTTGGGGTTCCGGATAGGTATCCGGTCCCAGCGATGTGCCACACTTCGGCTCCGCCCACTTGATATATGGACCCCTCTTGAGAACGGGGCACCAGGCAGAATATCCTCTTCCACAGTGCGAAATGAGCCTCAAACACCTAAAAATAGCTCGCAAAGGGCGACGAAGCCCGCGATATGTAATATAGAGGCGGGCGTGAAATTGTGCAGCTGGAGGACGTAGAACTCCAGAAGCCCGCGGAGAAATGGATGAATTGGAAATCCCAGTCCCCTTATTAGATAAGGGACAAGGCACACCCGCTCTCCTTTAGAAGGATTGGGGGCGCTCTCCACTTGCTTTCCGCCATTATAGGTGGCGAGTCCAGCTCGGACCGGGACCATATATGCCTGAGGGAGAAATCCCTTGGCCTGAAGCGACATTAACTCACTGTGCGGGATGGAGCAACTCTCCCAGTCTCCGGGTTTAGGACTGGAAGGGCGAGAGGACTGCTAGTGTGATTTTTCCTGTGCAGCGCGCTTCCCTACTGGGGATTATTCCTCTAAAGGTTGTGCTACTTCGCTCGATGCGGTTCCAGTCTATTTCCATTTTTTGAAGGGTTTCCTCATAAATGAGGTTCAGTCTGCTGCCTCCATCCATGAGCACCTTGGTAAGGCGAAAGCCGTCCACTATGGGACTGAGGACCAATGCGGCTGGTGCTCGGGCTATTCGGAATTTAGGTTCATCACTTGCATTGAAGGTAATAGAAGTGTCGCTCCATGGGTTTATTGTTGCTACTTGGTAGACTTCGGCCAGGCTGCGGAGTGTTCTTTCTCGCATATTGTTTGATGCGGAAGTCTCGAAGACTTGTGAGAACGGTACTGGTGTCCCCGGGGTGGCTTTCTGCGGTCTCCAAAATAAAGAGGTCCTCGCCAATTTTGGCCACCTGCCGGAGTATCCAACATGCTCTAAGGCTGTGAGTTGGTGTGGCGTCCTCTGTACTATGAATTTTACAGGGTCCATCAAGCCATCTTTCCAGTACGGTTCCATGCCCTGTAGAGGGTTTTGGTTTTTTGGTGTTTAACCCGGGTGTCTGACGATGATGCACCCTTTTATTTCGGACGGGATTTCTATTCGGGGCCGGATTATCCCAAAATTTTATTTCGGTTTTCCAGGCGCTTTCCATCGCACAGTACTTTTGTACTATGGACGCTAAGTCAGCGAAGCGTGTAATATCACGATGACTTATGGCGTTGAGGATCCCCTCGTCCGTGCAATTACTGCAGAAGTTGAGATTGCGTCTCCCTCACGGCAATCCTTTATCCTGTTCATAACCAGGAGGAATCTGGCCCAGTAATGGTGTACTGTTTCCTCGGGCTTTTGCCTGATTTGGGAAAGATCGCTTATGTTCGGGTGGGCGGGTGGTGTTGAATCTGAAACCTCGCCCGTTCTAAGATTCAGAGGCCGAAGAGCTTCCCAACTCTGAGGTTCAGATTCTTGGATGTTGTCCAATGAGTCTGGCCCGTTGCCTGATTCTAAGCTCAGGTCTTGAGTCACATCCTCCCCTCCGCGGGTATCCGGCTTGGAGGGGTCGGGAATTCGGACGTAACTAGTCCTTAAAATAGATGAAGGGTCGCTGCACTGCGCCTCTACCACGGCGACGTGGTGGGTGGCCTGGGGAGAGTTAATTTCTCTTAGATCGGGTTTAAGCCCAACCTGGTCATAATCCGTGGCGACCCCCAGGGCGGCGATGCGATCCAAGAGCTCGTTTACGGAAGAGAGCTCCATTGGATCCAGCTGCTCGACAAGTTCCGAGCTGACGTGAAGGTTGCTTTTGATGACCCGAGAGGTCACCGTCGGCGCAACGGCCGAACAGGCGGTCATGAGGAAACCACCTAGCCGGAGAGTTTGGCCGATAGCCAAGGCTCCCTTAGCAACGGCTCCCTCTTTAAAGACGGGAAGAGGCATCCTTCCTGATTGCGACGGCACAGAGGAACTCTCAATGAAAGCACCAATGTCGGTGTCAAAACCGGCGGATCTCGGGTAGGGGGTCCCGAACTGTGCGTCAAGGCCGGATGGTAACAGGAGACAAGGGACACGATGTTTTTACCCAGGTTCTGGCCCTCTCGATGGAGGTAAAACCCTACTCCTGCTTGATTAATATTGATGATATGGGTAGTACAAGAGTAGATCTACCACGAGATCAAGGAGGCTAAACCCTAAAAGCTAGCCTATGGTATGATTGTTGTATGATGAAGTTGTCCTACGGACTAGAACCCTCCGGTTTATATAGACACCGGATAGGGTTAGGGTTACACAGAATCGGTTACAATGGTAGGAGATATTGAATATCCGCATCGCCAAGCTTGCCTTCCACGCCAAGGAAAGTTCCATCCGGACACGGGACGAAGTCTTCAATCTTGTATCTTCATAGTCCTGGAGTCCGGCTGAAGGTATAGTCCGGCTACTCGAACACCCCCTAATCCAGGACTCCCTCAACGCTCAAGGCATTTTAGACATGGTGGTTCAAATCCTTCCTGAGCGAGACTGATCTGTTGAGCGCGAAGTGACTCGTTCTCTTTTTGAAGATCTTCATGAACTGCTCTCAATTTCTCAAGTTCTTGCTTCCTTTGAAGATAATCGTAGGAAAGCTTTTCATGAGTTGTTGAGAGTGTTTCATGAAGACTTTCAAGTTCCTCGTACTTAACATGAAGATTTTTTATGTCTTCGATTAAGGACTGAGATCAGGTCATTTCCGCGTCCAGCAGGTCATCGCTTTTGTCTAACAGTTTTTGAATATGTTTCATAGCTTTCTGTTGTTCAGTTGCAATTTTAGCAAGTGTTTTGTAGATGGGTTTGGATTCACAATCAGAGTCATCTTCACTTGATGTTTGAAAGTAAGCATCACGTGAGTTTACCTTAGCACCATGTGCCATGAAGCAGTAGGTGGGGGCAGAGTCGACCTTGTCATTAGCATCAGCGTTGGTGAAGGAGCCATTGTCTTCAGTGTTGAAGATGGACTTGGCAACATAGGTTGTGGCTAGAGCCAGACTTGCAACACCAGAGTTGGACTCCTCCTCGGACTCCACCTCTGCCTCCTCAGAAGCAGACTCCTCCTCTGAATCCATCTCCTTGCCACCAAAAGCACGAGCCTTGCCAGATGAGATCTTCTTATGTGATGAAGACTTGGAGGAAGACTTGGAAGAAGACTTTGAGGATCTCTTCTTCTTGTTGTCATTAGAATCATATTCCTTGTTCTTCTTCTTGTTGTTCTCATTGTCCCACTGAGGACACTCAGAGATGTAGTGACCAGGTTTCTTGCACTTGTGGCAGGTTCTCTTCTTGTGGTTATGAGTGGAAGCTTCACCATTTCTTGAGCTGGATCTTGAAGACTTTCTGAAGCCTTTCTTCTTAGTGAATTTCTGGAACTTCTTCACAAGCATAGCAAGCTCCTTTCCAATGTCTTCGGGATCCCCAGAATTGCAATCAGATTCTTCTTCAGAAAGGAAACAGCTTTTGCCTTCAAAGCGCGAGTACGTCCATAGCTAGAACCATAGATCTCTCTTTTCTCAGATAACTGGAACTCATGTGTGTTGAGCCTCTCAAGTATATGTCAGACGGATCGAGAGTCTTGAAGTCAGGGCGTTCTTGGATCATTAGGCTAGGGTGTCAAACAAGTTGTCAAGTGATCTCAGGAGTGTCTTGACGATTTCATGCTTGGTGATCTCTGTGGTGCCAAGAGCATGAAGCTCATTTGTGATGTCAGTGAGGCAATCAAACGTGAGCTGGACATTCTCATTGTCGTTTATCTTGAAGCGGTTGAAGAGGTTGTGAAGAACACTGATCCTTGAGTCTCCCTCGGTTGAGACGCCTTCGTTGACCTTGGAAAGCCAGTCCCAGACTAGCTTCGAATTTTGCAGAGCACTCACACGGCCATATTGTCCTTTGGTCAGATGACCACAGATGATGTTCTTGGCAGTAGAGTCCAGTTGAATTAACTTCTTGACATCGGTAGGGGTGACACCTTCACCGCCCTTGGGAACGCCATTCTTGACGACATACCAGAGGTCGACATCAATGGCTTCAAGATGCATACGCATCTTATTCTTCCAGTAAGGGTAATCAGTGCCATCGAAGACAGGGCACGCAGCGGAGACTTTGATTATCCCTGCAGTCGACATAGCTAAAACTCCAGGTGGTTAAACCGAATCACATAGAACAAGGGAGTACCTTGCTTTGATACCAATTGAAAGTGCTAATTATCGACTAGAGGAGGGTGAATAGGCAATTTTTATGAAAGTCTTCAAAACATGGGAGTTTCGAAGACAAACGATAGAAATGAACCTATAGACATGCTGCGGAAGGTAGACTACACTAGACAAGCCATAGTCAAGCAAGTAATGAAGCTAAAGCATGAAGACTATTAGCAGCTAGGTAGTATGGATAAAGATGGAAGATAGTGTGAAGCCAAACAACAATAGTCGTCACACAGTGAAGTCAAACAGATAAGACAAACAAGCAAAAGACTTCACGAAGACAAACTATAAATAAGTGAAGGAAGAGATAGAACCAATTTCTTGGTGAAGACAAAGGATTTGTTGGACCAGTTCCAGTTGCTGTGACAACTGTACGTCTGGTTAGAGAGGCTGAGATTCAACTCAGAAGACCGCGTCTTAACCTTATTCCCCTTGAGCTAAGGACACTTAGTCCTTGCCCAATCACTCTGGTAAGTCTTCAAGGTAGACTTCCAAACCTTCACAGACTTCGTTCACTGGCAATCCACAATGACTCTTGGATGCTCAGAATGCAACGCCTAACCGGCTGGAGGATGCACAGTCCTCAAGTGTAACAAGTCTTTAGGTCACGCGGACAGAAAGACTTCAGTGATGCCTAACACTCTTTGGCTCTGGGTGTTTTGGGCTTTGTCCTCGCAAGGATCTTTCTCTTAAAGGCTTCAAGGTGGGTTGCTCTCAAACGACAAAAGCCGTGCACTAACTCTGAGAAGCCACCAATTTATGGTGTAGGGGGTGGGCTATTTATAGCCACTAGGCAAACTGACCTGATTTGTCCGAAATGACCCTGGGTCACTAAGGAACTGACACGTATTCCAACGGTCAGATTTCAAACACACGCGGCAGCTTAACTTGGGCTACAAGTAAAGCTGACTCATCCAGCTTTGGATAAGATTTGCTCTCATTGTCTTCGCTCGAAGACTTAGGATTTGGTTGAGCATCACTTCAGTCACTATGACTTTGTTCACTTGGACCCCACTTAACAGTACAGTGGTTCCTATGACCCAAGAAAGAAGAAAAGGAAACTACGAAACAGCTATGTCTTCGCACTCCATAGTCTTCACGTGAATGTCTTCTCGACTCGTTGTGAATATCTTCACATACCAATGTCTTCACACATTTTTAGGGGTCATCTCCGGTAGGTAAACCAAATCAATGAGGGACCACTACATGTGTTATCCTGCAATTCTCACAAACACATTAGTCCCTCAACCAGGCTTGTCGTCAATACTCCAAAACCAACTAGGGGTGGCACTAGATGCACTTACACAAAGTTTTTCATTTTGACGAGATGATTAATTTTCATGTTCAAAACTTTTCCATTTTAGGCCATGTTATTTACACTTTTTGCAATGCCAAAATATGGTCTCAAATGAATATGGCGTTGGTCATATTTATTGCATAGTTTCTGACAATGGGCCTAAACTTGGCATTTATGTGCATCTCGCCATTACAAACAATGATGCCAAATAGAGTTTCCAACATTTTGTACAAAAAATAATTTTCCCATTTTCTAAGTGTAAAAAATGGATATTTTGTGAAGCGGGTAAAAAAACATAGTGCAAAATGGCAGCACCCCAATTTTCATAAAAAGTAGACCACATGTTTTAGAAAATCTTCTAGATTTCTAGCTACTTCCGCACATTTAAATTCAAATTTGAACTTTAAGTGTGTGATAGCTCTGTCCTAAAAATTAGCAAAAATGTAATATTTTTTAGGTATATGCAAGTAGTCATTTTATGAAATGGCCACTTAAGTTTGAGAGATTCAGCCCCTTGCCATGACTATCCATGCCAGGCATTTTGACCCCATTTTGGAGAAATGAAACAAAAAGGATACAAGTTCAAAAAATGTAATCCATTCGTATGGACTCCTTTTATGTGTACTAGTTAGGATGAAAATACCAAAATTCAATATGAAAACTTTGAAAGAAAAATATCCATCACAAAACGGGCTATCGTGTATGAACCTTCACGGCTTTCAAGTCAAACGACCAAGGTGACGACAATATTCATTGCATAGTTTATTACATTATGCCCAAATTAGACATATAGGTGAATCATGCCATTACAAATAATGTTGCAAAATAGAGTTTCCAACAATTTGTACAAAAAAACATTTTCTATTTTCTAAGTGTCAAAAATGGGTGTTTCTTGTGAAGCGGGTCCAAAAAATAGGGTGGAAATGGCACCACTCCTGTTTTCACAAAAAGTAGACCATATTAGATGGACAATTCTGAAGTTTTGTAGATGTCTAGCTAAAAACTAACAATTGGTGTATTTTTTAATATTGAGTGAAAATAAAAAAAATGGGAAGGGAGGATACTTAATGGATAGCGTGGACATCTGAAGGTGTACCTTTAAGTGTTGGAGATGACTTCATGTGCTGGTTTATGCCGTGCTCAACCTGCAATGTACTAGAGTTAATCATGTTGGGAAACGTTGCATGGAAAAAAACAATTCTATGCACACGCAATGATCTATCCATGGAGATGCATAGCAATGAGGGGGAGAGTGTATCTACGTACCCTCGTAGACCGAAAGTGGAAGCGTTTGACAACACGGTTGATGTAGTCAAACTTCTTCTAGCTTCGACCGATCAAGCACCGAACGTACGGCACCTCCGAGTTCTGCACATGTTCAGCTCGGTGATGTCCCTCGTCCTCTTGATCCAGCAAGACGTCGAGGAAGTAGATGAGTTC
Organism: Triticum dicoccoides; assembly: GCF_002162155.2. Classification (NCBI taxonomy): domain Eukaryota; kingdom Viridiplantae; phylum Streptophyta; class Magnoliopsida; order Poales; family Poaceae; genus Triticum; species Triticum dicoccoides. The sequence goes on from NC_041392.1 coordinate 46,256,272, forward strand.
CGTAAGCATGATGGCGTGGTGACGATGATGGTGAAGTTATCCGTGCAGGGCTTCGCCTAAGCATCGCGAGAATATGACCGGGGTGTAAACTGTGGAGGGGGCGCCGCACATGACTAACAATTGATGTTTTGTGTTCTAGGCACCCCCTTCCCCACATATATATAGGTGGGAGGGGAGGAGAGTTAGCCAGGGGCGCCCTAAGTAGGATCTGAATCCTACTTGGGGTTTCCCCAAGTGGCGTCCCCCCTTTCCTTTTTCCACTCGAGAAGAAAGGAAGGGGGAAGAAGGGAATGAAGGGGGGCTGAAGCCCCTCTTCTCCTTCTCCTATTCGGCGACCTGCCATAGGGGGGGCGCCACCCCTTATGGGCTGGCATGCTCCCCTCTCATGGCCCATATGGCCCATATATTTACATTCCGGAACACTTCTGGTGTCCGAATACTATCGTCCAATATATCAATCTTTACCTCTCGACCATGTCGAGACTCCTCGTCATGTTCGTGATCTCATATGGGACTTCGAACAATATTCGGTCACCAAATCACGTAACTCATATAATACAATATCGTCATCGAACGTTAAGCGTGCGGACCCTACGGGTTCGAGAACTATGCAGACATGACCGAGACACCTCTCTGGTCAATAACCAATAGCGGAACCTGGATGCTCATATTGGATCCTACATATTCTACGAAGATCCTTATCGTTCGAACCGTTATGATAACATACATTATTGCCTTTGTCTATTGGTATGTTACTTGCCCGAGATTCGACCGTCGGTATCTGCATACCTAGTTCAATCTCATTACCGGAAGTCTCTTTACTCGTTCCGTAATACATCACCTTGCTAATGGATGGGTCTTGTCCATCACATGATTCTCCTAATGATTGGTGTTTCTTGTGAAGCGGGTTCAAAAAATAGGGTGGAAATGGCACCACTCCAATTTTCACAAAAAGTAGACCATATTAGATGGACAATTCCGAAGATTTGTAGATGTCTACCTAAAAACTAACAATTGGTGTATTTTTTAAATATTTAGTGAAAATAAAAAAATGGGAAGGGCGGATACTTAATGGATAGCGTGGACATCTAAGGGTGTACCTTTAAGTGTTGGAGATGCCTTCATGTGCTGGTTTATGCCGTGCTCAACCTGCAATGTACTAGAGTTAATCATGTTGGGAAACGTTGCATAGAAAAACAAAAACAATCATATGCCCACGCAATGATCTATCCATGAAGATGCATAGCAACCAGGGGGAGAGTGTATCTACGTACCCTCGTAGACCGAAAGTGGAAGCGTTTGACAACACGGTTGATGTAGTCAAACTTCTTCTAGCTTCGACCGGTTAGGAAACATTAACCATCTTTGATCAACGAGCTAGTCAAGTAGAGGCTCACTAGAGACATAGTATTTTTCTATGTATTCACACATGTATTAGGGTTTTCGATCAATAGAATTCTAGCATGAATAATAAACATTTATCATGAATAAGGAAATATAAAATAACAACTTTATTATTGCCTTGAGGGCATATTTTCTTCAAATCAGTATATGTGTGCATGATTGGTTGTTAGTGAAGTGTTTTGTGTATATGTGTGCATGCTTGGTTGGGCCAACTTTGCGTATTACATTTTGTGAAATACAAACTTGATATATGCCACATTTTTGTATTAACGACCAATAATTATATACATAACTATATTTTGCCTTCTTGTTCCTCCTCCACAAGAAAAGGTCCCACGCTTTTCTCCTCCTCCCATCGGTGTCGTAGCTGGTCCGCCCCATCTCCGATGGCATTTGGGCCACGGAGGTGAGTAGGACCTCCGACCCTCGCTGGCGGGAGGGAACCCGTTCTCATTCTTTTTTGGTTCAATGTCTTGCTGGAGCTGTGTTGCGGTTGCGATGTGTCTCAGTAGGAATAATGTTTCCCATGTTCTATCCCCGTCTCCATGGTGCTGCTAGAGTCATCGGAGGACGTGTGGAGGTGTGTCTCTGTCGGATTTCGCAGGATTCGGTCGGCGTTGGTCTTCGGTGGATCTGTTTGGACACGGTCTTTGTTCGTCATTGTGGTGTTTATAGTATTGGTCCTTCCGATCTATGACTTTCTTCATCAACGATGGTTGCTGCTTCGGTGCGCTGGTCCTATGGGTCCTTAGCACGACAACTTCCTGAATATTGACTACAACAAGGTTTGCCTGGCTCCAGCGACTTCGGGGGTGATGGCGACGCACAGCTTGCTTTAGTGCTTGTATTCATCGCTAGGTGGTCCACGGACCTGGTTGTAATTTTTCGTATCTCTGGTGTTCTTTGTACTGCCATGATTGAAGATGAATAGATTGGAAGTTTCTCACGCAAAAAATAACTATTTTAGCAAGATTCGCAAAAAAAATATTTTAGCAAGTAATAAATTTTTACACCAATTATATGGTAGTAATTAATATTTCCCCTAATAATATCCGCATTGGATCCAGGTTTTATACTATGTATACAGACGGGAGTATGTTTGGATAATTGTGTGAACACAAGGATATATCCTACCAAAACCATTTTTAGCAACAAGTAGTTAATGAATTAATATATGCTAGCTATACTCTGCTGGTGAAAACATGGTGTATTAGTTGTACATAGCATGCAACACGGTTTCACTCCCCTTTATATTCCTGGGCAGATCACAATTTCAGATCTAAGTTTTATGTTTGTCTACACACTCCCATCTTCTTCCCATATCAGCGGGAAAATTCACTCCAATCATCTCGCCATTCTACACTTGGGAAATCAGGTTTGCTTCAATCTACCATCCTTGAATATATGCCCACATCTTGTTTCTGCGTCCTAATCTTATTAAGCTTGTAATTAGTAGTTAGTGCAAGATCGAAAAGGAGCTATGGGCAAAACACCATCCGCACCTGCTGATAAAATCACCGTGGGACAAGCGGCGCCATATCATGAAATAGCAGCAGATTCAAGTGATAGTGAGAGAACAATCAGTGAGGGTTATGTGGGGATCATGTATGGTGATTTCCAAACCCACGATGGCAACCTGGAAGGAGAATCTGCTATGGTATTGCTAGCAACAGATTCAAGTGACAGCGAGAGAACAATCAGTGAGGGTTATGTGGGGATCCTGTATGGTGGTAGCCACACCCAGGATGGAGACCTGGAGGGAGAATCTGCTATGGTATTGCCTGCTGTAGGAGAGAATACCACGGCGAGATCTAACAGTCATGGTTATACGCGCAGCTTGGAAATTGATTCCGCCTCTCGTACTGACAGGCATGCTGCCAGGTCAGATTCTGTTCTAGTGGCACAGCGCCGAGACTGCATACAAATTTACCCTGAGTGGCTAGAGAAAATTGATTCAGGCAAAAAGATGTGGACAGCTCTCAAACAATTTCGAGCAAATGGGAAGCATGAAGAGGTTAGTATATACTCATGTTCTGGTGTGCTTTGTTATCAAATAATTTTCATTGTGTGTTAATCATCTCATAACATATGGAGTGTTTTCTTGATGGGCATTCAGACCAAATGATGAACGAATTAGATCCTAGGTTCTCCAAAATATGACATTGTGTTTTGCTTCAGTTACCTGATAGATTTTCAGCCTTTGCGTCAAAATGATTTTATGCATTTGTTTTCGCACTAACTTGTATTTTTTTTAACCACAACAATGCATATATGTAAGAAAAACTCATGGTCATTTGTGTGGTTGATAGAAATCAGTTAACATCTCAATTTCCTCATGTGCTATTGTATGACTACGGAGATTTTTTCTGACATGCTCCCTCTTACCTCCCCTTTTCACATCAGACGTAAAAGTATAAAATAAATCTGAGTCATTGACTGCATTAAGTAGTGGACTTGACTAAATCTTACCTTCTTAACTCCAATGTGAAAAGACGGGGTAAGAGGAAGCATGTTAAAATGGCTCATGAATGTGGTGCTGCCGCCAGTGGCGGAGCTTGAGCATAATCCAAGAGGGCCATTACTTAAAGGGGAGCAAATTAGAAGGGAAGGATGGGAAAATATCTAGTTTAAACACTAGTTAGGCTTAAAATATAGTATATTCATTGATGGGTGCAAAAATTGAGGGGGGCCATGGCCCCTATTGTTCTACATGAAGCTCCGCCACTTACTGCCGCACATTCTACAGTGTTGTTATAGCCACTGACTGAATCTTGTTTTTGCACTATATCCAAATGTACTAGCATTCATAAGACACCAATCTGCCAGGATCTCGGCTTTTGGCCTTCTGCTAGGATGCACTAAAGATATTGATAAGTCTCGCCATTCTTGGATGTTGTGAAGGTTACCTGACTAGAACAGATTGATCTGGAGAAGGATATGGCGGCGCGGCAAACCTAAAGTAGCGATGATGCAAGAAATGGAATGTGATCGAGAATGGTATTCTCTCCGGGTGCACACCAGAGAGAATACAAATTAGGGTCTGCATGGACGACCAAAACACATGATATTTTTTCATCAACTAGCCCATCCTTTTTCCTTTGATCTACTAACATTGGTTTCAAGTTATTGTAGAAGTTTCTTATAGTGACTGGTTAAAATAATTCACACATGTTCGTCTATTCATGCTATGTTTCACAATCTGATCCGATGATGAATATCCATTTTTTTATAAAAATAGTGCATCTACCTCTAATTCTTTCGCATTCAATTATAAAATTAAATTCGCCGAAGAAGGGAAAACCTCCCACTTTCAACCAATATGAGCTTGATCTAAACCAGATCTTCCTTCGGGCCGGGACGGATTTGGGTCGGGCTTCACAAAGCCTGGAGTCAACATTCCAAGCCCGAGCCCGGCTTGGCCCGGCTCAAAGCACATGAACAATGGCTTCTCAATTTAAATAATTATATTCGGGATATTAAAATGATATAATATACCTATATTTTGAATAAAATTTACATTTGTTGCCATTTCGGGCTTTTGGGCCGGGCTTCGGGCGAGAAATTGAAGCCCAAGCCTACCCCAGATGTCGGGCTTTGGGCTCGGGCCTCTGAGCCGGGTAGTCCATGAACAGGTTTAGTTTGACCTATTCACTCACATTTTGATCCTCGTTCATTATAGCATTTAACCATAATTCATATGAACATGCACCACGAGAATATAATAAAGAAAATGGGTCAATTTGTAGTATACAACGCCTTATTGTGCGATATCACAAGAACATTTTTCTCCTTGATTACAGTAGTAACTATTGTGCAATCTTATATGTCAAATCATATATTATATGACAAATTAAGTATATTGTTTTGCTTATTTCAGTATTACCTTCATAAGGAATATAGTCACAAATTTTGCTCCAAACGCAACGTTATTGAGTTCATACGAAATGGAGCTGTGGAAGGGAAGCCAGTACAGAAGGTGCCTAAATACTTGACTTTCAAACATATAGTAATTATGCGAAGATGTATATGTTTTTTGTATTAACTTTAAAATATTAATTTGACATGGTATCCTATTTTTGCACAGAGATCATCTGATACTTCTACGAACAATCTTCAGGGTATGTCCAGTTGGCCCCATGCATTTGGATATTATTTTGTCTACTATAGTTACTATACAGAGAAATCTAATTGAAACGAAAATATAATAAATATTCATGGAGAGAAAAATAGACATTAATGTCCACATACACAACACAATTAACCAGTACTGTCCTAGTTTACATGAATTAATATTTGCAATGACATTTAGGTTACTCATGACATGATAAAGAAAAAGTTTTTTTTGAGGTGAGATAAGGTTTTATATAACTGTTCATGGGGGCCTCCTCATGGTTGCAGACACATAGTTTTATAGTGCTTCATGAAATAGTTGCATATCATCATGTCTAAAAGAAGAATCATGACGGACACAACTTCAAGAAATTCTTCTTGTAAAATAACATAATTTGTATATACCTCATAGAGTATGTAACTTGTTGGTAGCATTTAATATTGTGACACACTAGCCATCATTTGTGCCAGCATTATTTGGGTGATGATTTAATATCCAAAAGCATACATCAAGGTAGTTATGTGTAATGATATTCTTGTGAAAATAACTTCCATAGTGTATACTTGCATATATGTGTTGTTCTATTGTATTCTCACAGTTAATCCTTTTTCTTAATTTTTTGTTTGTTTATTTATGTTTAGAGCAAGATTATAAATTAAGCTGAGCATAATTTCTGCAGATTATAGATGGCCCACTAAAAGAAAAAGGACGAAGGCGCAAACTTCGAGTAATTCTTCTTGCCACATAGGTTTTTCTAATTGTGCGAGGATACCACTTGTAACTGCCTTCAGTCATCTATGTCAGTAGTATTTTGAGAAGAATTTCATTACAAAATGCAACGACTCAAACAATCAGATCGTTCATGATGATTCCTAATTTTATAACCAATAAGCTTAACACACCTTCCTATTTTAGAGTTGTTATCTTAATAAATATATACTATCTGTTATTAATGTTGTTGTCGGCTGAAGAACATTTGTTGCTCATGGTTAGAATGTAGAATTTTCTTAACACAACAACATAGAGCGAATGTGGAGGCCAATATAGATTGAAACCATTAATTCATATTAAAATGGTCATGACTTCTTATTTTTATTTGACATAAATGTTTGTTACTTGTTTGAATTAATGTGTTCTGCAATTATATGATACTTCTATATTCATACTATTTTTATGAAATGTGCAGCTAGTTTGTCGACAGGAGCACGAACAACCACAACTTCTACAAAGCTTCCGCATGGTTTCATCTAGTATCATGCGGAAGACATTGAGACAATCAAGATTACTTGAGCAACCTGAATTATCTTAGTTGTTACCTGCTTTCAAACGAATGTGTCCTCTCATAGTATGCATGTACTTCTGTTGTTGAGGAATTTATATCATTGGACAGTTCTATTTTTCATAATTATTTATTAATGGGTACATAACTTCAATCCTGGAAGATTATCAGATAGCCAGTCAAGGAAGCGATTTGTTTATTGAATTGTGCATAATAGGGACATTTTTACATTCAAAGGAACATCGTAGGAATAATTTGGTATTTCGAGAAGATTTTCCAGTCCACTGCCCCAACCTACTGGAGACGGCATGAGTGGTGACAGACACATTTGTAACGTACGAGCAAGCTAGTGCAGTAGCTTCAGTCACATGCTCTGGAAGCCAATTTTGGGTCTTCCTTCAGAAGGCTCAACAAGGCCATCATCACACCATTCTAGTTAGTTACTTCTGCAACGATATATGTCCGTAAGAAAATAAGAAGCTAGGGTTCTAGTAGACTTATAATGCTCTAACAGCACCACATTGGATATGCCCGCACAAATAAAATAACATGAGTCGAGTCTATTTTGTAAGCACATATCTTGTCACCAGTCAACTACTAGTACAGTAAGAGCATCAAAGAGGAATTCATTTCATATAGAATAGTCGCATACATATACTTCTGTTCTGCACATACTGCTCATTATCATGGACAATGATGTAGCTAGCTAAAAGGGAGCATGTGGCTATAATGTAAGGAGGGAGGCTCCAGGGACGAGCTCAACAAACAGAACTAACCTGCTCTTGCAAGGAACCAGTAAGCCTTGCTACATTGTCACCTACATGCTGCATGGCATCGCGTCCACCAGCTACTGTGGTATGTTGCAACTCTTTCCTCTCATCTTTTCACCGATGCGGTCGTTGGTGAATTCTAATCTTTCCGGAACAACATTCCTAATTCCCTGCACTAGAAGGTCATCATGATGCATGGCACATCGGAATTCTAGCCACATTAACAAAATCTTTTCCCAAACCAAATTAAGGGAGAAATGAGAAATGAAGGAGAGCACCAAATAGTAAGTTAGGTTACATATATATAGAATTGTCGTTCATAGTAAAAAAACAACCGGAAGTGTATCCATGTTGTTTGCTTAGGTGGCTGAAACCAAGGTCCTATTCACTGGGATGATGAACCTACAAAATAAAAGGATTCTCAAAGTCCCCTCAGAACTAGAGTCAAGTAACACAGTCATGATCCCATGGGGTTTCAGGATAACGACAGTCACAATCAGCTCTCTCATTAAGATTTGTCTTATTTTTTATCAATACGGGAAAATTCATGTTTGCCGAGTGTCAGTGTCTTTGCTGAGTGCATTTTGTCGGGCACTCGGCAAACATATCTTTGCCGAGTGTAATCCTGAAACACGGTAAATAGGTGCTTTGCCGACTGTCGTGGAAAAAAACTCTGGCAAAAAAGTTATAGTTGCTAAAAGGTGCTTTGTTGAGTGTCTTGGAAATAACTCTTGGCAAAAGAGTGGAACTCTGGCAAAGATGTGCTTTCCCGAGTGCTACACTCGGCAAAAGGGGGTATGCACTGCGATCACTGTTTTGGCTGTCGAGATTTCATACAACCTCAGATGAAGATGATCCAAAAATCAAAGTTTTACATTTCGACCGTTCAAAAAAATCATGTTGAGGACCTTTTCATTTTAGGCCATATTACTTACACTTTTTGCCATGCCAAAATATGGTCTCAAATGAATAAGGCGGTGGTCATATTTATTGCATAGTTTATGACTATGGGCCTAACCTTGGCATTTATGTGCATCTTGCCATTACAAACAATGTTTCCAAATAGAGTTTCCAACATTTCGTACAAAAATATTTTTTCTATTTTTGAAGTGTAAAAAATTGATACTTTTGTGAAGCTGGTAAAAAAATCGCGTGCAAAATGGCATCATTCCAATTTTCACAAAAATAGACCATGTTTTTTTTTAGAAAATTCCCATTTTTTGTGGATTTTCTAGATTTCTAGCTACTTTCACACATTTAAATGACTTTATTATGATTCCTCGAAATTAATTCAATTTGAACTGTAATTGTGTGATAGCTCTGTCCTAGAAATTTGCAGATTTGAAGTAGCAGGGCTCCATAGTTAACTCTCCGGCATGCAGGCATTTAGTGTAGTAGATCCAAGACATACGTGTGACAGAATGCATATGAACAACATTTATTAGTAGGAAAATTGTACTACCGTATATTGCACTAACACTAACTGTATCAAGAAGCCAATAGCATGTAATTTCAGCTTGTAAGAAAGTGCCACTTACTCTTAAAGATCGGCTAATCTACCTGGCAACTTCCGAGGATGGTGATGGATAAGTACAGTTGGATCGTTTTTAGGTGTTAATCTACTATTATGAAAATCATCTTCCTTTACTTTCAAGGGAGAACTGTAGAGGGGAAAGAACAGCATTTTTTAATCTAATGATCCATCACTTATTCACAACTATTGCAATAACCAAGTACGTTGGATGCAAGGAGGAGGTGAGAGTGCAGGCAGCATGTATGTCACATCATGCGAACAGGTGGGATCATGTTAAGTCAATGCAGAAGGATGCGTCGCGCACCGTCAGCGCCGCCGAGTAAACAGTAAACTAAACCTGGGGACCAGCGCTCTTGACCTTCCCAGCTACTTCGACTGGAAATCAGATCCTCCACACTAAATAAGAAAGACTTTTTAGGTCGAAGTAATAGAGGGGAAAGAGACCACTCACCTCCGACAATGGCATGCGTGGCTCGCCTGAAGGTCGGGTTGAATCCATGGTGATGCGGACATAGCTATCATAAAAACGTCTGCGAAATTTCACGGCAAATAAAAGACCAGGTACTTTTGTTCCTCGGTGCATGTGATTTAACTAATAAGAAGTTGATACTGCCTTCATGTTGTGATCTGCTTGTACTCAGGAACAAAGGTGTTGGAGAGAGGGCAAGAGAAGATTACAAGGATTTAGATGCATGCACAGAATCAACCGAGGCATACATATTGCATGCTGCGTGCTCAATGTTCCAAATATATACAAGACAAGAGAAACAGAACTGGGCTTAATGGACTAGAGCCACGTACACACCAGCCCATCTTATATCCTATATCTTATCTTATCTTATATTTACTAATTGGAGGCACCTTTAAATCCTTCTCATTAATCCACATCACTGAAATTAATTACACCATTGGATTGAATATTTAACGCCGGAGATAAAAAGAAAACTTACGTAACACAAGTGGTCCGAAAAAGTCTCCTGACACGTTCAAACAAAGAAAGCATCCATCGTTGCCTTAAAAAAAGATATCTTCCTTCCATAAAAACCCCAGCGATGTAAACGAAAAAACGTAGATCTGTTTGATTAAAAAAGGGCGATGCTAGGCGCCGGTGCGCCGGCCGAACAGTTTCGGCCGGTCCAGCCCTAGCCGTTGGATGCGCGCGCTTAGGAGCCGTCCGATTCCCCCGCGTTGACTTCCCCTCTCTTTCTTCCTCTCCTCTCCCAGCCGCCGGCCGTCACCCCGTCACCTGGACCTCTCTCTCCGCCGCCCCCGCTACTGGATGCCGCGCTCGCCACCTGTCGCCGCGCTCGCCGCCGGTCTCCGCCATCTTCTCTCATGTTTCTCGCCGGGATCTACATGCAGCAAAAACTTCGCCCGTGGGTTGCAGCTCCCCTCGCTGGTGATGGTCGCGGCTCCGGCAACACCAGTCGCCGGTTGCAGCTCCGGCAGCTTGCAGTCGCGCGCCCCGCCGCTCGCAGTCCAGCGCCCCCGCCGGACCCCCTGATTAAAGGTTGTAGCAAAATTCATCAACGGTGGCAGCAAAAAACACCGCCAGTTGAAGCTTTTTTTCCAACTGTTGATTCCGGTTGTAGCAAAACTTGACGCCAATGGTAGCACGGCAAAATGCAGGTTGTAGCAAAACTGGACGCCGGTTGCAGCTCCTGGTCGTAGGTTGCAGCTATCTGCTGTCGCCGGCCACAAGTTTGCCGTCGTTGGTTGCAACACGTCAGTCCAATAGTTGTAGCTTTTTTGTTGCCGGTCGTAGCTTTTCGCAGCGTGGGTTGCAACTTTCCTCATCTCCCGGTTGCAGCTGTTTGTTGTCATGGGCCACAAAACTACACGCCGAAGATTGTAGCAAATAGCGACACCGGTTGTAGCAAAAAAATGATCTAGTTGTAGCAAAAATCAGCTGTGTTTCCAACTCGCTTATTGGTTGCAGCAAAAACCAACAGTGGTTCCAGCTCTGGATTTGGCCGGTTGAAGCAAAACAAAATGCTAGTTCCAGCATCGTTGTCCGCTCGCTGGCATCGCAATCTTCACCAATGGTCATCCATGGAGACTCGTCGGCACGGCTTGGCACGGCGCCCCTGGCACGGTCCCAGCATCTCCGTCGCGGCGCCTCCGGCATGGTCCAAGCACCTCCGTTGCGGGAGAGTTTGTGCATCGTGGTGAGGAGATTGAAAAAAAATCACGCGGTGGAGCCACTTGCAGGAGCGCTTCTGGAGGTAGGAGACGATGCACTGTAGCAAATGAGTGGACCACGTTTGTTTTCGGAGGAGATAAGATAGGAGGGGTGGTGGGCCTAAAAAAATCCCAAATCGCGTCTCCCTGGTCGTTCGATCCAGCTGGATCGCGTGGCCCGCGCGCGACCGGCGGAAGACTCGGCCGGTGCGCCGGGTGTAAACACTTCCCTTAAAAAAAGGAATATTCACGTTGGTAAGTGAAGATTTTTTTCCTCAATAGGTATGCTGAACGTAATATGTGTAAGTCCAAATTGACAAGTTAAAAAAAGCAAGCCCATAAAGAGCGCATCTGTCTGCATTCTAAAAGTAGAGAGTCCATATATGGTACGATTTGTCATTGCGCAAAGAAAAAAGCTACAGGTCGTATGTGATTTAAGTCCAACATGGTAAGTTAAAACGCATGTTTGTCACGGGGCCAGCCTCCAGCCGGAAAAGTAGGATCAGATCGCACGAGGCGATTAGGAGGCGACGAGGCCCTTGCGCGCTGCCGGTGATGCCTCCGGTTCCCTCTCTCTCCGGCGGCCGCTCCGGCGGCGGGAGGGAGGGGGAACCTCGGGTCTGTTCGTTAGGTGGGTGTGTGGTAGGGTTAGGGTTGAGGGAGACACTGCCGAGGCCGTTGCGGTGGTGTCGCGTCGGAATAAGTTTCTTCGGGCTCCGTTCGCGGTCAGGCAAGGCTTTTGCCTTCGTCTAGGAGCCAGCGGAGTTGGGGATCCCCGGGTCTCGTCGAGGTCGCGCGCTTTGGTGGCTGGAGGTCCGTCGGCACTGGCCGTTTGGGTCCTCAGATGGGCGATGGATTCAGGGAGACGAAGACCCTTCTTCTTCCTTGTTGGTATGATTTGTTGCTGCTGTTCTTCTCCTTCCTCTGTGCTGATGTTGGTGGGAGATCCTGCTTTGTCCGGGCGGATGGCCCGGCCGTGGTGCTGGACCGGTCGGATGACTCGAGTTCTCTTCCCTCCGAAAGGGACACTTTTCGCGGTACTCAAAGCCAAAGTTGGCGACGGCTGTTGCAGGTGTGTTGGATTGATGTCCATGCCCTCTCAGCGCTGGTGTCAAGAAAAGAGGAAGCAGCGTGGCGGCAATTGTACCGTGGTCGAAGATGATGACATGTTTGCGACTGGTTGCAGATCCTTCTGCTGCAGGGGTCTTCTCTCAAGATTTAGGGATGATGACACAGGGCTCCGGAGATCTTCTTGTGTTATGGTTGTCTTAGGGTACTCTAGGTGTTCATGGTCATTTGTGTTTGCGCTTCAGTGTGTTTGTAAGGGTCAACTTCTTTGTACTGATTCGTGATATGAATAAAAAATTCTAAAAAAAACGCATGTTCGAGAGTTCATCCATACTACAAGTCGTAGGACATACGTGATTGGAGTCCAACGTGACATGTTTTTTTAAGAAAAAGTCCAATGTGATAGAACAAAAAGTACCACTCATGCACGTATATGTACACATAAATGTGTCCTTGCATAAATGCATGTGTACAAAAACAATACAAGGGCCCATGACAAAAACAATACACATGGCCGCTGACTCCTCCCCTATCTATGGCAGCTGGTGGCAGTTTTTCTCAGTGAAGGATGTCCCCATTACCATCAAGTGTGCTCTCCCACCCGCATGGCCATGAACGAACCACAAAGGAGCCCAAAGCCACGTGCCGCAAGGGATGATGAGCGACGACAAGCGTCGATTGATCTTCCTCTTTGTCAGGATCGCCGCGTCTTCCTCTTTACATCCATAGCCAGCTTCAAAGTACACCAACGTTTCTGATCTAACAAAGGTCAACTATCAAATCCATCTTCTAAAACTCTCCATGGCTTAAAATTCTGAGCAGGCTACAATCTAACGATGATAATGGTCGATGCAACGTAGGATGAGGTGTACCGATGGTGCTCTAAAGTAGATCGTGTTGTAGTGGTAATTGATACACTGCCCATTGGCGAACCTACATCGGACAGCAAGAACAGCGATTTATCTGTTCGATGTCATTGAGTTCGTCATCGGTTCTACAAGACAAGTCCCATGCAGGTAAAACCTATTCCAAAATTTGTTGAATGTGCTGCTTGATTTTTAGCCTGTCGGATGCCAGACGAATCCCAATCAAATATCATGATATCAAGCCTCCGATCATGTGAAAAATTGATATATACATGCATGTTTATGAGCACACTTTACCCAGTTATGTTGTAGAGGAGCGAACCAGATTCATCTGCATCCAGTTTCGCCATGTGCAAGGTAGTGGTGTTGTGATGCATATGTGTAGAATCATTTGGGGCATCGATTAGTATTATGTATTTTTCTAGGGATATACTGCTTTGCCTGATGTGCGTGCGGTTCGTGAATTACATGGTTTCAAATGGTTCTTTCGAGGTGCAGATTCTTAATACGTATTTGCATATATAGTATGTCTATGCATGTCTTTTTTTGTCCTTATAACAAATATAACAAATAAAAAATTAGTCATTAAAACAATTGTAAATACATATATATTACTTCTGTAAAATAAACTGGATGTATCATCCGCCGCAAAGATCTAATGTAAACACATCATTGTCTATGCGAAATATGGATGACAAATATTTAAAAAGTTCTATCTATGTGAATCATAAAATATATTGTTTAAGAATTTGTTGGTTCAGGCAAGAACTTCTAATCTTAATAATATATGGTATAATGAGAATATAAGACAATAATTTTTTCAATATGTATATTATTTGCTTTGATATCACATATGTTGATAGAAACCCGGGCAAGCATGTGCCCACTATTGTGTATAGAAACAGACTGTATAATACTATGATGCTTCCATGGCCAAAAGGAAGATTTATAATTTTTTTTTAGATAGGGTACGAAAGGAAGATATATGCTAAAATATTTGAAATGATGTATGTTTGCTGGACCCTAGCTATGTCCAGCCAAGGTACACATGCATGTATTATTATAATAATTTACGTCACAATACTCATATTATTGGATGCAAACAATCTAATCACAAAATAGTCGAGGCGGTGTAGCTCCATTGGACCCTATGTCCGACCAAGGTACACATGCATCTGTTATAAAAATAATCTACATCAACATATTGATATTATTGTTTGACATTTCGAATTTTCACAACTATGCTATATTAAATTTTAAAAATGCTAGCCCGTGTGCATGTGCACGGGTTGACGACTAGTCTCATTAATTAATGAAGGGATTCGGTCAACTTGTGGGCCAGCTGGTGATTCCTTCGACTATACGTACCTGTCCATATTGGACACGACTGCGCGCAGTACCGACCGTCAACGGCGGCGCCATCTTCAATAAATAATTAGCCTTTGTTAGGGTTTAGACTCGGGTTTTGTTTAGAGAAGTTTAGCTATTGCTACTTTTATTTGTCTTCACTCGTAGCGGCTAGTGCGGCCGTCAAGGCATCCTATCGGAACCCCAATTTGTGAGATTTATTCATCTAGCATATCCGCAATTCTTAGATTGCTTGGCTATTATTTTCTTGCATGTTCTTCGATTTGCTTGCAGGAAAAATCCTTCGTGGATAGGTCGATCGCGCCGTTGGCTCGGTCGATAACACCGTGGAGTTGGTTCAGCGATCGCCGTGGATATCAGTCGTGTACGGTTCTCCCTGTACGGTTGGTAGCCGGATCGTGAGGGTCAAGTCCCACAAAAATCGTAGCTATCCTCTCTCATCGAAAGATCGGGCCCCAGTTCACATCAAGTGGTATCACATGGTGTTGGGCTAGCATAGCACCCGATGGCGGCAATCATGGGGCTCCGAGACAGCATCACCGCGCAGATCTCTGGTGTTGTTGGCCAAAGACGGCTTTGCCGACGGTGATGCATTATGGAAAGATGGAGAGCTAAAAGAGGGGAGGAGAAGAATCGGGAAGACAATAGAGATTTATTGGCGAAGGGGAGATGAACGGAATCATCGGGAGAAGAGGCAATAAGAGGAAGAGGCAACAATCGGTGCGACGGTGGTAAAAAATTACACGATTCCTTTCGTTGAAAAGGGAAAAAAGCAGGATTGCCAACGTGGCAGATTTGCTTACATCGATGGCTACATGTTCATTGCTGATGTGGATAGGCTGCATGTCAAGAGAAATATGGTAGTGAGGATGAATTATTGGGTATTATAGATGCGCAACATCACATTTAAGCTTTTTTTGAAATTTCAAAACACAATGGTTTTTAAAATGGATATTTTTTGGAACACAAACTTTTTTCAAATTTATGAATAAATTTTTGAAAACTTGAACAATTTTTTCAACATGAACTTTTTTTGAAATTTCAAAAAGAAATTATTTTTTAATGCAACCTTTTTCAAATTTTCAAAACATGATTGTTTTTAAAACGAATATTTTTAAAACTCTAAACAAAATTCATAAAGTTGAAAAGTTTTTGAAAATTCACTCAAATTGTGGACACTTTCTTAAAAGTGTGAAAGATTTTTAAAAACTTCAAACATTTTTCAAATCATGGACATTTTCTAGAAAAATGAAAAAAAAATCAAATTCCCAACAATGTTTGAAGAGGAAATGTTGAATTTATGAAAAAAGAAACAGAAAAAGAAAAAGGAAAAAAGAAAGAAAGCAAGCAAGGAAAACTAGTGAACAAAGAAAACAAAAAAAAGGAAAACAAACTGAAAAATATTGTAAGAAAAACCAATCCTAGCTACTTGGGCTGGTCCATCTATTGCTCGCTGCTCATTTCCCAGATTTTTTAGGGGTAAAACCAAGTTTTATTCATCAAAGACCATAGAGTGTGGGATAGAGTTTGGGTCATCACATCAGCCAAACCAAACATGACGTCCCAGACATAACGGAAGAAAACCTGTCTAGACTATGTGCTTGGACGTTGACAGCATCTTCTTTAGAAAATAAATACAATCAAATAAAGACATTTCCAATTTGATCTCACTGATAATGGCTCATTTCCAGACAGTTTGCTCACATTTTTGAGAGAAAATTTAGCCTCGATGGGCTGGGAAATTGGGTCAGCCAACCTCTAGTATGACCGACTTGTCTTTGTCCAGTAGAAAGCCTGTCATGTCGCCAAAGAGCCCATCCTTACATGTTTTTACAGGACATGCATCGGTTATGTTCCTCCAGCACGACCGGCCGCCTCCCAGCCTCCCTCGCCCGCTCGACAGCTCCCCCACCGCCGGGGCTAAC
>NC_041392.1:46273289-46282141 GCF_002162155.2 Triticum dicoccoides
CTCTTCTACATGGCCTGGCCCCACCCCGCCTTCTCCCCCACGGGTGTTTTGCCGAGTGTCGTGGAAAAAACTCTCAGCAAAATATTGGAACTCGCGCAAAATGTGCTTTCCCGACTACTACACTCGGCAAAAGGGGGTATGCACTACACTATTTTGCTTGTCGAGAATGCATACGACCTTGGGTAAAGATGATCCCAAAATCAAAGTTTTTCATTTCGACAAGACGAATAATTTTCATTGCTGAGAACTTTTTCATTTTAGGCCATGTTATTTACACTTATTGCCATGCCAAAATATGGTCTCAAATTAATAAGGTGGTGGTCATATTTATTGTATAATTTACGACAATGGGCCTAAACTTGGCATTTAGGTGCATCTCGCCATTACAAACAATGATGCCAAATAGAGTTTGCAACATTTTGTACAAAAAATATTTTTTGCATTTTTCTAAGGGTAAAAGATGGATATTTTTGTGAAACGGGTAAAAAAACATAGTGCAAAATGGCACCACTCCAATTTTCACAAAAAGTAGACCATATTTTTAGAAAATTCCCCTGTTTTCTGGATCTTCTAGATTTCTAGCTACTTTCGCACATTTAAATTCAAATTTGAACTTCAAGTGTACGCAAGTAGTAATTATATGAAAGAACCACTTAAAGTTTGAGAGATTCAGCCCCTTACCATGAATGGCCGTTTTGCCCTTGTTTGGGGAAAATGAAACAAAAAGGATACAAGTCCAAAAAATGCAATCCTTTCGTATGGACTCCTTTTATGTGTATTAGTTAGGATGAAAATAACAAACTTTCAATATGAAAATTTTGAAAGAAAAATATCCTTCACAAAACGGGCTATCGTGTTTGAACATTCATGGTTTTCAAGTCAAACGACCAAGGTGATGACATATTCATTGCATAATTTATTATAATGTGCCCAAATTAGACATATAGGTGAATATTACCATTACAAATAATGTTGCAAAATAGGGTTTCCAACCTTTTGTACGAAAAAATCATTTTCTATTTTCTACTCCCTCCGTTCCTAAATATTTGTCTTTCTAGAGATTTCATCAAGTGACTACATACGGAGCAAAATGAGTGAATCTGTACTCTCAAATATGTCCACATACATCCGTATGTTGTAGTCCATTTGAAATGTATAAAAAGACAAATATTTTGGAACGGAGGGAGTAAGTGTCAAGAATGGGTGTTTCTTGGGAAGCGGGTACAAAAAACAGGGTGCAAAATTGCACCAGTCCAATTTTCACAAAAAGTAGACCATATTAGATGGACAATTCCCAAGTTTTGTAAATTTCCTAGATTTCTAGCTAAAAGATTAACAATCCGTGTATTTTAAATATTTAGTGGAAATATTTTTTAAATGGGAAGGGCGGATATTTAAAGGATAGCGTGGACACCTGAGGGTGTACCTTTAAGCATTGTAGATGCCTTTATGTGCTGGTTTGTGCCGTGATCAACCGGCAATGTGGTAGTGTTAATCAGTATATACTTTTGATTGTAAAAGAAATCAATATATAATTTATTTGGATTATTGTAATTTGTAGGGAAAACTTTAATGGATTTATTTAGCCTATTCTTTCTGAAATCACTAATTAAGGGGTACCTTTTTGCAAAGGCACTCCCCACCTTCATTGGTGCTGACTAGTGGCACACACATGGGAATTTCCCCTTCTTCGCATAGTTTAAAAAACCAGACCGGACTGGCAGTTGAACCGAGAAAATCAAAATCGGTAGCCTCAGTAGTTTTTTAAGATAATAAGACCGTTCTGCAATCAGACCGGACAAAACCGGTCGAACCGGCCAGTTTTCTAGAAAACTGGTGAAAATACCGGGCCATTGAACCGGGAAAAACAGGAAAAATGTTTTAACAGAAATTGGGAAATTGGGATTTGATCCAAAGTCGTGTGAGCAGTACACGGGGCCTGCCCATGGCCCAATAACCAACTTGGTTTGTGCTACTTTGTTGTCCTACATGGATATAATTTTATTTGACCATTGTTTCAGACTATATTACCACATATATTAATCAACATATATTATTTTATTGCTTAAAAAACCGATTATCGAACCGATGAACTGTCGGTTCGACCAGTAAAAACCTGAACCGGCAACCTTTCCGGTTCGATTTCGGGTTCAGTTTTTTAAACTATGCTTCTTCATGGATTCATTTTTTTAAAATTATTTTATCTCTTGAACAATGCATTTAAATCACGAACCATTTTCATCGTTGGATTTCTCGGGTCGAGATCTTTAAAACTAGGTCCCATGTTTCGATGAACTTTTTTTCGCGAAAAATCAAAAATAAAAAAAATGATGAAAACAAAAAATACAGAAACCAAAGAAGGAAAAATCGAAACCGAAAAAACGTAACCCGAAATCACGGTTGTGCTTTTTCATAATATTTGGAAGAACAGTTGTGCTTTCTCCTTTTCAGGAAACACGGTTTTGCTTCTCGTGGAAGCACATGCTATGCTTTTCCGTTTTCAAGAAGCACATGCCATGCTTCTCTTTTTTTTCTGGGAAGCACAGTCGTGCTCTTTTTTCGGAGAAGCATAGATGTGTTTTCCCTTTTCAGAGAAGCACTACCTATGCATCTCGTCCAAGAACATGCTATGCTTTCCCTTTTGGGGGGGAAATTATAGTTGTACTTTGCCAGTCACGGAAGCAAAATTGTGCTTTTTTCCTTCTCGGGAAGCTGTGTTTCCCACAGACAAGCATGGCTTCATGAAAGAACAATAAACATGTGTAAGAAAAAAATTTCTAAAGGTGTACCCAGCGCACGACACGTGGCAGTAGCTGGGCGCATCACTTGATGCACTCTCGGGGCCTAAAAGTGACCTCTGTGGAAGCCTCTGGAAGGACACCTGTTAGTTAGATAGTTGGAGACCTCCTTGCATAAAATAGGAGGGTGGCCACAAAGGGGGTGTGTCCTGGTGGGCCGACCCAGCAGTGTGTTGCACTCTAGCACAAATTGGTCAAAATATAAAAAGTGACATGTGAGCAAAGGGCGCATGGCTAGCCACTCAAGCGGACGAACTCTGCTAACTACTAGGCCCCGTTGAACTTTAAAAACTATGTCTATGTGCAACATCACATCTGAACTTTTTTTGAAAACGCGTTTGTTTTCTGAATGTAACCTTTTTTAAATTCCAAAACATGATTGTTTTTAAAATGAATACTTTTTAAAAACTATAAAAAATTGAAAACTTGAACATTTTTGGAAAAACACTCGAAATTGTGGACATTTTTTGAAAAACGTGAAAGAATTTTGAAAAACTTCAAATGTTTTTCAAAGCACGAACATTTTTGGGGAAAATGAAGAAAAATAAAATTCCGAATTTTTTTATTAAAAAAATAAACAAGAAAAATGAAAAGAGAAAGAAAGAAAGGAACACTAGTGAAGAAATAAAACCCAAAGGGAAAAAGCCTGAAAAATAGTGTAGAAAAAAAAAACTATCCTAGCTACTTGGGCTTGTCCATATGCAGTTTGCTCGCTGCGCATTTCCTAGTTTTTTGGGGGGTGGGGGAGGTAAAACTAAGTTTTATTCATCAAACACCACAGAGTGTGGGATAGAGTTCGGATCTTGGAATTAGCCGAACCAAACGTGACATCTTAGACTTAACGAAAGAGAAAATTCACTCAAATTGTGGACACTTTCTTAAAAGTGTGAAAGATTTTTAAAAACTTCAAACATTTTTCAAATCATGGACATTTTCTAGAAAAATGAAAAAAAATCAAATTCCCAACAATGTTTGAAGAGGAAATGTTGAATTTATGAAAAAAGAAACAGGAAAAGAAAAAGGAAAAAAGAAAGAAAGCAAGCAAGGAAAACTAGTGAACAAAGAAAACAAAAAAAGGAAAACAAACTGAAAAATATTGTAAGAAAAACCAATCCTAGCTACTTGGGCTGGTCCATCTGTTGCTCACTGCTCATTTCCCAGATTTTTTAGGGGTAAAACCAAGTTTTATTCATCAAAGACCATAGAGTGTGGGATAGAGTTTGGGTCATCACATCAGCCAAACCAAACATGACGTTCCAGACATAACGGAAGAAAACCTGTCTAGACTATGTGCTTGGACGTTGACAGCATCTTCTTTAGAAAATAAATACAATCAAATAAAGACATTTCCAATTTGATCTCACTGATAATGGCTCATTTCCAGACAGTTTGCTCACATTTTTGAGAGAAAATTTAGCCTCGATGGGCTGGGAAATTGGGTCGGCCAACCTCTAGTATGACCGACTTGTCTTTGTCCAGTAGAAAGCCTGTCATGTCGCCAAAGAGCCCATCCTTACATGTTTTTACAGTACATGCATCGGTTATGTTCCTCCAGCACGACCGGCCGCCTCCCAGCCTCCCTCGCCCGCTCGACAGCTCCCCCACCGCCGGGGCTAACCCTTGACCCCCCCCCCCAGGTTGCGAGCTTGCCCCTTCCCGCCCTCTCTTCTGCATGGCCTGGCCCCACCCCGCCTTCTCCCCCACGGGTGTTTTGCCGAGTGTCGTGGAAAAAACTCTCGGCAAAATATTGGAACTCGCGCAAAATGTGCTTTCCCGACTACTACACTCGGCAAAAGGGGGTATGCACTACACTATTTTGCTTGTCGAGATTGCATACGACCTTGGATAAAGATGATCCCAAAATCAAAGTTTTTCATTTCGACGAGACGAATAATTTTCATTGCTGAGAACTTTTTCATTTTAGGCCATGTTATTTACACTTATTGCCATGCCAAAATATGGTCTCAAATTAATAAGGTGATGGTCATATTTATTGTATAATTTACGACAATGGGCCTAAACTTGGCATTTAGGTGCATCTCGCCATTACAAACAATGATGCCAAATAGAGTTTGCAACATTTTGTACAAAAAATATTTTTTGCATTTTTCTAAGTGTAAAAGATGGATATTTTTGTGAAACGGCTAAAAAAACATAGTGCAAAATGGCACCACTCCAATTTTCACAAAAAGTAGACCATATTTTTAGAAAATTCCCCTGTTTTCTGGATCTTCTAGATTTCTAGCTACTTTCGCACATTTAAATTCAAATTTGAACTTCAAGTGTACGCAAGTAGTAATTATATGGAAGAACCACTTAAAGTTTGTGAGATTCAGCCCCTTACCATGAATGGACGTTTTGCCCTTGTTTGGGGAAAATGAAACAAAAAGGATACAAGTCCAAAAAATGCAATCCTTTCGTATGGACTCCTTTTATGTGTATTAGTTAGGATGAAAATAACAAACTTTCAATATGAAAATTTTGAAAGAAAAATATCCTTCACAAAACGGGCTATCGTGTTTGAACATTCATGGTTTTCAAGTCAAACGACGAAGGTGATGACATATTCATTGCATAATTTATTTTAATGTGCCCAAATTAGACATATAGGTGAATATTACCATTACAAATAATGTTGCAAAATAGAGTTTCCAACCTTTTGTACAAAAAAATCATTTTCTATTTTCTACTCCCTCCGTTCCTAAATATTTGTCTTTCTAGAGATTTCATCAAGTGACTACATACGGAGCAAAATGAGTGAATCTGTACTCTCAAATATGTCCACATAGATCCGTATGTTGTAGTCCATTTGAAATGTCTAAAAAGACAAATATTTTGGAACGGAGGGAGTAAGTGTCAAGAATGGGTGTTTCTTGGGAAGCGGGTACAAAAAACAGGGTGCAAAATTGCACCACTCCAATTTTCACAAAAAGTAGACCATATTAGATGGACAATTCCCAAGTTTTGTAAATTTCCTAGATTTCTAGCTAAAAGATTAACAATCCGTGTATTTTAAATATTTAGTGGAAATATTTTTTAAATGGGAAGGGCGGATATTTAAAGGATAGCGTGGACATCTGAGGGTGTACCTTTAAGCATTGTAGATGCCTTTATGTGCTGGTTTGTGCCGTGATCAATCGGCAATGTGGTAGTGTTAATCAGTATATACTTTTGATTGTAAAAGAAATCAATATATAATTTATTTGGATTATTGTAATTTGTAGGGAAAACTTTAATGGATTTATTTAGCCTATTCTTTCTGAAATCACTAATTAAGGGGTACCTTTTTGCAAAGGCACTCCCCACCTTCATTGGTGCTGACTAGTGGCACACACATGGGAATTTGCCCTTCTTCGCATAGTTTAAAAAACCAGACCGGACTGGCAGTTGAATCGAGAAAATCAAAATCGGTAGCCTCAGTAGTTTTTTAAGATAATAAGACCGTTCTGCAATCAGACCGGAGAAAACCGGTCGAACCGACCAGTTTTCTAGAAAACTGGTGAAAATACCGGGCCATTGAACCGGGAAAAACAGGAAAAATGTTTTAACAGAAATTGGGAAATTGGGATTTGATCCAAAGTCGTGTGAGCAGTACACGGGGCCTGCCCATGGCCCAGTAACCAACTTGGTTTGTGCTACTTTGTTGTCCTACATGGATATAATTTTATTTGACCATTGTTTTAGACTATATTACCACATATATTAATCAACATATATTATTTTATTGCTTAAAAAACCGATTATCGAACCGATGAACTGTCGGTTCGACCAGTAAAAACCTGAACCGGCAACCTTTCCGGTTCGATTTCGGGTTCAGTTTTTTAAACTATGCTTCTTCATGGATTCATTTTTTTAAAATTATTTTATCTCTTGAACAGCGCATTTAAATCACGAACCATTTTCATCGTTGGATTTCTCGGGTCGAGATCTTTAAAACTAGGTCCCATGTTTCGATGAACTTTTTCTTCACGAAAAATCAAAAATAAAAAAAATGATGAAAACAAAAAATACAGAAACCAAAGAAGGAAAAATCGAAACCGAAAAAACGTAACCCGAAATCACGGTTGTGCTTTTTCATAATATTTGGAAGAACAGTTGTGCTTTCTCCTTTTCAGGAAACACGGTTTTGCTTCTCGTGGAAGCACATGCTATGCTTTTCCGTTTTCAAGAAGCACATGCCATGCTTCTCTTTTTTTTCTGGGAAGCACAGTCGTGCTCTTTTTTCGGAGAAGCATAGATGTGTTTTCCCTTTTCAGAGAAGCACTACCTATGCATCTCGTCCAAGAACATGCTATGCTTTCCCTTTTGGGGGGGAAATTATAGTTGTACTTTGCCAGTCACGGAAGCAAAATTGTGCTTTTTTCCTTCTCGGGAAGCTGTGTTTCCCACAGACAAGCATGGCTTCATGAAAGAACAATAAACATGTGTAAGAAAAAAATTTCTAAAGGTGTACCCAGCGCACGACACGTGGCAGTAGCTGGGCGCATCACTTGATGCACTCTCGGGGCCTAAAAGTGACCTCTGTGGAAGCCTCTGGAAGGATACCTGTTAGTTAGATAGTTGGAGACCTCCTTGCATAAAATAGGAGGGTGGCCACAAAGGGGGTGTGTCCTGGTGGGCCGACCCAGCAGTGTGTTGCACTCTAGCACAAATTGGTCAAAATATAAAAAGTGACATGTGAGCAAAGGGCGCATGGCTAGCCACTCAAGCGGATGAACTCTGCTAACTACTAGGCCCCATTGAACTTTAAAAACTATGTCTATGCGCAACATCACATCTGAACTTTTTTTGAAAACGCGTTTGTTTTATGAATGTAACCTTTTTTAAATTCCAAAACATGATTGTTTTTAAAATGAATACTTTTTAAAAACTATAAAAAATTGAAAACTTGAACATTTTTGGAAAAACACTCGAAATTGTGGACATATTTTGAAAAACGTGAAAGAATTTTGAAAAACTTCAAATGTTTTTCAAAGCACGAACATTTTTGGGGAAAATGAAGAAAAATAAAATTCCGAAATTTTTTATTAAAAAATAAACAAGAAAAATGAAAAGAGAAAGAAAGAAAGGAACACTAGTGAAGAAATAAAACCCAAAGGGAAAAAGCCTGAAAAATAGTGTAGAAAAAAAAACTATCCTAGCTACTTGGGCTTGTCCATATGCAGTTTGCTCGCTGCGCATTTCCTAGTTTTTTGGGGGGTGGGGGAGGTAAAACTAAGTTTTATTCATCAAACACCACAGAGTGTGGGATAGAGTTCGGATCTTGGAATTAGCCGAACCAAACGTGACATCTTAGACTTAACGAAAGAGAAAATTCACTCAAATTGTGGACACTTTCTTAAAAGTGTGAAAGATTTTTAAAAACTTCAAACATTTTTCAAATCATGGACATTTTCTAGAAAAATGAAAAAAAATCAAATTCCCAACAATGTTTGAAGAGGAAATGTTGAATTTATGAAAAAAGAAACAGGAAAAGAAAAAGGAAAAAAGAAAGAAAGCAAGCAAGGAAAACTAGTGAACAAAGAAAACATAAAAAGGAAAACAAACTGAAAAATATTGTAAGAAAAACCAATCCTAGCTACTTGGGCTGGTCCATCTGTTGCTCACTGCTCATTTCCCAGATTTTTTAGGGGTAAAACCAAGTTTTATTCATCAAAGACCATAGAGTGTGGGATAGAGTTTGGGTCATCACATCAGCCAAACCAAACATGACGTTCCAGACATAACGGAAGAAAACCTGTCTAGACTATGTGCTTGGACGTTGACAGCATCTTCTTTAGAAAATAAATACAATCAAATAAAGACATTTCCAATTTGATCTCACTGATAATGGCTCATTTCCAGACAGTTTGCTCACATTTTTGAGAGAAAATTTAGCCTCGGTGGGCTGGGAAATTGGGTCGGCCAACCTCTAGTATGACCGACTTGTCTTTGTCCAGTAGAAAGCCTGTCATGTCGCCAAAGAGCCCATCCTTACATGTTTTTACAGGACATGCATCGGTTATGTTCCTCCAGCACGACCGGCCGCCTCCCAGCCTCCCTTGACCGCCCCCC
>NC_041392.1:46282553-46297553 GCF_002162155.2 Triticum dicoccoides
CCTCTCTTCTGCATGGCCTGGCCCCACCCCGCCTTCTCCCCCACGGGTGTTTTGCCGAGTGTCGTGGAAAAAACTCTCGGCAAAATATTGGAACTCGCGCAAAATGTGCTTTCCCGACTACTACACTCGGCAAAAGGGGGTATGCACTACACTATTTTGCTTGTCGAGATTGCATACGACCTTGGGTAAAGATGATCCCAAAATCAAAGTTTTTCATTTCGACGAGACGAATAATTTTCATTGCCGAGAACTTTTTCATTTTAGGCCATGTTATTTACACTTATTGCCATGCCAAAATATGGTCTCAAATTAATAAGGTGATGGTCATATTTATTGTATAATTTACGACAATGGGCCTAAACTTGGCATTTAGGTGCATCTCGCCATTACAAACAATGATGCCAAATAGAGTTTGCAACATTTTGTACAAAAAATATTTTTTGCATTTTTCTAAGTGTAAAATATGGATATTTTTGAGAAACGGGTAAAAAAAACATAGTGCAAAATGGCACCACTCCAATTTTCACAAAAAGTAGACCATATTTTTAGAAAATTCCCCTGTTTTCTGGATCTTCTAGATTTCTAGCTACTTTCGCACATTTAAATTCAAATTTGAACTTCAAGTGTACGCAAGTAGTAATTATATGAAAGAACCACTTAAAGTTTGAGAGATTCAGCCCCTTACCATGAATGGCCGTTTTGCCCTTGTTTGGGGAAAATGAAACAAAAAGGATACAAGTCCAAAAAATGCAATCCTTTCGCATGGACTCCTTTTATGTGTATTAGTTAGGATGAAAATAACAAACTTTCAATATGAAAATTTTGAAAGAAAAATATCCTTCACAAAACGGGCTATCGTGTTTGAACATTCATGGTTTTCAAGTCAAACGACCAAGGTGATGACATATTCATTGCATAATTTATTATAATGTGCCCAAATTAGACATATAGGTGAATATTACCATTACAAAGGGGGTGTGTCCTGGTGGGCCGACCCAGCAGTGTGTTGCACTCTAGCACAAATTGGTCAAAATATAAAAAGTGACATGTGAGCAAAGGGCGCATGGCTAGCCACTCAAGCGGATGAACTCTGCTAACTACTAGGCCCCGTTGAACTTTAAAAACTATGTCTATGCGCAACATCACATCTGAACTTTTTTTGAAATTTCAAAATGCGTTTGTTTTCTGAATGTAACCTTTTTTAAATTCCAAAACATGATTGTTTTTAAAATGAATACTTTTTAAAAACTATAAAAAATTGAAAACTTGAACATTTTTGGAAAAACACTCGAAATTGTGGACATTTTTTGAAAAACGTGAAAGAATTTTGAAAAACTTCAAATGTTTTTCAAAGCACGAACATTTTTGGGAAAAATGAAGAAAAATAAAATTCCGAAATTTTTTGAACATTTTTTAGAAATGTTGAATTTATTAAAAAAATAAACAAGAAAAATGAAAAGAGAAAGAAAGAAAGGAACACTAGTGAAGAAATAAAACCCAAAGGGAAAAAGCCTGAAAAATAGTATAGAAAAAAAAACTATCCTAGCTACTTGGGCTGGTCCATATGCAGTTTGCTCGCTGCGCATTTCCTAGTTTTTTTTGGGGTGGGGGAGGTAAAACTAAGTTTTATTCATCAAACACCACATAGTGTGGGATAGAGTTCGGATCTTGGAATTAGCCGAACCAAACGTGACGTCTTAGACTTAATGAAAGAGAAAACCTGGCTAGACTATGTGCTTCGATATTAATAGCATGACCTTCAGAAGAAAAATTATACAATCAAACAAAGACGCTTGCACTTGATCTCGCTGATAATGGCTCGTTTGCCAGATAGTTTACTCACATTTTTCTGAGAGAATATTTAGCCTCGATGGGCTGGGAAATCGGGCCGGCTAACCTCGAGTGCGACCGGCCCGTCGTTAGTCCAGTAGAAAGCCCGCCACGTCGCCCAAGAGCCCACCCTTATCTGTTTTTTTTTACAGGACCCGTATCTGTTCTGTTCCTCCAGCACGACCGGCGGCCGCCCAGCCTCCTCCGCCCGCTCGACAGCTCCCCCGCCGCCGGAGCTACGCGCTCACACCCCGCCCCCCAGGTCCTCCGCCGTGGCGAGCCTCTCCCTTCCCGCCCTCTCTTCCGCGCGGCCCCGCCTTCTCCTCGCCGCGCCGCCGGCCGCTCCACCCCAGCTCGCCCCCGTCCGTGAAGGCGACGACCGCCAGCAGCGGCCCCATTCGAGGGAGGGAGAGAGGTTCCTCTCAGGTCAGCTTCTTTTCGCCTTTCTCTCAAGCGTGACTATCCCTGCATCTGGCCAGTTCCTCGATTTGGACTTGGTATGAACACTAGCACGGGGAATGGATCTCGGACGATGAAGATTTTTTTTATTATTATTTAGCAAAACCGTCACAGGACATGGATGAGGCTTTTGTGCGGTATTTCTTTTTTTTCCAGATTTTTCTGGATGGTTAAGTTTTGGCCTGAATTTCTTTTAAGGGTGCGGCTAGATCTCAGTCGATTAAGATTTAACCAAGTCTCAATCAAGTGACAGAACACATAAGAAAGAAAAAACTAAAAAGAAAATTTTGCACAAATCTCTACGCAAGATCTGATGAATATAGCATCGACTGAGACATAACCAAGTTTTATATCTAAGTCGACTGAGATTTAGCAACTCTGTTTTTTTTAATGGCAAAATTATTTTGTTATTTTTTATAGGGAATATATTCTGGTCTTTCCACCCTCTCATTTATGTCATCTAGCAAAGAATCATGGTCAGTTGTCCGCGTGGCATTTATCAATTGGCAAAGCGCTAAATTTGGATATTTGATCAATTGCAGATAAAGATTGGGCAGTTTGGCTGGGGCAGAGCAAACATGGGACATTTTATCAATTAGCCCCCGCGACTACAGCCGCAGTGTCGCTCGCTACTCGCACACAGCCGGCGGAGACGAACCATAGATGGTGCCGGAGGACGGCGCGCAACAGGCGGCGGCCGCCACCGCGGAGCACCCCGCGGTGTCGGAGGTGGACTCGTTCCGGTGCCAGGTCGACGACCTCGCCTCCAAGACCGACGTGGTAACCCCGCCCCCTCCTAGCCTTGGTATCAGTTTCCGTCTCGCCTCAGTAGTGATTTCCATGAAGGGCTCTGCTGCCAGAGCAGCTTGATTCTCAAGAGTGCGCCATTTTCGGGGATTTTGGCTATTGCATGATTAGGTGTCAGGTCTAGCGGTCTCCTGTTGCGATACTGTGTTCTTTCCCTCCAAGAATTAGGGCAAAGTTGTCTCAGACTTGAACTGGTGTGTGTTGCAGCTGGAGAGGAGGGTGAACGAGGTGGTAGGGTTCTACGACGGCAAGAAGCATGGCAGCGGAGGGCGCAGGGCCAGTGGTAGCAGCAGGTATGCGGCGAATGGTGCAAGGGACAGCAACTGCAAAGGGATGCCCGACCTCATGCGGCAGCTTACCGGTATCATTCGCCAGGTGATGATCTTTCTTCAGCTGTGGTTTATCCCATGGTTCATTGTGTTTGCTGGCTACTTATGCTATATTCTTGCATCCTAGAGTGTGTTTTAGAAAGTCGGACTGGTGCCAGCTTTGTAATTCGCGAGTCAATTTAGAACATTAGAAGGCTTTCCGACCTGATCGTGATCGATATTGACTAATGTGGCAACCTAGACTTTTTCCATTGCTTGTAGTGATTGCCTGCACATACTGCTCCTGTTCTTTCCAGCAAGATAGATTTAGAATGGAATCAAGATTTCTGCTACAAGTTTCAAACAGCTCCCAAATTTATGTATGCTTCCATGAACATCAATCTGGTTCTTTTTGGCTGTGTTCATTGGTAGACCATTTTTCACATGTGGTCTTCTGGCGCAGTGAATGAAATAAGCCTAAAATATATGGTCTGCAGCTCTTGCTGAATGCAATCATCTGAACCTAACTAAAAAGCCTTGCAAGTGAACTTACAATGCATTTTTTTTAAATTGGATATACTTTTGGGATTGATTCAACCACTATATGTGGAAAATCCTTTTTATTAATCTAGTTTTCTATGGTGTAATACCCAGTACAAAATTTATCGTTCTTTATGCACCTTCCAAGTTCGATTGAGCTACTGCAGCTAAAAACTCAAATATGCGATCTCTTTGCCCTATGAAAAGCTTTCTGTTGATTTTTGCAAAGTTTGGCACTTGATCCTCTTTTCTATTTTCATTTTCTTCCAGATCACGTCTCATGAATGGTCAGCGCCATTTCTGCAACCGGTAGATGTTGTAGGCCTACAACTTGATGACTATCACAAGGTGATACTGCCAGTACAGTTTGTCCTGTATTTTGCTAGAGTTCTGTTCCTAATGAAAAGAAATTTTGACTATAAGTGATACATTTTGGTAACTTAATGTGAATTAGTTCTGATAGTACTGTTTATAGTTTGCATGACCTAATGTTGGCAAGCCATCAGGATCTTAAAAACACAAGCTGACTTTGATTGCATAGCACGTTACTCGTGATTCGCTGCAGGATTTTTTTTTTCTGGTCTCCATTCTGCTTTCAGTTCACATGCTATTGCACTTCCTGAGAAGATTTTCAATGTCAAGGGAAAAACTGTTAAATCCTCCCTTATCTATGTATGGAAAACATGGCTGGGTATCTTATTAGCTGTTAATTGGTTTTGTAACTATTGTTTGCCCTCTTCCATGTACATGAAACTGAAAACCATTGCTTGGAACTCTAAGATTGTAATCATCCCTAATCTATAGAAGGAAAACCTGACATATTAGGTTTTCTGTTTATCTTACAGCTGTAATTGGCTTTGCCACTTATTATTTACCTTCTATAGTGTACTTCATATTGATGTATCCCTTGAGTTGATAGCGAATATGTTTTTCTATATTTAGTATATCAGTAAGATGGAGTTGCTTCGTTGGTTTCTTTACCTGAAGCTTGTTTGTAGTGACTCATATCTTTGGTTTCTACATTTTGCAGATTATAACAAAACCTATGGATTTCTCGACCATCCAAAACAAAATGGAAGCGAAGGATGGTACCAAGTATAGAAGTGTTCGAGAAATATATTCTGATGTTAGATTAATTTTTACCAATGCAATGACATACAATGATGAACATCACGATGTTCACATAATGGCCAAGTTATTACTCGAGAAATTTGAGGAGAAATGGCTCCAGCTTCTCCCTAAAGTTGAGAATGAGGTTGATATTTGTAGTCTCATATGTTACCGTTTTTGTTTTGATATGGATATGTGTTATTTAGCATTTGACAACAATAAGTTGGATCCTATTGTTTTAGGAAAGGAAACAACAGGTGGAACCAAACGATGCTCCAACCACAGACACTTCTCCGGAAGATGCTATTGCAAAATTAGCAAAAGATACTGATGATGAGGTCGGCCCTCTGGACTGTTATTCTTTTTATTCTTGTGTCGGTATTGATTTTAGCACATATACTGACTTTGACTCATGTTTAGAAAAAATGGCTGTTATCATTTAGCTTTTTGTCTATTGATGTATCGATGTGAAATCCTTTCTTGGCCAGCCTGAACATGCTTCTGCATCCTTGTCAAATATATGCCTTGCATATTCACTGCAACCCCTACTGTGTTCCCTTGTTTTGTTTTGTTATAGATATTCAGTACCTTTTATTTCTCGTGTTCCAGCTGAATGAGATTAATAAGCAGCTAGAGATGCTCCGGAACATGGTGGTTCAGAGATGCAGGTACGTCTTAAAGACGTTTATCTCATGCCTTTTGCTGTTTGCTACAGACTTATAGGGGTGCCAAGCCTAAAAACGTTACAATATTTTTTATCTTGTAGGAAAATGACCACAGACGAGAAGAGAAAACTCGGTGCAGGTCTTTGCCACCTGACACCGGAAGATCTTAGCAAGGCGCTGGAGCTGGTCGCACAAGACAATCCTGACTTCCAAACTACAGCAGAGGAAGTGGACCTTGACATGGATGCTCAGGTAAAGCTCCTTTATTCTAAACCCTAACCGCGCTCCATGCGCCACACTGTTTATAAAATGTTAAACCATGCTTCCTGCGCGGGCGGATGCAGAGCGAGACGACCCTCTGGAGGCTGAAGTTCTTTGTGAGGGAAGCGTTGGAGCGACAGGCCAACACAGCCGCGGCCCCTGGCAAGACCGACGAAAACGCAAAGAGGAAGCGCGATATCTACAATGCTCTAGCCAAGACCGCCTCGAAACGGATCCGGAGATAGCCCGGTTCAGGATGTTTCCGTAGAAGTAGCCGTCATGGGACAATTTTCTCCCTTGTGTGTAAGACATGTGTGGCAGTGTATATATGAACATGAATCTGCACTAAGCAGTCACACCTGACCTGGTCTAATGTTGTAGCATGTTATTGCCACCTATGTTAAATACAGAGCAATGTTGATGCAGCTCAAAAATAATAATCACAACAGAGGTGATTTTTATTACATAAAATTAATGGTGTGTACTCTGCACATGGCGCTGCGAAAAAGGGCATCCTAATTCAATAAATCCTGAAGAAAACAACAGAGGTTATTCATTGGTAAACTTCCTAACTCATCAGCTTCACTTCATAGGGTAAACTGTTCTTGAGGAGCTGCACAAAACAATGTAAAAAATCTATGCTGAGCATTCTTATCTTTGGGGTGAAAGAAACATCAAAGGGGTTTGATTGTATGGTTCACCTCACCACTGCCGTCTACCAACCATCAGGCCTCAGTTTTCTCTGCACTTGGCAGATCGTGTCCCTGCAAGATACCATACATTAGCATCACCATCATGCTTAAAGCATAATGAAACAACATTCGCAATATCATTTTCATTGTGATGGTAACATACCACACATCGGAGCACGCCGCCGCGTCTAGGAAGCTCAAGGAGATGGACAAGCCGGTCTCGGGATCGAACCACGAGATGAACGTCCCTGCGAGAGAGATTGAAGATGGCATAATCATGGTGCCATTGAACAGAGGGGAACAAACAAAATAAAGACGGCACCATTCAAAACAGATTAACTTAAAGCTTCCATCTTTTCTGCGATGACTTTTCGTCTTAGATTTGAATGTTGAAAGAACAGAAATTGAGAGAGGGGAAAGCAGGGGAAGCAAGAGAGGGGCTTCTTCACCTTGGCGCCTCCTGTAAATGTCATCCGGGGTGATGAGATGCAAAAGCATCGTCTCCTTGTTCTCCACGTCTATGACAGCCAGAACGATCTCCTTCTCCGATGTCGATCCCTGCGACAACAAACATACGGGGACGAAGAAGGCCATGAGTGACAACCTAAATCAGCGGAACCCCCAATGTGCGATGTAATCTGTTCTGCTACTCGCTCTGTCGTCACATATCGGTTGTAACAACATCTTATGTTGTGTTGGACGAAAGCACTGCGAATCTCTAGTGAACAGCATATGCCATACCTCGAGGTGGTCGATGGTGACACGGCCGGCGCCGTAGTCGTCCCACCCGCCGCCATCGTTCAACCTGAACACCTTCACAGGCTGCACAAGATCTCCACAAGATTACTCCCAAGATTCGTCAGTTCATCAGCAATCGCGCGCCTCATGAGTTCTTCAGTTCACCTAGATACGATCATCAGAGACATACAAAGATACTAGCACTACTTAATTCCTCTCAATCACAGACAAAAAAATTATTAATTTCTGCTAAAAGATCAGAGTTCTCTTGAGCGAAATCGGCCGGCTGCTCCGCGGAGCCGCGAGCATAAAACAAGAGGGCACGCGCACGGGGGACGGCGAGGTTTCGAGGAGGGCGGGCCGCCGGCCGGGGAGGGAGGTCGACGGCTTACCGGCATCGGCGCGGGCTGGGGCGGGACGGCGGCGGGCGCCGGCTCCGCGTTCTTCTTCCCGGGCATCGCGGTCGCCGCCGGCTCCGGGAACGATCGATGAGTGGTCAGCAACGAACCCTAGTACACTTTGCTTTTCTTTTTCTTTTTTGACCTGATGAACCCTAGCGCACCCGGAGTGCCAAGTTATAGCGCGGGGCTGGGCTCCAGGGAGCCCTTTTATTTAAAAATTCGAAAAATATTTCAAAAATAATATTTCCTCTTTTAATTAATACAAGTCTCTATTAAAAAAAACACGAAAGCTTATACATGTTCATGACGGATCTGTAAATTTTCGTTCGAAAACGTTATGATTTGTGAGCTACACAAAGAAAACGAAATCCTGGCCCATAAAATATGGCTCATTTTCATGCACGTATTTCTTTTTCTTTTTGTAGTGTGAAAATATATGGTTACGAGAATGTTCACGAACTTGTTATACATGTATTTCTACATACACTATTTTATTATTACTATTATTATTTTGCGTTGTAGGAATGTGGTATTTAAATATGTACTCCCTCCGTCCCAAAATAAGTATAGTCATTTTAGTTTAAAAGTCACAATTTAAACTAAAACAACGACACTTATTTGGGGAAGGAGAGAACACATTGTTGTGATATGGCCTCCTTTGGCCATTTCTGAGGTGATACACCAATATTTTGTTCCCGTGAAACCAGGGATGCCATTTAAATTTTTAATAACAAAAAGAAACCTCAATGGAATAATCAGCAAGGGCAAAAATGAGAATTATTATGCATTGCAAAAGATGTAGTACTCCCTCCAATCCATCTACACTGCTATTAAACAATCAAACAAAAACTTTTTTAAATGCACTTTGCAATTAGTCCCACAATCCACACGAACCAATCAACACCACACGATTAGACCCACACTTCTCAATCTAACAGCCACCATTGATCTAATATTTTTATGGGGTACACTTAACAATTTTCAATGACTGACCATGCTTCACCTAAGATGTAATACTGGAACTACCATTCCCACGTCCCCTGCAATCACGGAAATCTGGTGGCAAACTAAGGCAACTCCAGGACCTCCCAGTTCCAAAAAAAACTCCACGACCTCGACCTCACCGTCTGGCACGACGGCGGCCTGGTGCGAGACGCCGCCCACCACCAACGTCCCCCTGCCTGCACGGCGACCTCGCCGCACTGCACCACATCGTCGCCTCCCTGCACGATCGCCATCGCGATTGTTGCCGCTCATAGTGTGGCATCCATCCCGCGAGATCCCCAGAGTCCAGGAGATGGAACCTGCCCCGACACCAGCCTTGCCGCCGCGCCCGCGCACGGCCCTACACCCGCGCCCGCCGCGTCCCCTGAACCAGCCGGCCACACGCAGCTCTGAGTCTTCCGTCCATTGCTTCAGGTTCCACTTCTTCGTAGCGTGACGGCGACTCAGGGGGCTGGATTTGGCCACCGTCTGGAGGGACGCCATATATTGGATTTGGATGGTGAGCCCACGCATCTTGATTTTATTCAAAACGTTCCTCTCTAGCATGGTACTGATATGTGATGGGCCGGATTTAGAAGATGCCCTTCTAATCAATTTTATTGACGGTCTTCTCATTGGACTGCAGCAGATACCGTCTTGATGTATATATGGTGCCGTGATAGCTGATTAAATCTGCAAATTCTTTGTCGTTGACTATGGCCTTGTCTGTCAACTACCTTGATAGGTTCCTCTCCGTCTATCCCCTTCCTGTAAGTCTATAATCTCTGTAGATAAATCTTGTACGATGCCATGGTTGCCCCTTTATTCCTGGAGTATTTGCAGCTGGTACTATTTCTTTTTCTTTTTTAATTCACAGCTACTGGCATGAATTGGCCCTTGCATTTGGTCCTAGCACTGGCAATAATTTGAATCTGTTAATTGGGGACAGATATGCCCATCACCGGTATATATTTTGGTTCTGTCTAGAATTGGGGACAGATGACATCAGATCTTTTAATAAATTATAAACAACATATCTTTTTAATTTTGGTTCTGTCTAGAATGGTGAAATTCAATTTTGTTCTACTGCAGATTATTTTAATCATCTTCACCAACAGTATATATTGCAGAGAATTGTTTTGGTTTAATTTTTAGCATGTAGATATGATATGGTAAGCCTCCAGTGAAGGAGGGGCTTAGTCAAATAGAAACTGTTCTATTTGATATCCAATGTAATTTGGAAATTAGTGGTGGAAGACTCCTAAACTAGCATAGCATTTTGTTTGAATTTCTCTTTACTTGATTGTGTTACTTATGCGCAATCACCATACTTGACATGGGTCCCTGATTTTGTCACTTCCATTGACGAGTCTTTTGTAAGCATCTCGATGCGGAGGTAGAACTTCTAACAAGTCTTCCTGTTATACGTTGTTTGTTGCTACTTTTTGCTGCAATGTGGAGGTACAGATTCTAGCTGATATATCTTCATGCTTTACCTTGTTTACCACTGTCCTAATATGGAGGTACAGATTCTAGCTGTTATATCTTCATGTTTTACCTTGTTTACCAATGTCCCAGATTTTTGTTTCCTCTTTGCTTTGAGTTAGATAGAAGATGGGACATGCTTTGTTGTACTTTCCTCTTACGCTAACCCTGCGCACCATGGTGTTGCAGCACCCTCGGCTCAAGGGAACCATCTCCAAGCCTACCGTACTCGAATCATGGAAGCGTGCAAAGTACAGCGCATCGTGGTGTCGCTGGCCACCCGATCTCTACAGCCACAACAAACGGCTACATGACCGACCAGGCCGGTGTCTTGACCTCTGAATCACGTCGCTGTGCTAGCGCCTTGATCTCGCATGCGGCCGTCTAAAACCCGAGAGGCCAACCTCGCTCGAGCGTCGCCGGCCAGCACTCATCTGCACAGGAGCAGCTGGTTGGATATATGTGCCTCCTCCGCCTCTTATTCCCTGAAACGTAATGTTATGAGTATAGTTTCTAATCACTGATGTCACATTGGCGTAGAATTAAACTGCATAGGTTAGATTGACATTTTGCCCTATGTTTAATTACTATATGTGTTGCACACTGGTCCATGTATTTATTCTGTTGGTCAAAAGTTTTGTCAGACGTGAGTTGTAGAAATTTTCAGTTACTTTTCTATGCCTACCATTCATCTCTGAACCGTTGTGATGGAGATTGTAATACTGTGTTTAAAATGTGTCAGCCCATATGCGAGATCTTCTTTTCAAGATGGCAACCATGATTATAAGTTAATCATTTATACTTTATAAGCATATCAGATATGTGTAATTAATGTGTTTGCATTAGAGCTTTCATAGGGAAATTGCATAAGATCTTATAAAACCATTTTGTCACACACATTTTTCTGAATGGCAGCTGCAAATGCCAGGTAGCAGCTTGCACTAGGTTGACGTGAATATTTACTCTTCTTTTGCACTGGTACTGAAACTTGGCAGTTCACAAGGATTGGCACCACGGACTGAATGGTCCCAACCATCGTGGACACAACAGGGGCAGGGGCTGCATGCTGCCAAGGCCGAGGCAACTGCCAAGAAGACTGGGCTCAATGTAGTGACCGAGGAGGCGCAGGTCGCAGGTTATGCTCTTCTAATTAGTACGATGATTTGCATATGTAACAATGCTACTCTCAATGGATTTGCTAACAATCTCCAGATTTTCCCTTTGAGTGTGTCTGTGTGTGTGTGTGTTTTGCATGAGTATTTAACCAGAAACTACCACAATTCATGGAACCGTGCCTACAAACTACCACTTTACGATTTTGTTCTGAAAAGTACCACTTCTTTGCTAATCTGTGACTAAAAACTACCATGTGTGTAAATCAACCGATTCATCCATTTTAAACGCGTTTATGATAGACCTGGCCCGCATGCGTAAGTCAATGCCCCGCTCCCTCCCCTGCACCGGCGAGCAGCAGCAGCTCCGCCTTGCACTGTGCCGGCGAGCACGGGCAGCTCCACCGCGCACCCCCCTGCCGGCGAGAAGCAGCAGCACCGCGGCATTGGTATATGTGTTTTGGAATCTTGGTAGTAGTTCAGTAGTGGTCCAGTCGTAATATCTTACAAGTACCGTGCTAATCAAAAATTTCTTGATCAAGTTTATTATTATTTCCATTGTACTATACTTTATTTCCATGGTATCAAGTTCTACAAATTGCATGTTCTGGTACAATATTTGTTTTTTTTAGATGCTGCCTTTTTTGCTAATAAATCTATAGTTCAATCTGGATGCAGAATCAAAGAAAATTATGGCCTTGTGTTGATAGTTGCAGTTACACTGTGATGGATTGTGTTTACTTTTTGTTTATGGAAATAGAGAAACTGATTATTCTGTTTGCAGGACGGGTATCCTAAATTCTAATTCAGACATTAGTGATGATATAACAATTTCCTACGCCAAATTGTCATTCGGGCGAGCCTAGCTTAGCTTGAAACCACCGGAGATTGTGTGGTTTACGAGAGGTAGAGACTCCACCTGATATTTTGTCGTGCCCACTGACAACAATGATATGGATAGTGACGTCACTGCTGGACATAATTGCCCTATTTGTAAACTGTTGGGTAGTCCTATTTGATGGATTGTAACAAGCTATATAGTATGTTGAAAGCAGATGTAACCTCATTCATTTTCACATAGATGCCTCTCCAGTATATCTGATCTTTCGAGCCTACAGTTTGTAATGTTGTATTTCTTTTGTGAAACCTCCACAAACTGTCTATGAACTATATATGCAGTAGTCAGTAAATGTTCCCACATGTATTTATTTGTTGTTTAAAGGAATGTTAAAATTATTATGTTCAACTATAATTTAAAATTTCCATTCCTTTCGGCACGGTCAACTTTATATTTGTTGGTGGACACGTGCGTTGCACGTGCATGGTTACTAGTATTAAGTAATGCTGCTTTAGTGCGACTTTGTAGAGAGTCAGCTCAGGAAACATCCTGAGCCCTAGGGTCAGCTCAGCACTTGGGTTTGTGAATAAGAATGCTTCTATATATTTTTCACAATTGAGTCGACCAAAAGTTACATCTTACAACTTCACCGCATGTCCAGCAAGCCCAGATCGAACAAGATAAAACATGAGTACAGCAAGCCCGGAAGAGATAAACATGGGTACAGCAAACGGACGGAGAAAAACTCCAAACCGACAGATGATCGATGCTATCTATAAACGATGTGATGAATCACCGTGACCAAGTGAACAATGAATCGCTGCTGTCAGCAGGCTGCTGAAACATTCCTACAGAAACTTCTCGGCAAAATCATGCAGAACTCTCTTGTTCTCTATGCTGGATTACAACTTGATGGATTACAGTTTGATGAGAACCGGGACCAGAATGGGCTACCTAAATGTCGCGTAGGATGGGCCAACCTTTCTTGGCAATCTCATCGATCTTGGAGCTTATCTTCTTCTGGGTCTTTGGAGGACAGAGCTCGGCTGCATATGCGTTCAGCTTCGCGGCCAGTGTCGATGACAGGAGCTCCTCTTCTGGCAGGTTCCCGATCAGTTGCACCAGGAAAGGCTTGCGCTTCAGCTCGAATTTCTAGCATTCAGATCGATTTCACGTAAGTGCACAACATACATAAAGAGGATTCATTACTCTACTAGAACGCCATTTGCATTGCAGGTCTCACAAGGAAGAATAATGAATGACATAGATACCTGATGTTCTGGTTCAGCTGGATAAAATGCCCCCAACGGTTGGATCTTTGTGGTGATAACGCTGCTGCGGTCCTTGGCTTGTTCCCTCTCTTTGGTAAGAGCAGCCAATCTAGCCTCGAGGGTTCCATTCGTGAAAATGACGGATCTGTGACCACACAAATGAGCAACAGTTAACGATCATGATGCTCGCAAGAAGATAATTTGCCGACAACAGCTATCATCATATTGTGCTATGCTGCTGCTATGCACACAGAGGATCTTTTTTGAGCTACTGGCATTACATTCCGACCAAGATGAATCCATGAAGGCATGAAACCAAGGTGAAAACGTTGGCTTTGTTGCTAACATATCATATGCTAAAACACTGTAAACAAAATCCATCTAACATGAAAATGCAGCGTGTGCAAACAGATGATCATCACACCCTCAAATAGAAATTTACTGGTCTAGAGAAAAAAGTCAATCACCTATATTGGTTGCCAACATCTGGTCCTTGTCCAAAGACCTCCCGTGGATCATGGCTTGCCCAGAACATGTCCAAAAGCTGCTTGTACTGAATCAGCCGGGGATCATATTCGACCTGGATGGATGAAGTGCAAGCAGAAGTCAAAGCCAGTCATGGCAGCTCAAACATTACTCAATCTTCGATTAGCACATCAGAACTTATACAATTTTTATAATGGGCAGAAACACAGCACAATATAATGGGCAGAAACGCAGCACGATCACGCGCATCAAGACCAAAACATGCACAATTGCTTCAAGCACACGTTCCGTCAAACAAATCAGGCATGTCAAGTAGGTCCAAAACATTCATTCCATGTAGCTCAGAAATTACTCAAGCTCTGACTAGCACTTCAGGACTTGTGTCCTTTTATAATGGGCAAAACCGCAGCAAGATCACAGGCACCAAGACCAAAACATGCCCAATTTCTTCTAAAAAAGCACGCCCAATTGCTTCAAGCACACGCCACAGCAAACAAATCAGGCATGTCCCAAAGCATCCTATCATGCAGGTCATAAAACATTCGTTCATTCAATCGCTGCTAGTTTCACTTGCGCGCATAAAATGGTTTAGTTTAATAACCAACCAAGTACAGAGAACAGGCTATATCGCTACCAATAGTAGGGACAAAAATGAACATTATAAGGAAGGAGCTGGCGGAAGGAGAGCTCAGTGGGTACTACCTTGACGCACTCGGCGTGGTCGGCGAGGTTGCGGTACTCGGGGTTGGCCTTGGAGCCGCCGGCGTAGCCGACGGAGGTGCGGAGCACGCCGTGGAGGCACCCGAAGGCCGCCTCGGAGCGCCAGAAGCTGCCCAGCGCGAACACCGCGGTGGCCGGCGCGCCCCCGCCGGCGCGGACCGTGAGGCCCTCGCCCCCGGCGCGGACGGTGAGCCGCGCGCCCGAGGCCGCCGCCACGAGGCACGCGAGCGCCCATAGGAAGGCGGCCGCGGCGGGGGAGGACGCGCGGGCCATCGCGTCGGCGTGGGAGCGGA
>NC_041392.1:46297944-46355357 GCF_002162155.2 Triticum dicoccoides
CGCGAGCGAGCGACCTACCGTCGGTGGGTGGGTGGTGGGGGTGGGGTGGGTTGGTCCGGACGGGATTATTCTGAGCGGGGGTGGACGACGAGGAGTGTGGGGGTTGGTTGCTTCGTCCACCTGGGCTGTCCGGCCCGTGTGAGTGGGCCTGCTGGTGGGCTTCAAGACCTGATTTTGGGCCTCGGAATGTCAAAAAAAACCTGGTTATCCCAACAATTAGAGCTTAACTACGGCCTGTGTGAGTGGGCCGGATGGTGGGCTTCAAAAACTGATTTTAGGCCTCGGAATGTTCAAAAACCGCTTAACGCAACAAGCAGACTCAAAAAAACAAATTAGAGTTCATTTTCGTTCTCAAAAAAATGTTCTATAGTCAGACTCAGAAGATGCTTACAGCTTGTCCCGGCAATTTTCTTTCAAAAGAAAAAAACCCATCCCAAGAATCTGCACATAGGTGCCAAAATTAGTGTGCATATCTGGTGCAACCAAGTCTGCATAACTGTTTTTGGCCACACCAGTTTTTTCAGATTATTTCATCTGACAGCTATTACAGTGGACTTGCTAGAAGAAAAGACAGCGTATTACAGTTTACAATGCACGATGCATCGCCTCAACTGCGCACCGAGCAAGTCTTGCAGCACTGTCCGGGTGTCATAGACAGTCTACGCTGTCCGTTCCTGATTCCTCCCATTCCCAACACAAGGGGCACCTTCTGAGCCACTGCTCCAGTCCACAAGGAATTTTTTTTGTACATACTCCTACGTTGCAGAGTTCAGAAGGACTGCCTTTTGGGGGTGTGATCCCAAAATTCTTGCCTGCAACTGTAACAAATAGCAAGCTGAGTCACAGATAACGTTCAACAATCCAAGATGGAAATTTACTCACGAAGTTGCATGAACACTGCAGTAAATTCAAGTCCATGGATCAAATTAACTACAGAAGGCCTAACGTAGATTTTTTGGAGGACCATGATGCCCTACCTGAAGCAGGGCTCACTGTTCGCTAAAACGATGGTTCAACAAGTCTAAGTTCTCCACTACTTCTATATACTCTTGACCTGAAGTTAATGAACGAAAGCCTAGAGAAATCTCTTCCACGCTATAACTTGATTACCATGGAGTTACAAAGCATGCAAATGTATAGGAGGTCGAGATACGTTTCATCCCTTTTTTTTTTGTATAGCAACAATTGATATTTTACTACAATTACCACAATTTACATAGCTGAAAATGTACAGAACATATGAAAAATTCCTAAATTCCCACTATTTCATCAAGCAATAAACAAAGGAGCCAACACATACAGAGAAGTAGACTTCAAACAGAAAAAGAACATACCCTGGAATAGCACCCTCTAACATGGCAAAGCCGCGGCCACTGAACCGAAGAAATAAGATTCAAGCACCAGAGATAAAGGTCAAGACTTCTCCAAGGTCCTTGACTATCACCCAGCTTCAAGAAGATATTTGATATTCCATAGAACTCTGAACAGGCAAGAGACCAGGTGTTTGCTAGTTATAATGCTCCGAAGATGGGGGCCAACTTAGCCTGGGGTACTCATATCTAAGCTAACACCATAGGTCAAAACTCTATAATGTAGGCCAATTGTCAAATATAATGGTGCAAAATGCTTCCCTCTGACGAAATCCTGGAACTTTACTTTCGTATATTTCAAATTATACTTGAAGATCCACAAGATCCTCATCTATAAGCAGCATCTGGTCCCTGGGATCACTGCCAGCCATCCTCATCATGTGATGAATATCTTGCAGCAGACTATAAATCAACTCAGACTCGCTGTGGGACTTGTCACGTGCTACAAATACATGTACCTTATTTGCCAGCTCAACCCAACTACATCCTGGCTGCTTCTTTAGTCCTCTATCATTCATCTTAGATCGAATCTTTGCTGCTTCTTTCCACTTACCAGCAGAAGCATAAATGTTAGACAAGAGGGTGTAAGTTCCAGCATTATCAGGTTCTGCTTCTAAGAGATTTCTTGCTGCCAAATCACCGATACTTTCATTTCCATGTGCGTTACACCCACCTAGAAGGGCACTCCATACAGTACTTGATGTAGGCTTAAGTTTAAGACCGTTGATTAATCTTTTGGCATCATCAAGTCGTCCGGCTCGGCTACAGAGATCAATCAAGCAAGTGTAGTGCTCATCCCGCACTGCAATGGACGTATCCTTTGCCATGTATTCAAATATCCTAAGCCCTTCGTCGACCAAACCAGAGTGGCTACATGCTGAGAGCAGTCCCACGTATGTGACATCATTAGGCTTATACCCATTTTCTTGCATCTTTTCATACAAAGCTATAGCTTCTACACCAGCCCCATGATGTGCATATGCTGCAATAATGCCATTCCAAGATATTACGTCCTTCTCCCCTGAGAGATCAAACACCTTCCTTGCCAACCTAATTTCGCCACATTTGGCATATAAATTCATGAGGCTGGACTCGATAAAATTATCAAACTGAAATGGTGTTTTGCATATCATCTGATGCACCTGCTGCCCTTCACTGAGTCCGGCAAGATTGCTGCACGCATCAACCGCACCCAAAAACGTCACCTGATTTGGTCTGATCCCATCAACGAGCATACCGTTAAATACCTGCAGTGCCATTTCACTCTCATTACCTTGCAAGCAACCATTCATCATAGTAGTCCAGCTGACTACATTCCGTTTAGGCATCTCGTCAAAGAGTTCTTGTGCCTTCTTCAAATCTTTGTTCTGGATAAAACCGGTGATCATAATGTTCCAAGAAGCCACGTCCCTCTCGGGCATATTCATGAATAAATCAAGAGCTTCGTCAATCCTGAGGTTCCGGGCGTATCCGGAGATCATGGCATTCCAGGAAACGACATTCCTCTCCGGCATGCCATCAAACAGCGCTCGAGCCTCATCCACGCTTCCGCTCCGTGCAAGGCCGGCGACCATCGTCGTCCACGACATCACATTCCTCTCGGGCATTCTCTCAAACAGCTTCCGTGCCTCGTCCATGGTCCCAGACCGCACCAGCGCGGCCAGAAGGATGTTCCAGGAGCCGGCGTCCCTCACGGGCATGCTGTCGAACAGCGCGCGCGCGGCCCCCGTGCGGCCGGCGGAGGCGTAGGCCTCCAGCATCGTGTTCCACGACACGACGTTCCTCTCGGGCATCCGGTCGAACAGCGCCCTGGCCTCGTCGACGCGGCGCGCCCGCGCGTAGCCGGAGAGGAGCGCCGTCCAGGTGACCACGTTCTGGCGCGCGTCGGGGCGGTGGAACAGCGCGCTGGCCTCGCGGAGCTGGCCCTGGCGCGCGTACGCCGCGACCATCGCCGTCCAGGACACCACGTCCCGGTCCGGCGTCCGGTCGAACAGCCTGCGGGCGTCGGGGACGCGCCCCGCGGCGGCCAGCTCCGCGATGCGGCGGTTCGGGTCCTGGACATGGATGAACGCGTCGGTGGCGGCGGCGCTGTGGTAGGAGAATGTGGAGGCGAGTTGGAGCCGCGGTGAGCGGAGGCGGCGCAGCGCGGCCCGACCTGCCATGCTTAGAAGATGGGAATCCAGAGTCTGTGAATGGAATGATCTATGTTTAGGCCTTTAGGCCCCGCTTGGAATGTAGTTTTTCTGCCACCCCTGTAATCTTTTACACCTGTATTATACCAGCCTCCAACCAAATACATTCCGAGGGGTGGTATTTTCTATCCGGTTGTAATGTGTGCTTGGCTCTCCAGGTTTCAATCCACTTGTAAAATATGCGTGAGTACACGCATATTCAACAACACAGACTACACAAGCAATTTCCAATATAACTGCACTTCGATACAAATTGGACAAGTATAAAATGAGCTAAAATTTTCATTTATATTACAATAGCACAACATCAGTAAAAAAAATCATATTTTTGCAATCTTCCATTTGAAAATAGTTCCGATAACTTATAGTGCTCAAAGTCAGCAATTTAAATTACAATTCTATTGAGGCATACTTGTCTTGTCTCGTTGGCATGGTACATAACCAAAGTTAGGACTCGGCAATTGTTGAATCGGTGTGCGTCTAGACATAAAA
Source organism: Triticum dicoccoides (assembly GCF_002162155.2). Lineage (NCBI taxonomy): Eukaryota > Viridiplantae > Streptophyta > Magnoliopsida > Poales > Poaceae > Triticum > Triticum dicoccoides. The sequence continues at coordinate 46,301,999 of NC_041392.1, forward strand.
TATTTCTGAAAGATCATGACTGCTTCATGGACTGAGTAACCACAGAATCATGCGAAAGGGCGACCTGAAAAAAAAACATTAGCTATATAATGATCACTTTGTGCTCTAAGAATGATACCAACCACGGATGTTGAGAACAACCATGCATGTCAAAAAGATTAGCACAAAATCCTGAATTACCAAGGGGAGCCAGATGGTGCAAGGTAGCCATAGCATGTCACTCAAGTTTAAAGTAACTGCATTATTTTTCAAGAAACACCGATGAAGAAACAACATGGCAGCAATATAAACAAAATCTTGAATAAGAAAAATGTTCTAGGCAGCAACAAGTCTACACATGTCTAGAATATTATGTTGCAAAGGGGGATTGGAACATCAGGACCAACAATATAACTCTGAAGCTGAGACCATTTGTAGAACCCCAATAAACAGGGCAAGCAATCATGCAATAAACAGGGCAAGCAAAAATGAAGATTGGGATACATTCTATTGATTAACCTAGCGAAAATAAAAGGAGCACGGACAATACCTTTGATCAGAGCACCAGATTGATTGAAGGAATAGCACCAGATGAAAGCCGAGCTGCAAAGGAATACTCGCTCAACTAAGCCTTACAAACTTATCTTTAGTGGGGAGAAGAAATGCAGAAAACCAAGATAATGGTACTTACAAGGAGGAGGCTGAGGACTAATCTTGTCGACTTCCTTCTTTAGCCACATACCCCGCAATCTTGAGTTGTAACCCAGGAAAATCTCACGATTTGCTGCATCCTTGAAAACATCAGAGGCAAAGATTTTGACCTCGTCGGGAACATCATCCATGTCATTCAAGACCTGCAAGCATTCTGCAATTGAGGGTTGTTTTCCTTGCTGTGACACTTTTTCCTTCTTGGAAGCTTGATCTTTCTTGAAATTCACATAAGCCATCATGAAATCTTCAAGCCGCTGTACAGATGTGGCACCTTTTTGTTTCTTAGTTTTTTTCCTTTTGCACTTGATTCACTTATTTGTGGTTGATCGCCATCAGCAACTTCACTGGCTAATTCTTCCTCGTCATTGACAGTGTTCTCTCTTTCATCCACATCATCTAATGTAGGAGTATCATTGATGTCAATTATTGAAGAAGTCCTTACGTTGTCATCTCTTCCATGTCTTGTATTTTTCTTGCTAGTGCTTGCAACCATCTTATCCTTCGCTCCAAAGTTGCTACCTGTTTTTGTGCCAATCGGAGGCTTCCTTGATGTGAGGCAGTGTCTTCCTTGCGCAATGTGTCCTTCATAGAGCACACCCAATGCCTCGTACAATGGAAAGCTCTTTCCTTCATACATTTTGAGCTTTGGGTCCTCCTACATAATTAATAGAAAGGTGTGAGCAAATCATGCATAGGCATGAAAAGTTCATGCACATATAAGGAAATCAAAAGTTAGAAGGAATAAAAACTTACTGCAATGATCTCTTCCCATTTTTCAGGCGTGGTGTTGATCACACATGCAATATCATTCCATGATATTCCAGAGCGGTTGACTATCAACTTGATATTTTTGTAGTGCTTTTTCAACTGAGCTTCCTTATCTTGAACCTGATCCTTGGTAAACCTTGCCTCTGGATATAAATTGTTCAGTTCCTTGACAACTTGATTCCATCCTTCGGTAGTCCACCCATTTTGGCCACGGTAATGAGATAGATTGTACTCTGTAAGTACCTCCACGAGACCTTTCTCATACCTTGTTGTCCACTTAGCCCTATTTTGCGTCATATTGAACCTATGACAATGTAACTTTAGCAATAAATCAATACAAGAATCTGATCACATTAAGCAACATAAGAATATGAAAATCCAACATCACATTAAGAAATATAAGAATCTGAAAATGTAAAATCACATCAAGTAATATGAAATGAAACATTAACATAACTCAAATGTTGCTAATATATAGGATCGATCCTAATAACATAACTCAAATGTCATCCTTACATAACTCAAATGAAACATTAACATAACTCAAATGTCATCTTTATATCTCAAATTCCACATCATTACAATAAATTACTTTGAGAGAATAAACACTTAAATTATTAGCTAGTAGATCTCCGTGAAGATCTTTCACTTCGAATTCTTTGATAGTCCGCACACATCCTGTTGGCAATTTCATCTCTCATAGAATTACCAAGGTCCCTTTGATTGCTTGAGGATGTATGAACATGTCGAGGTCTGTCATCTCCATCAGGAAGAGTGACAAATAGAAGAGGGTCAATTTGCATTTGTTGCGTATCTAGCCATTGTTCATCACCTCTGTGACTCCGGATTATATTGTGAAATACAGCTGCCGCCATAGGAATTTTGACTTGAGTGTCAATTGGGTAATGTGTGCCAACTTTTAAAATAGGAAATCGCATTTTCCATACACCAATTGTACGCTCTATATGGTTCCGTAGACGGGCATGCCTTAGATTGAATAGTTCTTTGGGGTTCTTTGGACGAGGGCCACCTCTACCGAAATCTTTTAGATGGTAACGAACTCCATGGTACAGAGCTAGAAACCGTGGTGTGTTTGCATAGCCTCCGTCAACCAAATAATACTTGCCGGAGGTACATGGAAGCCCGATTGAATAGCATATTTCAATACTCTGACATCTGAGGCAGACCCCTCCCAACCAGCTGACACATAAACAAAGTTGAGATCGAAGTCGCAGGCGACCATCACATTTTGGGAGAGGGTCCCCTTTCTATTCCTGTATGGAGCAGCCTCGTTGGATGTAATGGTCATGGGAACATGATGTTGGAAATATGCCCTAGAGGCAATAATAAACTGGTTATTATTATATTTCCTTGTTCATGATAATCGTTTATTATCCATGCTAGAATTGTATTGATAGGAAACTCAGATACATGTTGGATACATAGACAACACCATGTCCCTAGTAAGCCTCTAGTTGACTAGCTCGTTGATCAATAGATGGTTACGGTTTCCTGACCATGGATATTGGATGTCATTGATAACGGGATCACATCATTAGGAGAATGATGTGATGGACAAGACCCAATCCTAAGCCTAGCACAAAGATCATGTAGTTTGTATGCTAAAGCTTTTCTAATGTCAAGTATCATTTCCTTAGACCATGAGATTAAGCAACTCCCGGATACCGTAGGAGTGCTTTGGGTGTGCCAAACGTCACAACATAACTGGGTGGCTATAAAGGTACACTACAGGTATCTCTGAAAGTGTCTGTTGGGTTGGCACGAATCGAGACTGGGATTTGTCACTCCGTGTAAACAGAGAGGTATCTCTGGGCCCACTCGGTAGGACATCATCATAATGTGCACAATGTGATCAAGGAGTTGATCACGGGATGATGTGTTATGGAACGAGTAAAGAGACTTGCCAGTAACGAGATTGAACAAGGTATCGGGATACCAACGACCGAATCTTGGGCAAGTATCATACCGCTAGACAAAGGGAATTGTATACGAGATTGATTAAGTCCTTGACATCGTGGTTCATCCGATGAGATCATCGTGGAGCATGTGGAAGCCAACATGGGTATCCAAATCCCGCTGTTGGTTATTGACCGGAGAACGTCTCGGTCATGTCTGCATGTCTCCCGAACCCGTAGGGTCTACACACTTAAGGTTCGATGACGCTAGGGTTATAAAGGAAGTTTGTATGTGGTTACCGAATGTTGTTCGGAGTCCCGGATGAGATCCCGGACGTCACGAGGAGTTCCGGAATGGTCCGGAGGTAAAGATTTATATATGGGAAGTCCTGTTTTGGTCACCGGAAAAGTTTCGGGGTTTATCGGTAACGTACCGGGACCACCGAGAGGGTCCCGGGGGTCCACCAAGTGGGGCCACAAGACCCAGAGGCATACATGGGCTAAGTGTGAGAAGGCACCAGCCCCTAGGTGGGATAGGGCGCCTCCCACCATGGCCCATGCGCCTAGAAGGGGAGAGGGGGCAAACCCTAAGGGCAGATGGGCCCTAAGGCCCATGCTCCCTGCGCCTCCCTCTCCTCCCCCCTTGGCCGCCTCCCTCAGATGGGATCTGGGGCTGCCGCACCCCTTGGGGTGGGAACCCTAAAGGGGGCGCAGCCCCCTCCCCTTCCCCTATATATACTTGAGGCCTAGGGGCTGCCCAACACACGATTTGATCTCTCCCTGTTGGTGCAGCCTTACCTCTCTTTCTCCTCGTCTCTCGCGGTGCTTGGTGAAGCCCTGCTGGATAGCCACGCTCCTCCACAACCACCACGCCGTTGTGCTGCTGCTGGATGGAGTCTTCCTCAACCTCTCCTTCTCTCCTTGCTGGATCAAGGCATGGGAGACGTCACCGGGTTGTACGTGTGTTGAACACGGAGGTGCCGTCCGTTCGGCACTAGGATCATCGGTGATTTGGATCACGACGAGTACGACTCCATCAACCCCGTTCTCTTGAACGCTTCCGCTTAGCGATCTACAAGGGTATGCACTCTCCTTCCCCTCGTTGCTGGTCTCTCCATAGATAGATCTTGATGACACGTAGGAAATTTTTTGAATTTCGGCTATATTCCCCAACAGTGGTATCAGAGCTAGGTCTATTGCGTAGATTCTATGCACGAGTAGAACACAAAGTAGTTGTGGGCGTTGATTTTGTTCAATATGCTTACCGTTACTAGTCCAATCTTGATTCGGCGGCATTGTGGGATGAAGCGGCCCGGACCAACCTTACATGTATGCTTACGTGAGACCGGTTCCACCGACTAACATGCACTAGTTGCATAAGGTGACTGGCAGGTGTCTGTCTCTCCCACTTTAGTCGGATCGGATTCGATGAAAAGGGTCCTTATGAAGGGTAAATAGCAATTGGCATATCACGTTGTGGTTTTGCGTAGGTAAGAAACGTTCTTGCTAGAAACCCATAGCAGCCACGTAAAATATGCAAACAACAATTAGAGGATGTCTAACTTGTTTTTGCAGGGTATGCTATGTGATGTGATATGGCCAAGAAGAATGTGATGAATGATATGTGATGTATGAGATTGATCATGTTCTTGTAATAGGAATCACGACTTGCATGTCGATGAGTATGACAACCGGCAGGAGCCATAGGAGTTGTCTTAATTTATTTATGACCTGCGTGTCAACATAAACGTCATGTAATTACTTTACTTTATTGCTAACTGTTAGCTGTAGTAGTAGAAGTAATAGTTGGCGAGACAACTTCATGAAGACACGATGATGGAGATCATGATGATGGAGATCATGGTGTCATGCCGGTGACGATGATGATCATGGAGCCCCGAAGATGGAGATCAAAAGGAGCAATATGATATTGGCCATATCATGTCACTTTTTGATTGCATGTGATGTTTATCATGTTTATACATCTTATTTGCTTAGAACGACGGTAGTAAATAAGATGATCCCTCATTAAAATATCAAGAAAGTGTTCTCCCTAACTGTGCACCGTTGCAAAAGTTCGTCGTTTCGAAGCACCACGTGATGATCAGGTGTGATAGATTCTTACGTTCACACACAACGGGTGTAAGCCAGATTTACACACGCGAAACACTTAGGTTAACTTGACGAGCCTAGCATGTACAAACATGGCCTCGGAACACAAGAGATCGAAAGGTCGAGCATGAGTCGTATGGGAGATACGATCAACATGAAGATGTTCACCGATGATGACTAGTCCGTCTCACGTGATGATCGGACACGGCCTAGTTGACTCGGATCATGTAATCACTTAGATGACTAGAGGGATGTCTATCTGAGTGGGAGTTCATAAGATGAACTTAATTATCCTGAACATAGTCAAAAGGTCTTCGCAAATTATGTCGTAGCTCGCGCTTCAGTTCTACTGTTTAGATATGTTCCTAGAGTAAATTTAGTTGAAAGTTGATAGTAGCAATTATGCGAACTAGGTTTGTAAACTGAGGATTGTCCTCATTGCTTCATAGAAGGCTTATGTCCTTAATGCACCGCTCAGTGTGCTGAACCTCGAACGTCGTCTGTGGATGTTGCGAACATCTGACATACACATTTTGATAACTACGTGATAGTTCAGTTAAACGGTTTAGAGTTGAGGCACCGAAGACGTTTTAAAACATCGCGAAACATATGAGATGTTTTGAGGGCTGAAATTGGGATTTCAGGCTCGTGCCCATGTCAAGAGGTATAAGACCTCCGACAATTTTCTTAGCCTGCAAACTAAGGGAGAAAAGCTCAATTGTTGAGCTTGTGCTCAGATTGTCTGAGTACAACAATCATTTGAATCGAGTGGGAGTTGATCTTCCAGATGAGATAGTGATGTTTCTCCGAAGTCATTACCACCAAGCTGCTAGAGCTTCGTGATGAACTATAATATATCAGGGACATATATGATGATCCTTGAGATATTCGCGATGTTTGACACCACAAAAGTAGAAATCAAGAAGGAGCATCAATTGTTGATGGTTGGTGAAACCACTAGTTTCAAGAAGGGCAAGGGCAAAAAAAGGGATACTTCATGAAACGGAAAATCAGCTGCTGCTCTAGTGAAGAAACCCAAGGTTGAACCCCAAACCCGAGACTAAGTGCTTCTGTAATAAGGGGAACAGCCACTGGAGCAGAATTACCCTAGATACTTGGTAGATGAGAAGGCTGGCAAGGTCGATAGAAGTATATTGGATATACATTGTGTTAATGTGTACTTTACTAGTACTCCTAGTAGCACCATGGTATTAGATACCGGTTCGGTTGCTAAATGTTAGTAAACTCGAAATAAAAGGCTGCGGAGTAAACGGAGACTAGCTAAAGGTGAGCTGGCAATATGTGTTGGAAGTTTTTCCAAGCTTGATGTAATCAAGCATCACACACTCCCTCTACCATCGAGATTGGTGTTTGCATTGAGCATAGACATGATTGGATTATGTCTATCGCGATACGGTTATTCATTTAAGGAGAATAATGGTTACTCTGTTTATTTGAATAATACCTTCAATGGTCTTGCACCTAAAATGAATGGTTTATTGAATCTCGATCGTAGTGATACACATGTTCATGCCAAAAGATATAAGATAGTAATGATAGTACCACCTACTTGTGGCACTGCCACTTAAGTCATATCGGTATAAAACGCATGAAGAAGCTCCATGTTGATGGATCTTTGGGCTCACTCGTTTTTGAAAAGTGTGAGACATGCGAACCATGTCTATTGGTGTATATGCATGAAGAAACTCCATGCAAATGGACCATTTGGACTCACTTGATTTTGAATCACTTGAGACATGCAAATCATACCACATGGGCAAGATGACTGAAAGCCTCAGTTTCAGTAAAATGGAACTAGAAAGCAACTTGTTGGAAGTAATACGTTTTGATGTGTGCAGTCCAATGAGTGCTGAGGCATGTAGTGGATATCGTTATGTTCTTACTTCACAGATGATTTGAGTAGATGTTGAGTTTATTTACTTGATGAATCACGAGTCTGAATTATTGAAAGGTTCAAGTAATTTCAGGGTGAAGTTGAAAGATCATCGTGACAAGAGGATAAAAGATCTATGATATGATCATAGAGATGAATATCTTAATTGTAAGTGCATCTAGTGCCACCCCTAGTTGGTTTTGGAGTATTGACGACAAACCTAGTTGAGGGACTAATGTGTTTGTGAGAATTGCAGGAAAACACAGGTAGAAGTCCCTCATTGATTCGGTTTTACTACCAGAGATGACCCCTAAAAATGTATGAAGACATTGAAGACAAAGGTGGTATATGAAGATATTCACATTGAAGACTATGACAAAAGAAGACACGTTATGAAGCTTATGGAGCTCGAAGACTTAGATCTTTCATAGTTCTTTTTCTTTTGTGTTGAGTCATAGGAACCACCGTACTGTTAAGTGGGGTCCAGGAGAACCAGTCAGAATGACTGAAGTGATGCCTAAATCAAAAACCTATGTCTTCGAGTGAAGACAATGAGAGCGAATCTTGTCCAGAGCCGGACAAGTCAGCTTTGCTTGTAGCCCAAGTAAAGTTGCCATGAGAGTTCGAAATCTAACCGTTGAGACACGTGTCAGTTCCTTAGTGACCCAGGGTCATTTCGGACAAATCAGGTCGGGTTGCCAAGTGGCTATAAATAGCCCACCCCCACAACCATAAACGGTTGGCTGCTCAGATTTCAGTGCACGGCTTTTGTCGTTTGAGAGCAACCCACCTCGAAGCCTTTGAGAGAAAATTCCTAGTGAGGAGAAAAGCCCTAACCACCCAGAGCCAGAGTAAATTGGGCATCACTTAAGTCTTCTTGTCTGTGTGATTTGAAGACTTATTACACTTGAGGACCGTGAATCCTCCAGACGGTTAGGCGTCGCGTTCAGAGCATCCAAGAGACATTGTGGATTGCCAGTGAACGAAGTTTGTGAAGGTTTGGGAGTCTACCTTGAAGACTTACCAGAGTGATTGGACGAGGACTAAGTGACCTTAGCTCAAGGAGAATACGGTGAGGACTTGGTGTCCTGAACTGTGTGTTTAGGACTGGGTGTCCGGGACTGTGTGTCCTAAGGTTCAAATACCTAGCCGCTCCAACCAGACTTACAGTTGTCACAGCAACTGGAACTGGTCCAACATATCATTGTCTTCAACGAGTCACTGGTTTCATCTTCACTTCCTTTTCTTACTGTCACTCATTGTGAAGACATTGCATGCTTGCTTTATCTTTTGTCTTCACAACATGAATGTATGATCTGTTTGGCTTCATAACTTCTTCCTACCTGATCCTTATTACACTTCAGCTGTTTGTCGTCATGCTTTCACTCTATTGAATACTTGACCATGGCTGGCCTAGTGTAATCTATCTTCCACTGCATAGTAATAGGCATAATCTTCGCTGTTTGTCTTCATAACTTCCACGGTTTGAAGACTTTCATAAAAATCGCCTATTCACCCCCCCTGTAGTCGATATAACACACTTTCAATTGGTATCAGAGCAAGGTGCTCCCTTGTTCTGTGTGATTCGGTTTAACCACCTGGAGTTTTAGCTATGTCGACTGCAGGGATAATCAAAGTCTCCGCTGCTTGCCCCGTCTTCGATGGAACTGAATATCCCTACTGGAAGAATAAGATGTGCATGCATCTTGAAGCTATTGACGTCGACCTATGGTATGTCGTCGAGAACGGCGTTCCCAAGGCTGGAGAAGGTGTCACTGCTGCTGATGTCAAGAAGTTCACTCAACTGGACTCTACTGCCAAAAATATCATCTGTGGTCATCTGACAAAAGGACAATATGGCCGTGTGAGTGCCTTGAAGACATCCAAGCTGGTCTGGGACTGGCTCTCCAAGGTCAATGAAGGCGTCTCAACCCAGAGAGATCAAAGAATCAGTGTTCTTCGCAACCTCTTCAACCGCTTCAAGCGAAATGACAATGAGAATGTCCAGCACACATTTGACTGGCTCACTGACATCACAAATGAGCTTCAAGCCCTCGGCGCCACTGAGATCACCAAACATGAAATCGTCAAGACGCTGCTGAGATCACTTGATAGTTCGTTTGACATCTTGGCCCTGATGATTCAAGAATGTCCTGATTTCAAGACACTCGATCCGTCTAACATACTTGAGAGGCTCAACACCCATGAGTTTCAGCTTTCTGAGAAAAGAGATATCTACGGTCCAAACTATGAGCGAACTCGTGCCTTGAAGGCAAAAGCTGTTTCCTCATCTGAAGAAGAATCTGACTGCAGTTCTGATGATCCTGAAGACATTGGAAGAGAACTTGCAATGCTAGTGAAGAAGTTCCAAAAATTCACCAAGAAGAAAGGCTTCAGAAAATCTTCACGATCAAGCTCAAGGAATGATGAAGCTTCTGCTCATAACTACAAGAAGAAAACATGTCACAAGTGCAAGAAAACTGGACACTTCATCTCTGAGTGTCCACAGTGGGACAATGAGAACAGAAGGAAGAAGAAGAGCAAGGAATATGATTCTGACGACAAGAAGAAGAAGAAATACTCAAAGTCTTCTTCCAAGTCTTCCTCAAAGTCTTCATCACACAAGAAGAGCTCATCTGGCAAGGCACGTGCGTTTGTTGGCAAGGAGATGGATTCAGAGGAGGAGTCCGCATCTGAGGAGGCAGAGGTGGAGTCTGAGGAGGAGTCTGATTCTGGCATTGCGAGTCTGGCTACAGCATACGTCGCCAAGTCCATCTTCAACACTGAAGACAATGACTGCATCACCGACACCGACGCAAATGACAAGAACGACTCCACTCCTACCTACTGCTTCATGGCACGCGGTGCCAAGGTAAACACACGCACTACTCGCTATCAAACATCTAGTGACGATGACTCTGACTGTGATTCAAAACCCAGCTACAAAACACTTGCTAAAATTGCAACTGAACAACAGAAAGCTATGGAACATATTCAAAAACTGTTAGACAGAAGCGATGATCTGTTGGGTGCTGAAATGACTCGATCTGAATCCTTAATTGAAGACATAAAAAACCTTCACGTTAAGTATCAGAAACTTGAAGATCGTCTTGATACTCTCTCAACAACTCATGAAAAGCTTTCCTATGATTATCTTCAAAGGAAGCAAGAACTTGAGAAATTGAGAGCGGCTCATGAAGATCTTCAAAAGGAAAACGAGTCACTTCGCGCCGAACAGATCAGTCCCGCTCAGGAAGGATTTGAACCACCATGTCTTAAATGCATTGAGCGTGATAATGCTAATTCTGTTGCTGAATGTTCCACTGCTACTGCTGTTGCAATATCTTCAACTATTCATGTGGTAACTAACCCCTCTGCTGAGGATACCACTGCTATTGCTGATGAGAATGCTAGGTTGAAGACATTGCTTGAAACAGGGATGTACAAAAGTCTTAAAGGACATCAGACATTATGTGATGTCCTCAAGAAGCAGATTCTGAACTGAAACCCTAGGAAAGAGGGTGTTGGGTTCGTGAGGAAAATAAATGCAGATGGCTCTTACTAGAAACCTGAGCATTACCCCAAAACCACATGGGTTGCTACAAAGGAACTTTCAGCAGATCCATCCAATTTATCTGGCTTCACTTGTGCTAACCCCATTATCATTGATGAATCCTTTGATGCAAACTATAAACTATTTAAGAATCAGAATGGTGAAGTGTTTGCCAGGTACATTGGTACTAACTGCAGGAATGTACCGCCTATGAAGAAGATCTGGGTTCCGAAAAAGTGTCTGGAAAATCTTCCTGTGAATGTCTTCATGAAACCTCACTTGAAGAAGACAAACCTCAGACCAAAGGCTTCATATGGTCCAAAGGCTTCATACAAACAGAGGACTCACCTGAGTCACACTAACGCAAATGTTTTGCAGGAAAACCATACTCAGGCATATGAATATGAGAGCGGTTCTTCGAATCGTCATGTTCATATGACCAAAAAATTATTCTGCTTATTCCTATGAGTATTATTGTCCACCTGCTAGACTGTTTGCTAAGGCTTCAAAGCCAAAATTCTCAGATGCTGCACTTAGACTTACTGCTTCTAAGCCACCCTTGAAGATGTGGGTGGTTAAGAAAGCTTAACTCTCTTTTGCAGGGAAAGGTCTCCAGCAGAAAAACAAAATCTTCTGACGCTATTGCTGGGGACCTTAAAAATCTTGTGGGGAGCAAGATAAAATGCCCAGGCATCGTTATGTACCTCATTCCTGAATCGCATGCTACTTTCCCTATTAGTTCTAATCTGGATCTAAGTTTACATAACCCACTGGTTCGTCAAATGTTTATGCTTCACAATTCTCTTCGTGAAGCCTATCCCCCTAACTGCACTGTAGGGTACGACACCAGCGACTTCAAAGTCTTCAGAATGGATTATTGACAGTGGGTGTACAAATCACATGACTGGCAAAAGAAGCCTTCTTATGGACTCAACATTACGTCCATCCGACAAGAGCCACATCACATTTGCTGACACTGGTAAAAGTAAGGTATTGGGTCTAGGTAGAGTTGCAATCTCAAAGGATCAACACATGGATAAAGTCACGCTTGTTGAATCTCTTGGCTTCAACTTAATGTCTGTCTCAATGCTTTGCGATTTGAATATGATCGTAATGTTTGGAAAATATCGTTGCCTGGTACTAATGGAATCTGACAAGTCTCTAGTGTTTGAAGGGTATCGGAAAGGTGATTTGTACGTGGTAGATTTCTCAGCAGGGCCACAACTTACAGTATGTCTTCTTGCAAAAGCTTCAGAATGCTGGCTTTGGCATCGGAGGCTTGGGCATGCTGGCATGAGGAACCTCCACACCCTTGCGAAGAAGAAGCATGTCATAGGCATCGAGGGCGTCAAGTTCAAGAAAGATCACTTATGCGGTGCCTGTGAAGCAGGGAAGATGACAAGGGCAAAACATCCTTCGAAGACAATCATGACTACTACACAACCCTTCGAACTGCTCCACATGGATCTTTTCGGTCCCACTCACTACTCAACTTTTACTACTTCTGCTTGCCTCTATGGCTTTGTCATTGTTGATGATTACTCTAGATATACTTGGGTGCACATAATCCTTTACAAGACTGAAGTGCAGGATGTCTTCAGACGCTTCGCCAATCGAGCTATGAACAATTTTGGCGCCAAGATAAAGAACATCAGAAGTGACAATGGCACTGAATTCAAGAACACTAGACTTGATACATATCTTGATACCTTGGGCATCACACATGAATTCTCAGCTCCGTACACGCCACAGCAGAATGGCGTCGTCGAACGCAAGAACAGAACACTCATTGAGATGGCCAGAACAATGCTAGATGAATACAAGACTCCAAGAAAATTCTGGACTGAAGCCATTGATACTGCATGTCATACAATCAATCGTGTTTATCTTCACAAGCTTCTGAACAAGACATCTTATGATCTCCTAACTGGCAAGAAGCCAAATGTCAGTTACTTCAGAGTATTTGGCTCAAGGTGCTGGATCAAGGACCCACATCACACTTCAAAATTTGCACCAAAAGCACATGAGGGCTTTATGCTTGGATATGGAAAGGATTCGCACTCCTACAGAGTCTTCAATCTCTTTCATTACAAAGTAGTTGAAACAGTGGATGTGCGGTTCGATGAGACAAATGGTTCACAAAGAGAGCAACTGCCAAATGTGCTAGATGAAGTTCCAGCTAGTGAATCAATCAAGCTTATGGGAACTGGAGAGATTAAACCTTCTGAAGCTCATCCTGAAGAAGAACTTATCATCTCAGCACCTGATCAACATGAAGACATTGCTCAGCCTGAAGACATTCCTCCCAACAACAACACAGATCGGCCAGAGCAAAGTCTTCGCCCTGTACATCCTCGTGTTGCCAATGAAGTGCAGATTGACAGAATAATTGACAGCATCAATGCACCTGGTCCACTCACTCGTTCAAGGGCAACTCAGCTAGCAAATTTCTGTGGGCACTTCGCATTCGTATCAATATCAGAACCCAAGAAAGTTGAAGAAGCCTTCATGGAACCTGAATGGATTCAAGCTATGCAAGAAGAGCTTCAACAGTTTGAACTGAATAATGTATGGGAACTGGTCAAGCGTCCTGATCCACGGAAGCACAACATAATAGGCACCAAATGGATATACCGCAACAAGCAAGATGAGCATGGTCAAGTTGTCAGAAATAAAGCTCGTCTCGTTGCTCAAGGATATACTCAAGTGGAGGGCATTGACTTTGATGAAACATTTGCTCCTGTGGCTAGGCTTGAAGCCATACGCATACTGCTGGCCTATGCAAATCATCATAACATACTTCTGTATCAAATGGATGTGAAAAGTGCCTTTCTCAATGGCAAGATTGAAGAAGAAGTGTATGTTGCACAACCGCCTGGCTTTGAAAATCCAAAACATCCTGACATGGTATACAAGCTCAACAAGGCTCTGTATGGCCTCAAACAAGCTCCCAGGGCCTGGTATGACACACTCAAATACTTCCTGAAGAGCAAAGGCTTCATACCTGGTTCCCTGGATCCCACTCTTTTCACGAAGACATATGATGGTGAACTGTTTGTGTGCCAAATATATGTGGATGACATTATCTTCGGCTGCACAAATCAGAAGTACAGTGAAGAGTTTGGATATATGATGCAAGAGCAATATCAGATGTCCATGATGGGGGAGCTGAAGTTCTTCCTTGGTCTTCAAATACGACAACAGCGCAATGGCATCTTCATATCTCAAGAGAAGTATCTCAAAGATTGCCTGAAGAAGTTCGGTATGCAAGACTGCAAAGGCTTCACAACACCAATGCCAGCCAAACATCATCTAGGTCCTGACGATAATGGTAAAGAGTTCGATCAAAAGGTATACCGCTCCATGATTGCTTCTTTGCTTTATTTATGTGCATCTAGGCTAGATATTATGCTTAGTGTTTGCATGTGTGCTCGATTTCAAGCGGCACCAAAGGAGTCGCATCACTTAGCTGTGAAGCGAATTCTTCGATATTTGGCTCACACCCCAACTCTAGGATTATGGTATCCAAAGGGCTCAGAGTTTGATTTGGTTGGATTTTCGGATGTTGATTATGCTGGTGACAAAGTTGATCGCAAGTCCACATCAGGCACATGTCACTTTCTGGGACGATCACTTGTATGTTGGTCTTCAAAGAAGCAGAACTGTGTTTCTCTCTCCACTGCTGAATCTGAATACATTGCTGCTAGATCTTGCTGCGCTCAGCTTCTGTGGATGAAGCAAACACTCAAGGACTATGGCATTCATCTGAAGCAAGTGCCACTTTACTGCGACAATGAAAGCACCATCAAGATTGCCAACAACCCAGTTCAGCACTCGAAGACAAAGCACATTGAAATTCTTCATCACTTTCTCAGAGATCATGTTGTGAAGGAAGACATTGATATCATACACGTCAACACTGAAGAGCAATTGGCAGATATCTTCACCAAGCCCTTGGATGAGAAGAGATTTTGCAAGTTACGGTGTGAGCTAAATATCCTAGAATCCTCAAATGTCCTGTGATCAGGCACACATCCTAACACTTATGCATATTGATAACTTAGATGTGCAACACACAAAGTAAAGTATATCTTCAATCAATGAAGACATACATTCTAAGTGTGAATTTGACTTCAGAGCGCCACGATAATTGTGCGCCGTGTCTGGGTCTAATACTTCCTATACGGTGGGTAACGCCACCACCAAACGTTCTATTTTGAAGTGTTTCACTCATGGCGTTACCTTGCAATATCTTCACATTTGGTTTGGATTCGAACTCAACATGTCTTCATGATTATCTTCACTACATTGATTATATAGATGTATACATACCAGTGTTCTGTCCTCTACATCATTCACTTATAGCTATGTCTTCTTGGTTGAATCTTTTGAACTAAGTGAATGTGATCGGACCCCAAACTTCTCTATGCTTTCTATCTCAAACTCTATCTCTCTAAGTCATATGCATTCTACTGAAACTGTCGAATGTCTTCACTGCGTCCTTGTCAGCAGAAGATTAAGAGACAACCATAAAGTCCGTTTTCAATGCTCATTCCTCCACATAAAATCCGGAGAAGTAGGAACGACCGCCCGACAATCCAGGCGTGCGTGGGATGTGGAACTGCCCCCAAAATACCGCATGATGGCCACATACTACTCAAATGCGAATCGCCAGGGGCACCTGAGTAATAGCGCAGTGCCGCCCCTGCGCCTATAAGTTCACACTTACCGCGGTCATTATCTCCTTCTTCCACCCTCGCACGAACCCTAGCGCCACCGCTAGCTCTCGACGATGCTGGCGACGAAGCGCTTCGCTGCCGCAACCTCTCCGACGCCGTCTTCATGCCGACTGCGGACATCGTCCTCTCCGCCGTCGCCGTAGGTGTCTTCCGTCGCCAAGTTAGGGCACGAAGGACTGAACTGCTCGGCATCATCTCCCACTTCCGTCTAGCAGTTCCAAGTGTGGTAAATAAAACTTCTTTTTACAGCCTCTTTTGATCTCATGGTTCTGTCACTTTCTACCATAAGAAGTTTCTCTTCACATAAGATAGATCTCTCAATCTGCATCTCATAACATGCCTAGTATATTCACTTGTGCTTCATGAAGTAGTTATATTCCTCACTTGTACTGATCTGTGGGTTCGTACAAATCTGGAACCAACTTCTTATCTATGAGTGAATGTCTTCGCACGATGAGGTCAATGTCTTCTAAACTGATTGATCTTCAAAAACTTCTGAGAATGCATATGACCTCTTCCCCTTCCCTCGCACCTTAATGCTGTCACAGGTACATGTCCGTGGGAGAATCCTTCGGTTCTCATAGTCTGCATTCATTTGCAGAATTCCTACAGCATCACATAAACTCTCCTGAAGCCAGTTCCTGTTGGTCCAGCAAAAGAAAGCCTTTGAAGCCTTTGAAAGCTTTGAAGCCTTTCAAGCTAAAGTTTATGGCTTCAGAAGCAGCAGCAAGGAAGGGGGGCAGATAGAGACGTGAGGGAACTTCCAAAGATCTGCCGGAAGACTTGGCAGAAATGTACAAAACAGATCCAGAAGAGAGCTATGGGCAGCGCAAGACTCGAATCCAATGGATTCGACGCTATTGGGCAGAACAATGGTTCAAATACCGCTTCGTCACCGAGGAGTATGCTGAGAAAAGTGCCATCAGGAGACCATGGGGGGACATCCGTTTCAAGAATTTCATACCCAGGACCAGAGATGAAGCCATTGCTCAAGGCTTCTACCCATGCATGGTCCGAGGACCACAGCCTAATGATGCGCATCCATCGTCACTCCTCTGGTGTCGTGACGACAATCTCTTCAAGTGAAACTTTCAGTTTGCCCAATAATCAGCGAAGCTGAATAAGAAGAAATTTGGGTTAGACTTCAACCCTGGTCCCTCCGCACCAAGGGTAGATGGCACACGCGACGCGGAACCCAATGTCATCGGTCCGTTTGCCAATCTTGAGGGCCTGATCACCCACATATTAGTCCAAGGGACTACCGTGAATGACCCTCCAGCTGACTCTGAGTCTGATAAAGCCCCTGCTGTGCCGAAGCCAAAGCAGTCAAAGAAGACAAAAGCTTCAAAGCCGGCCCCTTCATCAAAGATCTCAAGGGCGAAGCCATTGAAAACTGCACCTCCTGAAGTCAGTGTGCAGTCTGAAGACGTCTCCCGCGTCTCCAAGCCCCAGAAGGAAAAGGAGCCCTAGCAACACACCGGCAAAGAGCTCACTGCTGCTGCCATTCTGCGCAGTGAAGCCATTGATCTATCAAGCGATGAAGATCTTGGAGATGACGCTCTAGAGCAGCTTATCAAAAGCAAGGAAGAAGCTGAAATCTTCAACAACTTGCCTCTCTTTGATGTCGCCATCATCCACAACTTCATCGATGAATGGTTTGCCTCACCAGACATCAGCTTCGAAGATCTGCAGCTACCCGTTGGCCTCAGCGTCGCCTTCCAAGGCGCAATTGCTTCAGAACTGGCCATTGCTCAGCGCATTGTTGAGCTGAAGCAGAAAATTAATCATGAAAAGGCTCAGTTCAAGAAGCACATGGCCAGGCTCAGCGTGCAGGAAGTGAAGAGCTTCAAAACCATGCTGCATGAGCTCAAGGAAAATTTTCTGAAGAAGCATGCTGAAGCTCAAGGCTCGCGTGAGCGGATGAAGTCTCTGGCAGAACGATGTGTGCAGGCCTACAATGAGGCCGAGAAGCGCAAGGCACTTGGGCGTCCTGGCATCGACCCCAAGATGGCCGCAAAGAAGAAGAAGCAGCTTGCTGTGAATGAACCAGAGGCACCAAGACAAGAAGCTATTCCGACTGTCTTCCCAACCGCCACGACTGGCTCGAAGCCAAAGAGCCGGTCAACCGCTTCAGAGCTTAAGAAGACACGGAATGCAGAGGCTGAAGCTAGGAAGAGGAAACACTCTAAAGCCTCTCCTTCTGACCCCACCAAGAAGAAGCGTAAGATCAAGAAAGCTCGGGCTGCTCCCACAGAGCCCTTGATGGTTGAACCCCTCTCTGTCATTCACCCCAACACAGAACGTCAGCTGACAGTTCATGAGCCTGCTCCCACAGAGGCTCCTCAAGCTGAAGACATTCTAGCAGCCGACCCCATCGCTGCTAAAGACATTGGTCGCCAGGACAATGTGCAAGATGATGCAGCCCTTCCTCAGCTTGAAACAAGCGAACTCATCAGCATTGGTCGTCCTCTAACGCCAATGGCACAAGATGCGTCATGGGCGGATCGCCCTCAGGAGGAAGAAGACCTTGAGGCCCAGCCCACTCCAACCCCACAAGCGTCGTCTGCGTTCCGTAGGCTTCGCAAAGGTCCAAGGCCTCAAGTCCATACTGTAGAAATTCCGGCTGCATCAGCCGAAGACAATGAAGAAGCACCACCAGAACCCACTCCCCCGCTCCATCAAGATGCAGTTCTCCAGGAGAACGTGGCTGAGGTTGTCCCTCCAACTACACAAGCGGGGGAAGAAAATGTTGCGGCTGCCACCACAAACACTGAAGCCAATGTGGAGCCCGCCCCACCAAATGCTTCAGCGGACAACGAAGCTACTGAGCCAGACACTTTTGTTCCTGAGTCTGCTACAGGTCCTCAATTCGATTATCATATTGAGCACAGGCCTCATGTCTAGAAGCCAGTCCCAAGGCTTCCAAGGTTCCCAGGTCCTGCATCAGCACCTGGCTCCTTTGACATAAATAGCTTCAAGGCAGACAATCCATTTTCAACAGCTCCAAGAACCCCTATTCAAGGGAAAGGATTGTATCAGATAGGTTCTGGAGCTATCCTCAGCGCAGCTACTACTCAAGCATCCTATACAACCAAGGTCGCATCTTCCCGCACAAGCGCCTTGAGGTTGAAGC
The DNA here is from genome assembly GCF_002162155.2 of Triticum dicoccoides. Taxonomy (NCBI): domain Eukaryota; kingdom Viridiplantae; phylum Streptophyta; class Magnoliopsida; order Poales; family Poaceae; genus Triticum; species Triticum dicoccoides. The sequence goes on from NC_041392.1 coordinate 46,320,804, forward strand.
CATTGCTGGTCTGCCATGTCTTGAGGAAGCCTTGGATTGCTTTAGGCAAGTGGGTCTGCTGCCGTTTGTGACTGATGAAGAGCACTGGAATGAAGAGCTTCTGCTTCAGTTCTATGCCACTCTCCATATAAAAGGATACAACAGAGATCCAAAGACTTGGGTCCTGGAGTGGATGACCGGCAATGTCCATCATGAAGCCAATGCATTTGATATCATTGAGCTCACCGGCCTGCCCACTCCTGGCGAATTCTTCGAGGAAGGCTGTCAACTACATGCTGAAACTATTGAGAGCATATTCCAGAGGCCTGAACCAAATATGAGTCAGATGCTCTCAATGATGAAGCCATTGCCTCATGATGCACCCTATCCAACTGAGTTCTTCGTTGAAGACTTTGAGTATCTGCCCAGGACCATATATCACATCATCCGGCGGACTCTCTGGCCCATTAAGGGACACTCACCACATGCCAAGATCGAGGGTGCAATGAAGACTATGATTTTATGTATCCTTCATGGCAAATGCTTCAACGCATAGGATCTCTTCATACGCCAACTTGCAGCGTCAGGCTCAGAATTATTTGGTTTGAAGTTCTATGCTCCTTGGGTGATGAGGCTGATCAAACTGCACTCTGCGATCTCGTATCAGCCCTCTGCCCGAAACCATCGGATCTTCTTGCCAGATGTGGATACCTCTTCTGAAGCAATATATCCTGAGCCTGCCAAGCAACCGACAAGTCTTCAGAATGCAGAACACCAGAGCTTCACGCAGAATGTTGAAGGTGTTGAAGCCATATCCAGGGTATATCCGTTGGCTGGCACTACACGTGCACCAGCATCTACTGAAGCCACAAACAACACAAATGCTCCAAGACCCAAGAAGCGTGCTCGTGTCCTCAATGACCGAGAGCTTCTTGTGGCCCTTCATCAAAAGCAAGATAGGCATCACGACTGGCTAAAGCGTCAGATGAAGAGCCTCTTGGTGGATGTCAATCGTCTTCGAAACCTTGCCACCAAGAATGCCTTCGTTACACACGAAACCTGTCGTCGTACATGGAAAGGGCTCTCAATGATATGCACTGAAGCTGAACTTGAAGAGGATGGCTTCACTGAGTGCTTCAAGTTTGAAACCACACCTCCCAGAAGGGCTGTGATGCGCAACACACCATCACTTGAAGACTCTGAGTTTTCTTCATCTGCTGCCACAGTTACTGCAAGGATCATTGATGAAGACGACGATGCTACATCACCGCCACCTGCTTCAGCACCTCCAAGCTCCTCTGCACCGCCAAACACCTCCAACGACCCTGCTGCTCCTGGAAACGAGTAGACACTCTATGTCTTCGAACCTTTTTAGTCCTTGCTGACAAAAGGGGGAGAAGCATATGAGTTGATAGTCTTCAAGCGGGTCCATATGGGCGGGTGCTATATTTTTGCTACATTTTGCTTCGTGCTTACAACTCTCGTTTTTGCTTCATTTGGTTCTTTGAGTTGTAACACTAAGACTCGATGGTCGTCTGCTACTCGTTTGCCACCCTGTTTGTGAAGATAAATTCCGCACTTATCTCATTCTACAGACGTCCATTTTCCATTATGCATGTCATTATCTTCATATACTTTCACATGCATAGTGGATTGTCATCATAAGCTGAAGTGGATCTCCACAAGTACAACCTGCCATGTGCATTTGCATTCCAAAAGCAAATTAACTTATATGCTCATCTTCAAGGGGAGCCCTTGCAACTTATGAAGACAATTCCCTATCCTTTACAAACTTCACACATTATATTCCCCGTTGAAAACTTCAACTAGTTTGTCATCAATCACCAAAAAGGGGGAGGTTGTAAGTGCATCTAGTGCCACCCCTAGTTGGTTTTGGAGTATTGACGACAAACCTAGTTGAGGGACTAATGTGTTTGTGAGAATTGCAGGAAAACACAGGTAGAAGTCCCTCATTGATTCGGTTTTACTACCAGAGATGACCCCTAAAAATGTATGAAGACATTGAAGACAAAGGTGGTATATGAAGATATTCACATTGAAGACTATGACAAAAGAAGACACGTTATGAAGCTTATGGAGCTCGAAGACTTAGATCTTTCATAGTTCTTTTTCTTTTGTGTTGAGTCATAGGAACCACCGTACTGTTAAGTGGGGTCCAGGAGAACCAGTCAGAATGACTGAAGTGATGCCTAAATCAAAAACCTATGTCTTCGAGTGAAGACAATGAGAGCGAATCTTGTCCAGAGCCGGACAAGTCAGCTTTGCTTGTAGCCCAAGTGAAGTTGCCATGAGAGTTCGAAATCTGACCGTTGAGACACGTGTCAGTTCCTTAGTGACCTAGGGTCATTTCGGACAAATCAAGTCGGGTTGCCAAGTGGCTATAAATAGCCCACCCCCACAACCATAAACGGTTGGCTGCTCAGATTTCAGTGCACGGCTTTTGTCGTTTGAGAGCAACCCACCTCGAAGCCTTTGAGAGAAAATTCCTAGTGAGGAGAAAAGCCCTAACCACCCAGAGCCAGAGTAAATTGGGCATCACTTAAGTCTTCTTGTCTGTGTGATCTGAAGACTTATTACACTTGAGGACTGTGAATCCTCCAGACGGTTAGGCGTCGCGTTCAGAGCATCCAAGAGACATTGTGGATTGCCAGTGAATGAAGTTTGTGAAGGTTTGGGAGTCTACCTTGAAGACTTACCAGAGTGATTGGGCGAGGACTAAGTGACCTTAGCTCAAGGAGAATACGGTGAGGACTTGGTGTCCTAAACTGTGTGTTCAGGACTGGGTGTCCGGGACTGTGTGTCCTAAGGTTTAAATACCTAGCCGCTCCAACCAGACGTACAGTTGTCACAGCAACTGGAACTGGTCCAACATATCATTGTCTTCAACGAGTCACTGGTTTCATCTTCACTTCCTTTTCTTACTGTCACTCATTGTGAAGACATTGCATGCTTGCTTTATCTTTTGTCTTCACAACATGAATATATGATCTGTTTGGCTTCATAACTTCTTCCTACCTGATCCTTATTACACTGCAGCTGTTTGTCATCGTGCTTTCACTCTATTGAATACTTGACCATGGCTGGCCTAGTGTAATCTATCTTCCGCTGTATAGTAATAGGCATAATATTCGCTGTTTGTCTTCATAACTTCCACGTTTTGAAGACTTTCATAAAAATCGCCTATTCACCCCCCCCCTCTAGTCGATATAATGCACTTTCATTAATTACGAGTTTGGCACAGAATTAAGACATTGTGGAAATTGTTTCACAACTAATACAACCTGGAACACCATAGTGTGATGGTGTGTCCGAACATCATAACTGCACCCTATTGGATATGATGCATACCATGATGTCTCTTATCGAATTACCACGATAGTTTATGGGTTAGGCATTAGAGACAACCACATTCACTTTAAATAGGGCACCACGTAATTCCGATGAGATGACACCATATGAACTATGGTTTAGAGAAACCTAAGCTGTCATTTCTTAAAAAGTTTGGGGCTGCGACGCTTATGTGAAAAAGTTTCAGGCTGATAAGCTCGAACCCAAAGCGGATAAATGCATCTTCATAGGACACCCAAAACAGTTGGGTATACCTCCTGTCTCAGATCCGAAAGCAATAAGGGATTGTTTCTAGAATCGGGTCCTTTCTCGAGGAAAAGTTTCTCTCGAAAGAATTGAGTGGGAGGATGGTGGAGACTTGATGAGGTTATTGAACCGTCTCTTCAACTAGTGTGTGACAGGGCACAGGGAGTTGTTCCTATGGCACCTACACCAATTGAAGTGGAAGCTTATGATAGTGATCATGAAACTTCAGATCAAGTCACTACCAAACCTCGTGGGATGACAAGGATGCGTACTACTTCAGAGTGGTACGTAATCCTGTCTTGGAAGTCATGTTGCTAGACAACAATGAACTTACGAGCTATGGAGAAGCGATGGTGGGCCCGGATTCCGATAAATGGCGCGAGGCCATAAAATCCGAGAGAGGATCCATATATGAAAACAAAGTGTAGACTTTGGAAGAACTATTTGATGGTCGTAAGGCTGTTAGGTACATATGGATTTTAAAAGGAAGACGGACAATGATGGTAAGTATCACCATTAAGAAAGCTCGACTTGTCATTAAGATGTTTTTCGACAAGTTCAAGGAGTTGACTACGATGAGACTTTCTCACTCGTAGCGATGCTAAGAGTCTGTTGGAATTATATTAGCGATTACTGCATTATTTATGAAATCTTGCAGATAGGATGTCAAAACATTGTTTCCTCGACGATTTTCTTGAGGAAAGGTTGTATGTGATACAACCGGAAGGTTTTGTCAATCCTGAAAGATGCTAACAAGTATGCAAAGCTCCAGCAATCCTTCTAAGGACTGGAGTAAGCATCTCGGAGTTGGAATGTATGCTTTGATGAGATGATCAAAGTTTTTGGGTGTATGCAAAGTTTATGAGAAACTTGTATTTCCAAATAAGTGAGTGGGAGCACTATAGAATTTCTGATGAGTATATGTTGTTGACATATTGTTGATCAGAAATGACGTAGAATTTCTGGAAAGCATATAGGGTTATTTGGAAAGTGTTTTTCAATGGAAAGCCTGGATTAAGCTACTTGAACATTGAGCATCAAGATCCATAAGGATAGATCAAAACGCTTAATGGTACTTTCAAATGAGCACATACCTTGACATGATCTTGAAGGTGTTCAAGATGGATCAGTCAAAGAAGGAGTTCTTGCCTGAGTTGTAAGGTATGAAGTTAAGACTTAAAGCTCGACCACGGCAGAATAGAGAGAAAGGACGAAGGTCGTCCCCTATGCTTAAGACGTAGGCTCTACAGTATGCTATGATGTGTACCGCACCTGAAGTGTGCCTTGCCATGAGTCAGTCAAGGGGTACAAGAGTGATCCAAGAATGGATCACAGGACAACGGTCAAAGTTATCCTTAGTAACTAGTGGACTAAGGAATTTTCTCGATTATGGAGGTGGTAAAAGAGTTCATCGTAAAGGGTTACGCCGATGCAAACTTTGACACTAATCCAGATTATTCTAAGTAGTAAACTGGATTCGTATAGTAGAACAGTTATTTGGAATAGCTCCAAATAGAACGTGGTAGCTGCATCTAGGAGATGACATAGAGATTTGTAAAGCACACACGGATCTGAAAGGTTCAGACCCGTTGACTATAACCTCTCTCACAAGCATAACATGATCAAACCCAAAACTCTTTGGGTGTTAGTCACATGGGGATGTGACCTTGAGTGTTAATCACATATCGATGTGAACTGGATTATTGACTCTAGTGCAAGTGGGAGACTGTTGGAAATATGCCCTAGAGGCAATAATAAACTGGTTATTATTATATTTCCTTGTTCATGATAATCGTTTATTATCCATGCTAGAATTGTATTGATAGGAAACTCAGATACATGTGTGGATACATAGACAACAGCATGTCCCTAGCAAGCCTCTAGTTGACTAGCTCGTTGATCAATAGATGGTTACGGTTTCCTGACCATGGATATTGGATGTCATTGATAACGGGATCACATCATTAGGAGAATGATGTGATGGACAAGACCCAATCCTAAGCCTAGCACAAAGATCATGTAGTTCGTATGCTAAAGCTTTTCTAATGTCAAGTATCATTTCCTTAGACCATGAGATTGTGCAACTCCCGGATACCGTAGGAGTGCTTTGGGTGTGCCAAACGTCACAACATAACTGGGTGGCTATAAAGGTACACTACAGGTATCTCCGAAAGTGTCTGTTGGGTTGGCACGAATCGAGACTGGGATTTGTCACTCCGTGTAAACGGAGAGGTATCTCTGGGCCCACTCGGTAGGACATCATCATAATGTGCACAATGTGATCAAGGAGTTGATCACGGGATGATGTGTTACGGAACGGGTAAAGAGACTTGCCGGTAACGAGATTGAACAAGGTATCGGGATACCGACAATCGAATCTCGGGCAAGTATCGTACCGCTAGACAAAGGGAATTGTATACGGGATTGATTAAGTCCTTGACATCGTGGTTCATCCGATGAGATCATCGTGGAGCATGTGGGAGCCAACATGGGTATCCAGATCCCGCTATTGGTTATTGACCGGAGAACGTCTCGGTCATGTCTGCATGTCTCCCGAACCCGTAGGGTCTACACACTTAAGGTTCGATGACGCTAGGGTTATAAAGGAAGTTTGTATGTGGTTACCGAATGTTGTTCGGAGTCCCGGATGACATCCCGGACGTCACGAGGAGTTCCGGAATGGTCCGGAGGTAAAGATTTATATATGGGAAGTCCTGTTTTGGTCATCGGAAAAGTTCCGGGGTTTATCGGTAACGTAACAGGACCACCGGGAGGGTCCCGGGGGTCCACCAAGTGGGGCCACAAGCCCCAGAGGCATACATGGGCCAAGTGTGAGAAGGCACCAGCCCCTAGGTGGGCTAGGGCGCCTCCCACCATGGCCCATGCACCTAGAAGGGGAGAGGGGGCAAACCCTAAGGGCAGATGGGCCCTAAGGCCCATGCTCCATGCGCCTCCCTCTCCTCCCCCCTTGGCCGCCTCCCTCAGATGGGATCTGGGGCTGCCGCACCCCTTGGGGTGGGAACCCTAAAGGGGGCACAGCCCCCTCCCCTTCCCCTATATATACTTGAGGCCTAGGGGCTGCCCAACACACGATTTGATCTCTCCCTGTTGGTGCAGCCTTACCTCTCTTTCTCCTCGTCTCTCGCGGTGCTTGGCGAAGCCCTGCTGGATAGCCACGCTCCTCCACCACCACCACGCCGTTGTGCTGCTGTTGGATGGAGTCTTCCTCAACTCTCCTTCTCTCCTTGCTGGATCAAGGCATGGGAGACGTCACCGGGCTGTACGTGTGTTGAACACAGAGGTGCCATCCGTTCGGCACTAGGATCATCGGTGATTTGGATCACGACGAGTACGACTCCATCAACCCCGTTCTCTTGAACGCTTCCGCTTAGTGATCTACAAGGGTATGTAGATGCACTCTCCTTCCCCTCGTTGCTGGTCTCTCCATAGATAGATCTTGGTGACACGTAGGAAATTTTTTGAATTTCTGCTACGTTCCCCAACACATGAGTCCCATCTATTGCCCCTAGGCAATTCTGCATTAAACAAGCTATGGTTACTATATGTGTTATACTAAGGGAGGATATAAATTCCTAAAGTACATAGCAAGGGATGGCGTGTACCTCAAAGAAAGGCCAAAACTGGGGATTTGTTGATATTTTCCCATGAGTATCTAGCGAACTATGCTTGATAAGGTCAAATGCCAATGATCTCATAGCGTTGAAGCATCCATTGATATGCCTATGCACCGTTTCAGGACTGTGCTGAAACCTATCAGTCAACGTACGATAACTCGCATTCCTGGATAGCATGTACATAAACATCCCTAGTTGCTCTTCAACACTGACTCCTTTTGAATTTTTTAGAAGATTTTTGGATCTAAGATGGTCACATAGAAGTTGGAAGATTTGGGATTCCATCCTAAGAATATCAAGCCACCGTTGAGGGTGGCCATCCAATATTTCTCGGATATACTTAGCTCCCGTAAGAATGGATGTGTTCACTGGAATCTTGAAAGCACAAGTGCTCCCTAGGTGGTTTTGGTAATTAATGACAACACATCTCTTGTTGGACTAACGGTTCTATCTAGTATGTTTCAGATAAGTTTAACAATGGAGTGGCATGGACTAAAGGTTGTGGGAAGTTCTCCAAGATGCTAAGGACGAAGGATTGGCTAAAGCTTAAAGCTCAAGACTCTTCATTTTACATTTTAGTGATCCAAGATCACATTGAGTCCATAGGAAAAGCCAATACTATCAAGGAGGGATGAGGTGTTGCTTAATGAGCCTCTTGCTCAAGTGCTTAATGATATGCTCCAAAATCCTCAGCTACTTTCCCACTTCCACATATGATCTATACCCAAAGCCAAACTCGGACCTACCGATTATTTCTATCCGGCGCCACCGAGTTTCACTTGTCATAGCCACTGCCAGAAACCCTAATCAGTTCGGTCTCACCGATGGGATCTCGGTCTCACCGAGATGGGCTTGCAAACTCTCTGTTACATATTGCAATACTCTCGGTCCCACCGAGATATGCAATCGGCCCCACCGAGTTTTCTTGGCCAACTCTCTGTTTCACTTATTACCCAAATCGGTCCCACCGAGTTTGAGTAATCGGTCAAACCGAGTTGTGGATTTACCCTAACCCTAGCACATCGGTCCCACCGAGTTGATCCAGTCGGTCCCACCGAAAATCTCTAACGGTCACTAGGTTTACTATTTCGGTCCGACTGAGTTTGTTGATTCGGTCCCACCGAGATTGGTAAATTGTGTGTAAAGGTTGGATTTTGTGTGGAGGCTATATATACCCCTCCACCTCCTCTTCATTCATGGAGAGAGCCATTAGACTAAGCCTACACTTCCATCACCCTATTTCTGAGAGAGAACTACCTACTCATGTGTTGAGGCCAAGATATTCCATTCCTACCATATGAATCTTGATCTCTAGCCTTCCCCAAGTTGCTTTCCACTCACATCTTCTTTCCACCAAATCCAAATCCTGCGAGAGAGAGTTGAGTGTTGGGGAGACTATCATTTGAAGCACAAGAGCAAGGAGTTCATCATCAACACACCATTTGTTACTTCTTGGAGAGTGGTGTCTCCTAGATTGGCTAGGTGTCACTTGGGAACCAAGGAGTTTGTAAGGGCAAGAAGATCGCCTACTTCGTGAAGATCTACCGCTAGTGAGGCAAGTCCTTCGTGGGCGATGGCCATGGTGGGATAGACAAGGTTGCTTCTTCATGGACCCTTCGTGGGTGGAGCCCTCCGTGGACTCGCGCAACCGTTACCCTTCGTGGGTTGAAGTCTCCATCAACGTGGATGTAGGATAGCACCACCTATCCGAACCATGGGAAAAACATCCGTGTCTCCAATTGCGTTTGAATTCTCCAAACCCTTCCCCTTACATTCTTGCAAGTTGCATGCTTTACATTCCGCTGCTCATATACTCTTTGCATGCTTGCTTGATATGTATTGTGTATGTTGAAATTGTGCCTAAAACTCCACTCAAACCGAAAAAGATTAAAAATTGCAACTTTAGCACTAAGTGTATAATCACCCCCCTCTAGACACACCTACTTCTAGATCCTACAAGTGGTATCAGAGCTTTGGTCTCCATTGCCTTGGTTTAATCACCATTGGAGGAAGATGGATGTGTCTACTTTAGGGAGTCTTAGACATAGAGTGCCTATTCTTGATGGAGAATATTTTCATGAGTGGAAAAATGAGATGCTTGTAATCTTCAATCAATATCATTTGAACAAGTATATTGCTATCCCTTGTGCACCTCATATTGATCCTTTGCATCCTACCCTAGATGAAGATATTGACATGATTCGCAATCTTAGAACTATTGAGCTCATCATTAGAGGATTGCCCAAAAATTTGATTGCTAGTTTGCCTACTCTTAATTGTGCCTATACTATATGGAAATTTCTTGAGGAACAATTTCCCGATCATTCCTTGAAAAATTTGGATGAAATTCTCCATAAATCTATTACCTTGAGTAAGATGAACTCTAGTGATCCTAGTTTTGGTGATTGTCTATTTGAGCTTACCAATCTCAAGCATGCTAAAGGAGATGTTGGAATCATTAGTGATATTATATTTGAAACTATAAGAATTCACAAAAGTGACCACTTTGATGATCATTTATCTAATGAATTACCCTCTCCAGGAAATGATGAGTCACAAGATCATGGCGAACATGGATACTATGATGATGATGATGATGATGATGATAGTGACTTCGATCTAGATGATGCAATGAGACATTTTGGTCTTATGGCAAATCTTCGGGGATATGCGTTAGGAGGAAAGGAATGGGTTCTTGATAGTGGATGTACTGATCATATGACCGGAGATGAAGAGATGTTCCGTGAGCTTGTTGAAAATGACGGCCCTCGAAAATATGTCACCTTTGGTGATAATTCAAAGGGTAAAGTGGTTGGCCTTGGTAAGGTGGCCATCTCACATGATAGTTCCATTCAAAATGTCATGCTCGTTGAATCTCTCGGCTACAACTTACTTTCAGTATCTAGACTTGCTGATTTCGGTTTGAATGTCCTATTTACTGAGGTAGATTGCCAAGTATTTCGTCGAGACAATCATAAAATGGTCTTTACCGGTATGCGTAGAGGTGATCTTTACATTGTCGATTTCTCTAAAAAGGCACAACCTAAAACTTGCTTTATTGCTAAATCCTCAAAAGGTTGGTTGTGGCATAGACGACTAGGTCACGTTGGCATGAGAAACCTTGACAAGCTTATTAAAGGAAATCATATCCTTGGAGTTAACGATGTCATATTTGATAAGGATAGACTTTGCAGTGCTTGTCAAGCAGGTAAACAGGTTGGAGGAAGGCATCCCGTGAAGAACATCATGACCACAAGGAGGCCACTCGAGCTACTTCATATGGATCTTTTTGGTCCCAACGCATACAAGAGTCTCGGTGGAAATTCTTTTGGTCTAGTTATAGTTGATGATTTTTCAAGATTTACGTGGGTGTTCTTTCTTAATGACAAGTCGCAGATCCAGAAGATCTTCAAAAACTTCACTAGGAAGGCCCAAAATCAGTTTGACGTGAAGATCAAGAAGGTTCGGAGTGACAACGGAACGGAGTTCAAGAACGCAAATGTGGACACCTTTCTTGACGAAGAAGGGATTTCACACGAGTTCTCGGCTACGTACACACCTCAACAAAATGGAGTTGTTGAGAGGAAGAACCGGACGCTCATCGAAATGGCAAGAACGATGCTTGATGAATACAAGACGCCGAAGCACTTTTGGGCAGAAGCGGTTGAGACAGTTTGTCATGCAACAAATCACTTGTATCTTCACAAGCTACTCGGCAAGACGGCATACGAGCTCCTCACCGGTAACAAACCCCAAGTTGGATACTTTCGAGTATTCGGCTCAAAGTGCTACATTCTTGACAAGCATCATCGTTCAATGTTAGCTCCTAAATCTCATGAAGGTTTTCTACTTGGTTATGGCTCAAACTCTCACACTTACCGTGTCTACAACAATTTCACCCTAAAGGTTGAAGAGATGGTAGATGTGAAGTTTGATGAATCTAATGGCTCGCAAGTAGAGCAATTGCCAATTGATGCAGGAGACAAAGACCCTTCAGAAGCAATCCAAGACTTGTCTATTGGCAAAATTCGTCCAACGGAGGTGAAGGAGAGTACCTCGTCCGTCCAAGTGGAAGCTTCTACTTCATGACAAGGTGAACCAGGAATTTATACGGAAGCATCCACAAGTGGGAACATCAAGATGAAGAAGACAAGGAAATGCATCAAGACGAACATCAACAACCTCCTTCTCCACCACGACAAGAGAACGACAACGTCAACAATGAAGAAGGCCAAGAAGAAGAACAAGATGAAGAAGATGTTCAACAAAGACCCAAGCAAAAGCTCTCACGAGTTCGAGCAAGAATTTCCAAAGACCATCCCGTCGAGCAAATCTTAAATGATATACAAACCGGGAGAATCACTCGCTCAAAGACTCGTTTAGCTAACTTTTGTGAAAACTATTCATTCATCTCTAGCATTGAACCTATGAAGGTTGAAGAAGCATTGGAAGATCCGGATTGGATAAATGCTATGCATGAAGAGCTACACAACTTTGAGAGAAACCAAGTTTGGACATTGGTTGAGAAGCCCGACAACAACCACAACATCATTGGTACCAAATGGGTGTTCCGCAACAAGCAAGATGAAGATGGACAGGTGGTTCGCAACAAAGCACGTCTCGTCGCCCAAGGGTACACACAAGTCGAAGGTATGGACTATGGTGAGACATATGCTCCCGTTGCTAGACTTGAGTCCATTCGCATCTTACTTGCCTATGCTAATCACCATAATATCACCTTGTACCAAATGGACATTAAAAGTGCTTTTCTAAATGGTGAAATAGAGGAGGAAGTTTATGTCAAACAACCTCCCGGCTTTGTCAATCCTAAGAAACCTAATCATGTTTGCAAACTTCACAAAGCTCTTTATGGTCTTAAACAAGCTCCTAGAGCATGGTATAAATGCTTAACCAAGTTCCTTATTGCAAGTGGTTTTGAAATTGGTAAAATTGATTCTACTCTTTTTACTAAAAGGGTTAATGGAGAACTATTTGTATGCCAAATTTATGTTGATGATATCATATTTGGTTCAAATAACCCTCTCTTTAGTGAAAAGTTTGGAAAGCTAATGTCAGAGAAGTTTGAGATGTCTATGATGAGTGAACTCAAATTCTTTCTCGGTTTGCAAATCAAGCAAACTAAGGAAGGTACATTTGTCTCTCAAACGAAGTACACCAAGGACTTATTCAAGAAGTTCAATATGCAAGAATGCAAAGGTATGTCTACACCCATGCCTACTAATGGACATAATGATTTGACCAAAGATGGTGAACCGGTTGATCAAAAGGTTTATCTCTCTATGATTGGTTCATTGCTATACCTATGTGCTTCACGTCTCGATATTATGCTAAGTGTGTGCATGTGTGCACGATATCAAGCTGCTCCTAAAGAATGTCATCTGAAGGCCGTGAAAAGGATAGTGAGATACTTAATTCATACACCAAACTTTGGCATTTGGTATCCTAAGAGATCTTCTTTTGATCTTGTTGGCTATTCCGACTCGGATTATGCCGGAGACAAGGTTGATAGAAAGTCCACTTCGGGCACTTGTCAATTTCTTGGTAGATCTCTTGTGTCTTGGTCTTCCAAGAAACAAAACTCGGTATCCTTATCCACCGCCGAAGCGGAATACATTGCCGCTGGTTCATGGTGTGCTCAATTACTTTGGATGACCCAAACTCTTAAAGATTATGGGATCTATGTGAAACATGTTCCACTGCTTTGTGACAATGAAAGTGCTATCAAAATTGGTCATAATCCTATACAACATTCTCGAACTAAGCATATTGAAGTTCGTCATCATTTCATTCGAGATCATGTTGCTAAGGGTGACATTGATCTTAAGCATGTTCGCACCGATAAACAATTAGCGGATATATTCACTAAACCACTTGATGAGAAAGTGTTTTGCAGGTTGAGAGGAGAATTGGACATCATTGATGCTTCAAACTTGGAGTAGAAACTCCATTGGATACATGCAAGACATGAGCTTATGACTAATCCATGATATATCTCTTATGATGACTATCTTATGTCTTGGATATATGTGTACCTTGCATGTTGTCTAACCCATGTAGGTGCTTGGTTGAATCTAATTCCATGAGATTGCGACTCACTCACATCTTGAGCAATCTCTACATCACCAAGTCTCTACACAATGGTGGTTGAAGACAAGGAAGCTTACCAAAACCATTCAAACATATCCTTTGACAAATTCTATGTTGAGCTTCATGATTGTCATTTTTGGATACACAAGTGCTCTTCCTTGCAAGAACTAACCCATGTAGGTAGATGAACTCAAACTCCAAGTGGTGCTCCCAATTCTTGATGAGCTACATCAACCTTGAGCACCCACACAAGTTCAACTACACGAGCAAGAACCACACCACCACCCAAGGTATGTTATTCCATCTTAGAGAAGCTTTACTCCAAGACATGAGTCAAAGCAACTCAACAAGATGTGAATACATCAAGATGCTTAAACGAAAAATGGTAACCCCATTTTGAGCTTAAACGATGAGTATGACCTATGATCAAGTGTTCTCACTTGACTCCTAAGTCAATATACTCTAACATAGGTGACTATGTCACCGCCCAACTCTAGATGAAGTTCTCTTGTGTTCTTTTCTTTGTTATTGCATTTGTCAAATGCATGTTTATTTTCTTTCTCTTTTTCAAAAAAAAAACTTCATCTAGATCTTTCAGTTTCTTCTCTTTTCTTTTTGTTTTTGTTCTGCATTTTCTGCATTCAATTCCTTGCGAATCCTTCAGGTAATTCATTGCAAATCTTTGTGAGATCCTACATGTCTAGTGAGCTGAGGTGACAAGTGTTTTTCTCTGTGTGAACTCGGTTTCACCGACTTGTAATTTTTGGTCCAAAACATGCCACTCGGTGCCACCGACTTCGGTACCACCGAAACATGCCACTCGGTGCCACCGACTTCGCAACCGGAAAAACAGTTTGCCACTTGTTCTATATTTCTTCTGATCCAGCTCTACTCAATGAATCTTGTCCTCTACAAGCATCACAGTTTTATCCATTGCTTTGTGCTGAGTCTCAAGGACCAATCCTATACGACGGATTCCAGAAAAACCTTCTTGGAAATTAATGTCAAAGGGGGAGAGAGAGATCACATCAAAGCTCAAGGGGGAGAGAAAGTCTCAAGGACCAAACCTACAAGAGAGAAAGTATTAAGGGGGAGAAAGAGATTTCCAGGGGGAGAGAATACTCAAGGATCCCAGATGTCCCACATGCTTGATGTTCAAAAGCACATATGAACATGTCTCTGCTTATTTGCATTAAGTTCTATTCATTTGTATCTTTCAGCTCTGATTTTCTGTTCCCTATCTTCTCCCAATATCCCATGTAAGATTCAGGGGGAGCAAGACACCTAAGGGAAAGAAATCAGTCAAATTCATTGCATATCTTTACTCTTGGGGACATGTTGAATCCAATGTGGTACCTTGTACTCACTCTCTACATGTCATCCCAGTCTTGGTACTCTTGTGGCTTCTTTGGTTTGCTCTGGCTAGTGGAGGTACCTGTGTTATCTAACCTTGTTTGTGCAGGTTCATTCCATCCTAAGCTAGCTAAAGACTACAAGGTAAGTGTATGCATCAAAATCATGAGTATGAGGAATTCTTGCTTATGTACATACTGTGTGCAAGAAGGACTCATGAGCATGAAGGTATTTTCCTTGATAATCTTTTGCTCTGATGCATATGGCCAAGATACATGTAACACATTGCCTATTCTGTCATGGTTATGCTCTCACATGCCTCTATATTTCACATTTACATGAGTGCACACATGTAGGGGGAGCCTATGCTTGTTACATGTCCTTCCAAAGCTTTACTTGCTGTTCTTTATATCTTTATCTAAAGCTTTGATGTATGTTGCCATCAATTACCAAAAAGGGGGAGATTGAAAGCACAAGTGCTCCCTAGGTGGTTTTGGTAATTAATGACAACATATCTCTTGTTGGACTAACGGTTCTATCTAGTATGTTTCAGATAAGTTCAACAATGGAGTGGCATGGACTAAAGGTTGTGGGAAGTTCTCCAAGATGCTAAGGACAAAGGATTGGCTAAAGCTTAAAGCTCAAGACTCTTCATTTTACATTTTAGTGATCCAAGATCACATTGAGTCCATAGGAAAAGCCAATACTATCAAGGAGGGATGAGGTGTTGCTTAATGAGCCTCTTGCTCAAGTGCTTAATGATATGCTCCAAAATCCTCAGCTACTTTCCCACTTCCACATATGATCTATACCCAAAGCCAAACTCGGACCTACCGATTATTTCTATCCGGCGCCACCAAGTTTCACTTGTCATAGCCACTGCCAGAAACCCTAATCAGTTCGGTCTCACCGATGGGATCTCGATCTCACCGAGATGGGCTTGCAAACTCTCTGTTACCTATTGCAATACTCTCGGTCCCACCGAGATATGCAATCGGCCCCACCGAGTTTGCTTGGCCAACTCTCTATTTTACTTATTACCCAAATCGGTCCCACCGAGTTTGAGTAATCGGTCAAACCGAGTTGTGGATTTACCCTAACCCTAGCACATCGGTCCCACCGAGTTAATCCAGTCGGTCCCACCGAAAATCTCTAACGGTCACTAGGTTTACTATTTCGGTCCGACCGAGTTTGTTGATTCGGTCCCACCGAGATTGGTAAATTGTGTGTAACGGTTGGATTTTGTGTGGAGGCTATATATACCCCTCCACCTCCTCTTCATTCATGGAGAGAGCCATCAGACTAAGCCTACACTTCCATCACCCTATTTCTGAGAGAGAACTACCTACTCATTAGTTGAGGCCAAGATATTCCATTCCTACCATATGAGTCTTGATCTCTAGCCTTCCCCAAGTTGCTTTCCACTCAAATCTTCTTTCCACCAAATCCAAATCCTGTGAGAGAGAGTTGAGTGTTGGGGAGACTATCATTTGAAGCACAAGAGCAAGGAGTTCATCATCAACACACCATTTGTTACTTCTTGGAGAGTGGTGTCTCCTAGATTGGCTAGGTGTCACTTGGGAGCCTCCGACAAGATTGTGGAGTTGAACCAAGGAGTTTGTAAGGGCAAGGAGATCGCCTACTTCGTGAAGATCTACCGCTAGTGAGGCAAGTCCTTCGTGGGCGATGGCCATGGTGGGATAGACAAGGTTGCTTCTTCGTGGACCCTTTGTGGGTGGAGCCCTCCGTGGACTCGTGCAACCGTTACCCTTCGTGGGTTGAAGTCTCCATCAACGTGGATGTAGGATAGCACCACCTATCTGAACCACGGGAAAAACATCCGTGTCTCCAATTGCGTTTGAATTCTCCAAACCCTTCCCCTTACATTCTTGCAAGTTGCATGCTTTACATTCCGCTGCTCATATACTCTTTGCATGCTTGCTTGATATGTATTGTGTATGTGGAAATTGTGCCTAAAACTCCACTCAAACCGAAAAAGATTAAAAATTGCAACTTTAGCACTAAGTGTCTAATCACCCCCCTCTAGACACACCTACTCTAGATCCTACAAATCTTTTCCCTCCTAGAAGATATACAATATATTGTCGGGAAGACAAGAAACATCATCTCCTCCTCCTCCTCCTCAGAATCAGTACATGACTCTTATCCATCATCATGGTTACTCGTATCCATTATCTAGCGAGAAGAGATTACAAAATAAATACCGCAACTCTCCTTCAAAGTAAACACAGTAGTATATATAATCTATGTTATGACATTGGAATAAAAGGAGCACTAGCACATCAAGATAACGAGATTAGTGTAACATGAAAAGATATTACCATACTTTTATTGATTGATGTAACAGTTGAGTATAGATGTATATAGACAAGCACATGCGCAAAACAATGAAGAATAAATCAGTGACACACACACAAGCTGGACTGAATGCTTTTGAGTTTATTAAGTACCTTCAGTTCTGAGCTTTAAATGTCAAAAGAGCTTCACAGAATCTTGAATCCTCCAAATCACTCTTAACAGTTCTGCATTGCACAAAGGCAGCAATGAGCCAATGATATCAGTAGCAATAATAGGTGCTGCAGTTATATAACTTATCAAACAGGCCCAGCTTAGTTAGCATTCTATTTGCACAACTGGACAAAGAAAACAGATGAACTATTCATAAACCCATGGAAGTTTATTGGACCCTGTTCATAAACAAATCATTGGACCATTGTTCATCTGTTTGTTTATCAGTATTTCTAGGTTTACATCAATCTGAACTTCGACAGCAGCTAACGAACTGAATTCTTGTGAAACTTTGGCAGCAGCTGTTAACTGGCAGGAGGGTTCGGGCTAATCATGACCAAGCAGGACGGCCACGTCGCCAAGGAGTACTCCGCCGCCGGTTGAACGGGGAAGGGGCGGGGAGGGATGGCAGAGGAGGAGGAGGAGGGAGGATACCTTGGTGGAGCAGAGGAGGATGAGCGATTCGCCATCACGGTCAGGTCACGGCTGCCGGCCAACGTCGCCGTCGCGGCCAGGAGCGAGTCGCCGTCACTGTCGCGGCCAGGAGCGAGTCGCCGTCACCGTCGCAGCCAAGAACGAGTCGCCGTCGTCGGCGCGCCTAACCCCCGTCGTGGCCACCGTCTTCTGCGCCTCACCACGTCGCCGTCGCGAACGCCGTTGCTTGACCACCTCGTGGACACCAGCGCCGGCGCCTCCCGGCGGCGCAACTCGATCTAGTTCTCGAGCGAGAGGCGAGGTGGGGAAAAACGACGGCCTCTGGTCTGTATCGGATACCGGCCTGATACGGGTGTAAACGAGAAAACCAGTGTAAAACTTACAGCCCAAAAACGACATGCCAAGCACCAACGATAGGCCCATCCGTTTTTATTTTACAGGGGTATATTTTACAGGTGTATTGGGCCCTAAAACGAGGAACCAAGCGAGGCCTTAGGCCCCGCTTGGAATGTAGGTTTTCTGCCACCCCTGTAATCTTTTACACCTGTATTATACCAGCCTCCAACCAAATACATTCCGAAGGGTGGTATTTTCTATCCGGTTGTAATATGTGCTTGGCTCTCCAGGTTTCAATCCACTTGTAAAATATGCGTGAGTACACGCATATTCAACAGCACAGACTACACAAGCAATTTCCAATACAACTGCACTTCGACACAAATTGGACAAGTATAAAATGAGCTAAAATTCTCATTTATATTACAATAGCACAACATCAGTAAAAAAAATCATATTTTTGCAATCTTCCATTTGAAAATAGTTCCGATAACTCATAGTGCTCAAAGTCAGCAATTTAAATTACAATTCTATTGAGGCATACTTGTCTTGTCTCGTTGGCATGGTACATAACCAAAGTTAGGACTCGGCAATTGTTGAATCGGTGTGCGTCTAGACATAAAATATTTCTGAAAGATTAGGAGTACTCCGCCGCCGCCAAGGAGTACTCCGCCGCCGGTTGAACGGGGAAGGGGCAGGGAGGGATGGCAGAGGAGGAGGAGGAGGGAGGATACCTTGGTGGAGCAGAGGAGGATGAGCGATTCGCCGTCACGGTCAGGTCACGGCTGCCGGCCAACGTCGCCGTCGCGGCCAGGAGCGAGTCGCCGTCACTATCGCGGCCAGGAGCGAGTCGCCGTCACCGTCGCAGCCAGGAACGAGTCGCCGTCGTCGGGGCGCCTAACCCCCGTCGTGGCCACCGTCTTCTGCGCCTCACCACGTCGCCGTCGCGAACGCCGTTGCTTGACCACCTCGTGGACACCAGCGCCGGCGCCTCCCGGCGGCGCAACTCGATCTAGGTCTCGAGCGAGAGGCGAGGTGGGGAAAAACGACGGCCTCTGGTCTGTATCGGATACCGGCCTGATACGGGTGTAAACGAGAAAACCAGTGTAAAACTTACAGCCCAAAAACGACATGCCAAGCACCAACGACAGGCCCATCCGTTTTTATTTTACAGGGGTATATTTTACAGGTGTATTGGGCCCTAAAACGAGGAACCAAGCGGGGCCTTAGGGTGTGTTTGGTTTGTGGAATCAAGTAGAAGGAAATGTAATGATTCCATTTCACTAGAACGGAATGGTTTCATGTTCTTGTTTTATAGAGCTCGTGGGATGAAATGGAATGGTCCCATCTCGACGTTTGATTGGAGGAGTAGGATGTAATACGCATCACTCAATTTCATTGAGCTTTTTTTTCAAATGCTAGCATCATTTAGCAACTATTAAATTTGTGCCAATTAGTAACAGTACTAAGGGTCAGTTCTGACTTCTAAAATAAGCTAAAATAAACTGCCCTCTACCCAGCTTAAGAAAAGCCGCCAAAAGAATTGCCATAAGCACCATCAGCGGTGTATCAACTAGTAATTCGTATCAAGCAGTTTGTTGTATTATTAATCATGCTCTAAGAGTTAAGGTAGACCAAAATAAAGTTATGGCTTTTGTTACCTTTTCTTTACAAAGTTAAGCACATAATAATAAGTACACAAAAGCAGACTACATGTTTCTTAAAGTAGACAAAGTTGATTGAATAAAAAGAATTATCTAATCCACTGCAACCTATGTAATCAAATTTGAGGTAGCACGTTGGTTGTTGTATGCAAACTCGATGATGTAAGACGATGTTTGGTTTCATCATTGCAATGGAGCTAGGGTTGGAGCCATTTTCCTCTAAAACATGAGAAGTTTCTTACTACTGATTATTGGCAAGTACGATTAGATCTGGCCTCTACCTCCAAGCAGAGAAAATGGAATCCTCGGGCTAGTCATTGGCTATCTATAATGTTTCCCCTTGCATTAAGACCCATAGTGGTCTAAATTCTAAACACTATGCTTGAGCTTGTTGCTAATAATGGAGAAAATAGCAACAGCGAGAGAGCGTCATCAAGGGAGAAGAGCGCGGGCAGTTGGAGCAAATCATTTTTTCCTTTTTTCTGCTGGTTTGGAGTCAAAGTAGGAGTAACTCATTAGTTCGACATCCGAACCCTTTCCTCTTTGAGTCGATCTCTCCAATGCATGGAACCATGCAACCAGCTCCAAAACTCTTCCGAATCGCCCTTCGAACAACACCAGAGATGACCTCGATGATTTCCATGACCTAGTTGAAGTAAAAAAAGATGATTAGGTCCATATGTTCCATTCATGAAGAAGTGAAGCGCCATTTAAACTAGAAACAAAAACCCTAGCTATGTTGCCAATGACACACAACCCATTGAAAGCCAAAAATATGAAAGCACTCCTATAGTTAAAAAAAACTTAGTAGACATGTGAGATCCTCACACCTCTAGCACAAGGGAGCACACCATGAATCAACCACACACAAAACTAACAAATCACCACCCAATCATAGAGCGGAAATTTAAACCATCACCCTCCCTCGTCTCACCCATAACATATCCCGATCCAGGTCGTCCAACACACCAATCGACGGCCAGGATCATCTTAGCCCTACCCATCGCACCCCTACCCTGCTGGAGGTTTTCTTTGGAAGCTATCCACAAGAGTTTCCACGTGGGAAACGCGACCCAAAACCTCCTCCAAGGGTGAAAGAAATGCAGAGAGCGTCCAAGACGGAGAGTGAGGAGGAGTGGCCCCACGCGTCAGCCACATATCCCATGGTCATCGGTGATGGCGTCGACCCGATGGAGCTCGTGTGTGGGCAGTACGACACCGACGAGCTCGCCATCGCCGAGGAATTCCTTACCACCTGGCTCCCATTCCTCTTCGCGGGGACTTTGTCCCTCTTGCATTGGCTTCCTCTACAGCCGCGTCGCCTCCCTCCTCCCGCCGCCGCCGACACCACAAGGTAATGATGATGGTCGTTGCCCGCCCGCCACGCCTGGAAAGGAAGGAAAGGAAAAGGGTCGTCCTTGCTAGGGTTCTTCATGGGTTGGGTTCTCACATTATCCACTGCCAGCTTTGTGACCCTCCTGGAATGATGAAAATCCTGATCATCGATTTTATGTTTTTGCATGCAATAATTAGAGATGTTCCTTTCGGGGGTTGAACTTTTTTTTGTGCTTAGTGGGTGTGTGCCGAGGCAGCACGTTGATTGTTGTCTGCGAACTGGATGATGTGAACTGTTTGGTTTCATCGTTGCAATGGAGCCGGAGCCTTTTTCCTCTAAAACATGAGAAATTTCTTACTACTAATTCATGGCAAGCACAATTAGATCTCGCCTCTAACTCGAAGTGCAGAAGATGGAGTCCTCATGCTGGTCAGTGGCTATTTGTACTATTTTCCCTTCCACTAAGACGGTCTAATTTTCAAACACCATGCTTGCGCTTGTTGCTAGCAATGGAGAAAAGAACAATAGGAAGAGAGCGTCATCGAGGGAGAAGAGCGCGGGCAGTTGAAGCAAGCAATATATTTCCTCTTATGTTGGTTTGGAATCGAGGTAACTCATTAGTTCGACCTTAAGATTTTTTTTACCTCTTCGAGCTGACCTCTCCAATTTATGAAACTAGGCCACCAACTCCAAAACTCTTCCGGATCGCTTTCGGACAGCACCAAGGATGGCCTAAATGACCCATGACCTATTCAAAATATAAAAAGACGATAAATCCACCATGTCCATTCATGAAGAACCGAAGCACAATTTACACTACAACCAAACCCCTTCATACATTGGCTGGTCAGTGGCTATAAGTACTATTTCCCCTTCCATTAAGACGGTCTAATTTCCAAACACCATGCTTGCGCTTGTTGTTAACAATGGAGAAAAGAATAAAAGGGAGAGAGCGTCATCGAGGGAGAAGAACGCTGGCAGTTGGAGCAAGCAGTATCTTTCCTCTTATATTGGTTTGGAATCAAAGTAACTCGTTAGTCGACCTTATGTTTTTTTCCTCTTCGAGTTAATCTCTCCAATGTATGATGAAACTAGGCAACCACCTCCAAAACTCTTCTGAATCGCTTTCGGACAGCACCAAGGATGGCCTAAATGACCCATGACCTATTCAAAATAAAAAGGACAATCAATCCACTATGTTCCATTCATGAAGAACAGAAGCACTATTTAAACTAGAACCAAACCCTTTCATACATTGGCTGGTCAATGGCTATATTTACTATTTCCCCTTCCATTAAGACGGTCTAATTTCTAAACACCATGCTTGCGCTTGTTGGCAACAATGGAAAAAAGAACAAAAGGGAGAGAGTGTCATCGAGGGAGAAGAGCGCAGGCGGTTGGAGCAAGCAATATCTTTCCTCTTATGTTGGTTTGGAATCAAAGTAACTCGTTGGTCGACCTTACGTTTTTTCCTCTTCAAGTTGATCTCTCCAATGTATGATGAAACTAGGCAACCACCTCCAAAACTCTTCTGAATCACTTTCGGACAGCACCAAGGATGGCCTAAATGACCCATGAACCATTCAAAATAAAAAGGACGATCAATTCACTATGTTCCATTCATGAAGAACAGAAGCACTATTTAAACTAGAACCAAACCCCTTCATACATTGGCTGATCAATGGCTATATTTACTATTTCCCCTTCCATTAAGACAGTCTAATTTCTAAACAACATGCTTGCGCTTGTTGTCAACAATGGAGAAAAGAACAAAAGGGGGAGAGCGTCATCGAGGGAGAAGAGCATGGGCAGTTGGAGCACGCAATATCTTTCCTCTTATGTTGGTTTGAAATCAAAGCAACTCGTTGGTTCGACCTTAAGATTTTTCTCCCTCTTCAAGTTGATATCTTCTATATATGAAACTAGGCAACCAACTCCGAAACTCTTCCGAATCGCTTTCGGACAACACCAAGATAGGCTAAATGACCCATGACCTATTTAAAATAAAAAAGGCGATCAATCCACTATGTTTCATTCACGAAGAACCGAAGCACTATTTAAACTTGAACCGAACCCCTTCATACATTGGCTGGTCAGTGGCTATATATGTACTGTTTCCCCTTCCATTAATATGGTCTAACTTCTAAACACCATGCATGCGCTTGTTGTCAACAATGAAGAAAAGAACAAAAGGGAGAGAGCGTCATCAA
Organism: Triticum dicoccoides; assembly: GCF_002162155.2. Lineage (NCBI taxonomy): Eukaryota > Viridiplantae > Streptophyta > Magnoliopsida > Poales > Poaceae > Triticum > Triticum dicoccoides. The sequence continues at coordinate 46,344,004 of NC_041392.1, forward strand.
GGGAGAAGAGCGCGGGCAGCTGGAGCAAGCAGTATCTTTCCTCTTATATTGGTTTGAAATCAAAGTAACTTGTTGGTTCGACCTTAAGATTTTTTTCCTCTTCGAGTTGATCTCTCCAATGTATGAAACTAGGCAACCAACTCTGAAACTCTTCTGAATCACTTTCGGACAGCCCCAAGGATGGTCTAAATGACCCATGACCTATTTAAAATAAAAAAGATGATCAATTCACTATATGTTCCATTCACGAAGAACAGAAGCACAATTTAAACTAGAACCAAACCCCTTCATACATTGGCCGGTCAGTGGCTATATGTAGTATTTCCCCTTCCATTAAGATTGTCTAATTTCCAAACACCATGCTTGCGCTTGTTGTCAACAATGGAGAAAAAAACAAAAGGGAGAGAGCGTCATCAAGGGAGAAGAGCGCGGGCAGCTGGAGCAAGCAGTATCTTTCCTCTTATATTGGTTTGAAATCAAAGTAACTCGTTGGTTCGACCTTAAGATTTTTTTCCTCTTCGACTTGATCTCTCCAATGTATGAAACTAGGCAACCAACTCTGAAACTCTTCTGAATCGCTTTCGGACAGCCCCAAGGATGGTCTAAATGACCCATGACCTATTTAAAATAAAAAAGATGATCAATTCACTATATGTTCCATTCACGAAGAACAGAAGCACAATTTAAACTAGAACCAAACCCCTTCATACATTGGCCGGTCAGTGGCTATATGTACTATTTCCCCTTCCATTAAGATGGTCTAATTTTCAAACACCATGCTTGCGCTTGTTGTCAACAATGAAGAAAAGAACAAAAGGGAGAGAGCATCATCAAGGGAGAAGAGCGCGGGCAGCTGGAGCAAGCAGTATCTTTCCTCTTATATTGGTTTGAAATCAAAGTAACTTGTTGGTTCGACCTTAAGATTTTTCTCCCTCTTCAAGTTGATATCTTCTATATATGAAACTAGGCAACCAACTCCGAAACTCTTCCGAATCGCTTTCGGACAACACCAAGATAGGCTAAATGACCCATGACCTATTTAAAATAAAAAAGGCGATCAATCCACTATGTTTCATTCACGAAGAACCGAAGCACTATTTAAACTTGAACCGAACCCCTTCATACATTGGCTGGTCAGTGGCTATATATGTACTGTTTCCCCTTCCATTAATATGGTCTAACTTCTAAACACCATGCATGCGCTTATTGTCAACAATGAAGAAAAGAACAAAAGGGAGAGAGCGTCATCAAGGGAGAAGAGCGCAGGCAGCTGGAGCAAGCAGTATCTTTCCTCTTATATTGGTTTGAAATCAAAGTAACTTGTTGGTTCGACCTTAAGATTTTTTTCCTCTTCGAGTTGATCTCTCCAATGTATGAAACTAGGCAACCAACTCTGAAACTCTTCTGAATCGCTTTCGGACAGCCCCAAGGATGGTCTAAATGACCCATGACCTATTTAAAATAAAAAAGATGATCAATTCACTATATGTTCCATTCACGAAGAACAGAAGCACAATTTAAACTAGAACCAAACCCCTTCATACATTGGCCAGCCAGTGGCTATATGTACTATTTCCCCTTCCATTAAGATGGTCTAATTTTCAAACACCATGCTTGCGCTTGTTGTCAACAATGGAGAAAAGAACAAAAGGGAGAGAGCATCATCAAGGGAGAAGAGCGCGGGCAGCTGGAGCAAGCAGTATCTTTCCTCTTATATTGGTTTGAAATCAAAGTAACTTGTTGGTTCGACCTTAAGATTTTTTTCCTCTTCGACTTGATCTCTCCAATGTATGAAACTAGGCAACCAACTCTGGAACTCTTCCGAATCGCTTTCGGACAGCCCCAAGGATGGTCTAAATGACCCATGACCTATTTAAAATAAAAAAGATGATCAATTCACTATATGTTCCATTCACGAAGAACAGAAGCACAATTTAAACTAGAACCAAACCCCTTCATACATTGGCCAGCCAGTGGCTATATGTACTATTTCCCCTTCCATTAAGATGGTCTAATTTTCAAACACCATGCTTGCGCTTGTTGTCAACAATGGAGAAAAGAACAAAAGGGAGAGAGCATCATCAAGGGAGAAGAGCGCGGGCAGCTGGAGCAAGCAGTATCTTTCCTCTTATATTGGTTTGAAATCAAAGTAACTTGTTGGTTCGACCTTAAGATTTTTTTCCTCTTCGACTTGATCTCTCCAATGTATGAAACTAGGCAACCAACTCTGAAACTCTTCTGAATCGCTTTCGGACAGCCCCAAGGATGGTCTAAATAACCCATGACCTATTTAAAATAAAAAAGATGATCAATTCACTATATGTTCCATTCACGAAGAACAGAAGCATAATTTAAACTAGAACCAAACCCCTTCATACATTGGCCGGTCAGTGGCTATATGTACTATTTCCCCTTCCATTAAGATGGTCTAATTTCCAAACACCATGCTTGCGCTTGTTGTCAACACTGGAGAAAAGAATAAAAGGGAGAGAGAGCGTCATCGAGAGAGAAGAGCGTGGGCAGTTGGAGCAAGCAATATCTTTCCTCTTATGTTGGTTTGCAGTCAAAGTAATTCGTTGGTTCGACCTTAATTTTTCCCCTCTCCTATATATGAAACTAGGCAACCAACTTCAAATCCGAATCGCTTTCGGACAGCACCAAGGATGGCCTAAAATGACCCATGGCCTATTCAAAATAAAAAAAGACAATCTCTATATAGAGGACGTTCCCAACAATCCACGAGAATATCATACCCAATTATGAACCGTACGAGCACATCCTCTGTCACCCCCACCGCGCTTACGGCTCTATACCCCAACCCAACTTGCTCTGGCCCTGGGTCCTCCCGCATCTCTTCCTCGGTAAGCAGACCGTGGAAGCTGGGGAGTATCCGCTTGGGACTGATAGAAAACATCATATCTTTTTCCTCCTGACCCCTATAAAAATCTAGTGGAAATCCGGTCGCGTCGGAGACATCTTTATCTGATTTTGAGGCTTCGTTGTCCGGCTCCTCCAAAATTATGTTAGGATCGGCTGGCTCATCCTCATCATCCGAAAAGAAAACAGAGACAAAACAGCCCACTATGTTTCCTGCATGAAGAACCGAAGCGCCATTTAAACTAGAAAAAAAAACCCAAACTATGTTGCCAGTGACACACAACCCAATGAAAGCCAAAAATATCAAAACAGTCTTATAATGAAAAAACCAGTAAACATGTGAGGTATCACACCTCTAGCACAAGGGAGCGCACCATGAATCAATCAACCACACCCAAAACTATCAAATCATCAACCAATCATGGAGCGGCAACTTAAACCATCACCCCCACCCCCGTCCCACCCACAGCATCTGCCGATCCAGGCCGTCCAACGCTCCAACGGACGGCCAGGATCGTCTCAGCCCGACCCAACGCACCCCTACCCCGCCGGAGGTTTTCTTGAGCTATCCGCAGGAGTCGCCGCGTGGGAAGCGCGACCCAAAACCTCCCCCAAAGGTGAAAGAATTGCAGACCGAGGCGGAGGAGAGTGAGGAGGAGCGGCCCCACGCGCCAGCCAGCCAGCCAGCCAGTCAGCCGCAGACCCCATGGCCGCCGGCGACGGCGCCGACCCGATGGAGCTCGTGCGGGGGCAGTACGACGCCGACGAGCTCGCCATCGCCGGGGAGTTCCTCACCACCTGGCTCCCCTTCCTCTCCGCGGGCCTCTGCCCCTCCTGCGTCGGCTCGCTCCGCGGCCGCGTCGCCTCCCTCCTCCCCCCGCCGCCGCCCCCGACGCCGCGAGGTAATGATGATGGCCGCCGCCCGCCCGCCGCGCTTTGGGGGGAAAGGAAAGGAAAAGGGCCGTGCTTGCTAGGGTTCTTGCTGGGTTGGGCACTCGCGTCTCACGTCTCCCACCTAACTTTTTCTTGCAGCGGAGGAGCCGGCGCCACCACCGCCCGTCGAGAGGGTCGTTGCCACGGGGTGGGACTCGGATCCGGCCGCCCCGCGGCATCTCCCGTTCGAGCCCAGCGGGTGGGACTCGGATCCGCCCCCGCCGCCCCCGCAGCGGCAGCAGGCGGAGGCGGAGAAGCCCCGGATGTCGTGGGCGGACATGGCTCAGGAGGACGAGCTCGCCGCCGCCGCCGCGGAGGAGGACGCGGCCGCCGCGGCCGCCGACGACGACGGGGAGGAGGGGGAGGAGGAGGAGGCCGGCGGGGCGGGGAGGCCGAGGGCGAGGCTGACCAGGGAGCAGCGGGAGCTGCATCGGTTCCGGAACGTGCTGCGGAAGGACGACTTCATATGCTTGGAGAGGGTCAAGGGCCAGCTCGTCAACATCCTCGCCGGCCTGGAGCTCCACGCCGGCGTGTTCAGCACTGCCGAGCAGAAGCGCATCGTCGACTGCGTCTACGGCCTGCAGGAGATGGGCAAGCGCGGGGAGCTTGGAGGTGAGCCTTGCATATTGGCTTTCATCAATGAAGTGTTCTGAGTTCAGTATACTAGGCCGTATGTCTATTGTTTAGAATCCAGAAAATTGTTTGCTTCTAGGGTTGCATAGCGAGGTCGGTATTAGTTCAGGAGGATGCAAGTTCGTGCCAGGTCTTATAGCTGTATCGAAGATGATGTGTTTGAACTTTCAAGTTCAGTTACATGACTGGTACTAAGGCCGTAGTGCCCGGGGTATGGACTATGGTCTATGGAGGCGTGTGTTTCGGTTAAGTTGAGTATGGACTATGCGACTTATTCTGATTTTAGATCAGCGTAGGAAGGTCTATATGGATACAGTAGCTCTGTTGTGTAGAAAATTTTTCTTTGTCTCTCCGTCTTTTATTTTTTGTGGGAGCTACGTATTAATTTCTCCATCAAGGGAGTGACTAGAACATCTATTTTGGGAGCTATGACTTTGCAGATTCACATTTGTTATGTTAACTGTATGGGATCTTGACCCGAAGTTTCATAGATTTACATTTGTTATGTTAACTATATATGGGATCTTGACCCAAAGCTGGAAACTTTTCTTAGTCATATGTTAGATTACCAGATCTATGAAAACTATAGCAGATTCAGCTTTGCTTGACTGTAATTAATCAAACTTGATGAGGAAGATGAATCGGTATTTGGTTATTTTTGCCTGTGCTTTCATGGTAGGAGCCAGTCATAGACTGAAATACCATATAATGCCAACTCTAGATAACTGGAAGTATCTTATTATGGAGAAATCTAGTGAATAGTAATGTACATAAAAAAATCCCCATCTTTGGGCACCTATCTATTTGATTTGCTCACATACTTCTGATATTGTGATGCCCTGTTCACATAAATCTTAGGGTGTCTCTTTCTGTATCATTTGTGGAATTCTCTAATTATTTTGGCTTCATTATTTCTGTTCTCATATAATGAGTACCGACACTACTACAAATTACTCCCTCTGTAAAGAAATATAAGAGTGTTTCTTACAGTCCTGTATCCCATGATAACCATGACTGAAGTAACAATAGTGTGTAGGTGTGCTGTTCTCTCGCTACTTTCCTTTTTTTTTAAAAGAACATATTTTTTGGTTGTTCTGACTTCTGACCACTGTCTTTCTGGTATTTAAATCCACTTTTTTGTTTTAATTTTTACGTACTATTTTAGAATGGGCTGTTCTCACAGTTGTTTTGCTGTATCACATTCTAGCATGACCTATTCCTTGAAGCACATGTCCTGTTTGTGTCACCTATGATCATTAGGTGTACTAGAATTTCCCATAGCCTAGTGCACCAGTACACATCAAGGGCCCAAGGTGCTAGTGCACCTAATATGCCCCCACTTCCATACCAAAGTTGATGACCATTGTAACCCACGTGCACATCCCCTGGCGTGAACCTTGTAACATATAACCAAAAACTGGCAGAAATGTAATGAATGCAACTTTTCCTTATTCACCTTACATCTTATTATTACTAGTGGTATCTTATTTAAGTTTATCCAATTTCATTATGTAGTTTTCACTTTATTTACAGAGAAAATTGTATGAAAATAATAATAATCATTTGCCTAACTGTTAAAAGTGATTTTTGAGAACATGTTACTTTTGTATTTCTAATGCAATGCTAATAATGTTTATTTCTTCATTTATGTTTCAATTGTTAGTAACATATAAATGTTCTTGAACTCTTAAGTTTTAATTGCATCCCCCAAACAGTTTTTTTCTTTACTTTCTGTGGCTAAACCTTACAACAAATATTTCCCCCTTGTCAGATCGTACATATACAGAACCTGAGAAATGGATGCGTGGTAAAGGGCGGGTAACAATTCAATTTGGATGCTGTTATAACTATGCTACGGTACTTACCTTGTTCTTAATTCCATCTTCTTGTAAGCTACATTTCAACATTAGTGAAGCCTATCCGTAGATCTATCTCAAGGTGAAATTTCTAATGGCAGGACAGGAAAGGAAATCCACCAGGCATCATTCGAACTTTTGTTTCTGATCCGATCCCTGAACTATTTAAGGTCATGATCAAGAGATTGGTAAGGTGGCGTATTCTGCCAACGGATTGTGTGCCAGACAGTTGCATTGTCAACATGTATGACCCTGGAGATTGCATCCCACCACATATAGACAGCCATGATTTTGTTCGACCATTTTGTACTGTTTCATTCCTCAGTGAATGCAACATACTTTTTGGGTCTAGTCTGAAAATCGCTGGTCCTGGAGAATTTACGGGCTCATTTGCAATTCCTCTGCCCGTTGGGTATGTTGGTTATCTTCTCTCGATTTTCCTCTATGCTTATGAATATCATGCAGAATTGACACTTCTTTTTGCATGTAGTATTCACACTTAATTATGTAGCGTATGGATAGGTCTGAAACTGTGAATTGATTATATTCCTGGAGATTTGAGAATTTTGATTGCATATGAATTGAAAGACCGTGTCTGATTCATTTGCTTACTGCATGACATCTTGTTGTAGTTGCACACTTGCACTTGACTATGTGTGGATAGTTTCGATTTTATTTTACTCCTGGAGATTTGAGAATTTTTATTGCATACTAGTAAATGTGTACGTGCAATGCACGTTAATATTAGGCAGTATATTAGTTGCACGCGGATATTAGGTTGGATATTATTTGTGTGTTAATTATATGATTAGCACTATATTTGGTATGGTATTAATTACACGCTAAACGTGTTGAGAGCTCGACATTGGATCGGTATAGTTCGTTGGATTGATGGCCGAGATTAGTTGGATTTGCCCCTTTGGGTCTTTTTTATATTAGTATAGATGAATTCAAAGACTGTCTGATTCATTTGCTTACTGCATGACATCTTGTTGTAATTGCACACTTGCACTTGACTGTATATGTGTGGATAGTTTCGAATTTATGTTTTTGACATTCGGAAGTTCTGATTTCATATGAATACCAAGATCATGGAAAGTCCGTTTGATACATCTAAATGATATTGCTCGGTGCATAGCACATTGATGTGCTGAACTTGTTAGCTTTGACCTGAAGTTGTTTTATCAAGTTTTTTGCCAAGATAAGCTATTTTCTAATGATTATGAGCCATTTTCTAGTGATTTTCCTTTTTATTGTTGTCTTGTCTTCGTTTCTTTACCTGGGTGTCATGAATTGTATGTGATATGTGCAGTGATCTCTGTAGTTCTATGCTGGAAATCATTGCTTCCTTCGCTGAACACTAAATGTGAACATTCACAGGTCTGTGCTCGTCATAAATGGCAATGGTGCTGATGTTGCAAAGCATTGTGTTCCAGCGGTACCATCCAAAAGGTTGTAGTTGTATGTTGCATTATTTTCTGAACTTGATTTGTTCACCTCTGACATAATGCTGGAACTCTGATTGATGTACAGGATATCCATTACCTTCAGAAAAATGGATCCTGCAAAGCGTCCATTCAGTTTCAAGGATGATCCTGAACTGCTGAACATTACTCCTCTCGAAGCACCAGCTCTACCCGAGACTAGCAGATCCTCGGATGAAGGCAAGGGGAAGCAGCTTGGCGTACAAACTCGGGATCCAGGCAGCAGATCATCCAGAAGCAGGAAATCCAAAGGAAGGACGACACCTGCTGGAAAGGCTGGATGGGGGGGCATTCTTGGAGACCAACCTCCACAGCACCCACAGAGCCCCATCTCCAGTGTGAGCTCTGAGAGAGAGAGGGACTCCATTGGGAGGTCGAGAGAGCCAAGGTATCCACCGGGTTCTGACAGAGAAAGGGACTCCGTTGAGAGGCCGAGAGAGCCAAGACAACCGCATGACACGCCATCTCATGGCGAGGACCTCAGAGACCGGCTGAACAGGCCGCCTCATGAGAGGACGCCTGGCAGCGGCGTGTTCTTCGTCAACAACGGCGCGGACTCCCAGGCCAGGGGGCAACGGATGGAGCACAGGCAGCTACAGATGATCAACCGCACCATCAACGACGACATGGATCCCCTCTCCGTCGGGAGCCATGAGTCCTCTGACCAGCCCCGTGTCAGCGTGCGGACCATACACAACAGACCAAGGACCAGAATAAACCTGGGCTGGTAGCCAGCCATACCATGTGTGACCGACCATGTCTGTACTCAAAATCTTCAGACGCAATGTCTGGAAAAGTTTATCGATACCTGGAAACTGGGAAGGGAAAGTTGAGATGTACATTTCAGGAACTGAAATTCACTGATAGATACTGTAGTCAGGAGCCTATTCTGTAGATAATCAGAGCTGTTATTTTTTTCCTGGAATGCTGTAATTGTGTCTTGGTGTGGATGTTTGCGTTGCGTGGGCTGGATTATTGATGGCTGAATAATATTGGCTGGGTGTAGGGCAGGAGTTTTTCCTGGAGTTAATATGCTGTGATTGTGTGCCGGGTAACATTTTGCTCTTTATATTTGGAAAAGATAGCAGTAACATTTTGCTCTTGGCCTGTGAGATTTTATTATTGCGCTGCTTTGGTTTGCGGCAAAGATTCTGTGCTTGTTTTTGTTTTTATGCCTAGAAGGATTTGTGAGATTTGGAGTTTTGCAGAAGCAAAGTCAGGATAGTTTTTTTTATGGAGTACATTATGTTCAGATGTGCAAAAAACAAACAAAAAATGGTGAAGTGGGGGTATTCAGTCAGATCTGCAAAAACAAAAAAAAATAAAAACAAAAATTGGAGAAGTGGGGTATCGATCCCCATACCTCTCGCATGCTAAGCGAGCGCTCTACCATCTGAGCTACATCCCCTTTTGTGACTCTGGTCCGACACGTGTTTACTTCCTCAATGCACGGGACCTTTTTCCCCCTTTGCAGACGCGGACCTCATGTTTGTGTTTGTGTTTGTGCTCGAGCACCGACCCGAAAATAAATCAACAAAAGCTGAAAAATATGACGAGTCAATGACTTAGAAAAAGATTATAACATAAACTTCTGAAGTTTATTCAATATAAAAAGAAAATAAAAATGTAGTGCAGATGCTCTCTCATACTATCAATTATCATTCCATCACCACTATTGTCCTTGATTGGTTGGATGATATCAAGCAGAGTTATAGCTGATGCTGACAAACACTAAGTTGTCCGTTATCGTCACTAGTATACGTCGCTGACTGAGACTAGGCTAGTGCGCGCAACGAGATCATGCCCGCATCTTCCAGTGGCTTACCCGCGGAGGCCATCTCGTCGTCAGAGTGCCTTCAACTTGTTGATCTAGTCACAGATGGACGGAGCCCTTTGTGTGTAGTAGTGACTAGTGAGGGTGTCCCGGGTGTTTATGACGCGAGCTTTGTCTATGTCGAGAAGATGCCCTCGATGGCCTTCAATGCGCATGCCACATTAGGTTGGGTGACGACCGTTGCAAGCATGCCATGAGAGAGCTATGCGGGTGTTTACAAAGCGAGTTTTATTATGGCATGTGCGCAATATAGTCGGCTCAGTGATGACCACTGCAAGCATGTCAAAAAAGAGCTAGGGCGATGCGCATGTTTATGGAGCGAGTTTTATCTGAGTCAGGAAGATGTCTTAAATGGCCTTCTCCATGTGCGTGTCCCAGTTGGATGGGTGATGATCACTGCAAGCATATCATGAGAGAGCTGGGGAGTTGCGGGTGTTTACAGAGCAAGTTTTATCTGAATCGGGAAGATGTCCTAAATGGCATTCCATATGTGTGACATGGTCGGCTGGATGATGACCGTTGCAAGCACGCCGCAAGAGAGGGTGTTAGGGCACTTAAGACCCGTTGGTCAGTCGGTTACCATGAAGTGTACTGGGTTCACCACAGTGATGACTTAGCCATCTTTATGATGTTGGAGAGGCTTTCCATTGGAACATCAACCGTCATGTCGATGAAGCGATGTAGTTGTGTGCTACAGATCGTTGAGAGAACATGCCCCTTCCAGAGCAAATGATTGTTCTTGGCGAGCTTCTCCGTGATGAAATGGGCTAAGGACACAACAAGATAAAGGTATGGTGCGGTCAAAGAGCTAGCCATGACTTTAGTTGGATGCATTATACTAGATGTGATCCAAAGTGGAATTGCTAGTGATACCATGTGAGATTTTGTGAAAGCGTTTCTACCTCCTGAAGGAGGCTGTGTGGATTGTATTTATAATGATATACACATGTCGGTTACAACAGATCATCCTAGATCACCGCTTTGATAGGTGAGAGAACTAGTTTAAACTATGTACAAGACCTTATCTCTACAAATCATGTTGTTCCTGTTGTAGCTGCAAGATTATATAGGTAGATTGTGACTAGTACTGACACAAGAAGTTGCTTCTGACATTGATCCCACTCCTCAATTCTCTCTCCACTATGGCATCCTCAAGTACATCAATAGGTTTTTGTTGGGAAACATAGCATGCAATTTTAAAAAAATTCTACGCTCACGTAAGATTTATCTAGGAGATGCATATCAACGAGAGGGGGAGAGTGTGTCTACGTACCCTCGTAGACCGAAAGAAGAAGCATTTGACAACGCGGTTGATGTAGTCGAACTTCTTCTAGCTCCGACCGATAAATCACCGAACGTACGACACCTTCGAGTTCTGCACACGTTCAGCGCGATGACGCCCCTCGCCTTCTTGATCCAGTAAGGTGTTGAGGAAGTAGATGAGTTCCATCAACACGATGGCGTGGTGACGGTGATGGTGAAGTGATCCACGCAGGGCTTCGCCCTAAGCACTGCGAGAATATGACCGGGGGTGTAAACTGTGGAGGGGGGCGCCGCACACGGCTAACAATTGATGTTGTGTATTCTAGGCGCTCCCCTCCCCACATATACATATGTTATGTGGGAGGGAAGGAGAGGCAGACAAGGGGCGCCCCAAGTAGGATTCGAATCCTACTTGGGGTTTCCAAGTCGCGCCCCCTTCCATATATCATCAGAGAGAAAAGGGAAGGGGGAAGA
>NC_041392.1:46355490-46377582 GCF_002162155.2 Triticum dicoccoides
AATTACTCGATACACTCCGAAACACTTACGGTGTCCGAATACTATCATCCTATATATCAATCTTTACCTCTCGACCATTTCGAGACTCCTTGTCATGTCCGTGATGTCATCTAGGACTCTGAACAACATTCGGTCACCAAATCACATAACTCATATAATACTAAATCGTCATCGAACGTTAAGCGTGCGGACCCTACGGGTTTGAGAACCATGTAGACATGACCGAGACACCTCTTTGGTCAATAACCAATAGCGGAACCTGGATGCTCATATTGGCTCCTACATATTTTACGAAGATCTTTATCGGTCGAACCGTTATGACAACATACGTTATTCCCTTTGTCTATCGGTATGTTACTTGCCCGAGATTCGATCGTCGGTATCCACATACCTCTCGCATGCTAAGCGAGCGCTCTACCATCTGAGCTATATCCCCTTCTGTGATAGATGAAATTAAGTAAATTACTTAACCATACTATAATTTACGTGTCTTGTCTTTTTGTTTTTCTGCCGAGAAATTTACATGTCTTGTTGAAAATCGCAACTGTGTGGTGTATAAAGGTGGATACGTGTACCCCACTTTGTTTTTTCCGTCCAGTTTCACCAAAGTTAACGACCTCAGGAGATCATGACCCTAGCAAACAACAGCCGTACAGCTTTGAACCCTACCATACCTAGCCACGTTGTTTTTTCCGTCCAGTTTCACCAAAGTTAACGACCTCAGGAGATCATGACCCTAGCAAACAACAGTCGTACAGCTTTGAACCCTACCATACCTAGCCATGAAGTGGCTAAAGGCATGTACAATGGTTGATAACAAACTAGGATTCAGTGATTGGCGGGCAGCCTGCCGTTGGATTCAAGGGGGTAGCCCAGATCAAACATTGTAGCAGAAAACACTATAGACGGGGGCACTGTAGACTGAGTACTGTGGACGATGTACTGTAGCCGAGCATTGTAGATTTTGTACTGTTCACACGTATCTATCCGCCGATTTTAGATTGGACGGTATGTAGAGGAGGCAAGTCACCGTACTGTTCATTGGTGATTGGCGATTAGAAACTCACTGGATCTCAATCCGTTGATAACATAGTTCTACCATAAGCCTTGCATGTGATTTGGATATGACAATAAAACCATGCCAACAAGGGGTTATCTCTTAGTCTTATCTTCACTAACTAACTATTCCTGAAAACTTGATGAGACAAATTGTGCTAAGAGATCATCTCTTAAATAAGAGAAGACGAGTCTTTTCTTATGATTTCTCTCTCCTCTACCTCAATATTTATACTACGTGGCATTCCTAGATAGCACCATTGTACATTGTAGAACCTTGAAGTAGATGTGTCTAGAGGCGGGGGGGGGGGGTGATTAGACACTTAATGCTAAAGTTGCAGTTTTTAAGCCTTTTCGGTTTAATTGGAGTTTAGGCACAATTTCAACATTCACAATACATATCAAGCAAGCATGCAAAGAGTATATAGGCAGCGGAAAGTAAAGCATGCAACTTGCAAGAATGTAAAGGGAAGGGTTTGGAGAATTCAAACGCAATTGGAGACACGGATGTTTTTCCCGTGGTTCGGATAGGTGGTGCTATCCTACATCCACGTTGATGGAGACTTCAACCCACGAAGGGTAACGGTTGCACGAGTCCACGGAGGGCTCCACCCACGAAGGGTCCATGAAGAAGCAACCTTGTCTATCCCACCATGGCCATCGCCCACGAAGGACTTGCCTCACTAGCGGTAGATCTTCACGAAGTAGGCGATCTCCTTGCCCTTACAAACTCCTTGGTTCAACTCCACAATCTTGTCGGAGGCTCCCAAGTGACACCTAGCCAATCTAGGAGACACCACTCTCCAAGAAGTAACAAATGGTGTGTTGATGATGAACTCCTTGCTCTTGTGCTTCAAATAATAGTCTCCCCAACACTCAACTCTCTCTCACAGGATTTGGATTTGGTGGAAAGAAGATTTGAGTGGAAAGCAACTTGGGGAAGGATAGATATCAAGATTCATGTGGTAGGAATGGAATATCTTGACCTCAACACATGAGTAGGTGGTTCTCTCTCAGAACATATGAGTTGGAAGTGTAGGTATGTTCTGATGGCTCTCTCCACGAATGAAGAGTGGGTGGAGGGGTATATATAGCCTCCACACAAAATCTAGCCGTTACACACAATTTACCAATCTCGGTGGGACCGAATCAACAAACTCGGTCGGACCGAAATAATAAACCTAGTGACTGTTAGGGTTTTCGATGGGATCGACTGGATCAACTCGGTGGGACCGATGTGCTAGGGTTAGGGTAAATCCAAAACTCGGTTTGACCGATTACTCAAACTCGGTGGGACCGATTTGGGTAATAAGTGAAACAGAGAGTTGGCCAAGCAAACTCGGTGGGGCCAATTGCATATCTCGGTGGGACCGAAAATATTGCAGTAGGTAACATAGAGTTTGCAAGCCCATCTCGGTGAGACCGAGATCCCATCGGTGAGACCGAAGTGATTAGGGTTTTGGCAGTGACTATGACAAGTGAAACTGGGTGGCGCCGGATAGAAATAATCGGTAGGTCCGAGTTTGGCTTGGGTTTAGGTCATATGTGGAAGTGGGAAAGTAGCTGAGGATTTTGGAGCATATCATCAAGCACTTGAAGCAAGAGGCTCATTAAGCAACACCTCATCCCTCCTTGATAGTATTGGCTTTTCCTATGGACTCAATGTGATCTTGGATCACTAAAATGTAAAATGAAGAGTCTTGAGCTTTAAGATTTAGCCAATCCTTTGTCCTTAGCATCTTGGAGAATTTCCCACAACCTTTAGTCCATGCCACTCCATTGTTGAACTTATCTGAAACATACTAGATAGAAACGTTAGTCCAACAAGAGATATGTTGTCATTAATTACCAAAACCACCTAGGGAGCACTTGTGCTTTCAATCTCCCCCTTTTTGGTAATTGATGGCAACATACGTCAAAGCTTTAGATAAAGATATAAAGAACAGCAAGTAAAGTTTTGGAAGGACATGTAACAAGCATAGGCTCCCCCTACATGTATGCACTCATGTAAATGTGAAATATAGAGGCATGCAAGAGCATAACCATGACAGAGTAGGCAATGTGTTACATGTATCTTGGCCATATGCATCAGAGCAAAAGATTATCAAGGAAAATACCTTCATGCTCATGAGTCCTTCTTGCAAACAGTATGTACATAAGCAAGAATTCCTCATACTCATGATTTTGATGCATACACTTACCTTGTAGTCTTTAGCTGGCTTAGGATGGAATGAACCTGCACAAACAAGGTTAGATAACACAGCTACCTCCACTAGCCAGAGCAAACCAAAGAAGCCACAAGAGTACCAAGACTGGGATGACATGTAGAGAGTGAGTACAAGGTACCACAATGGATTCAACATGTCCCCAAGAGTAAAGATATGCAATGAATTTGACTGATTTCTTTCCCTTAGGTGTCTTGCTCCCCCTGAATCTTACATGGGATATTGGGAGAAGATAGGGAACAGAAAATCAGAGCTGAAAGATACAAATAGATCGGACTTAATGCAAATAAGCACATATGAACATGTCTTTCCCCCAAAAAGACATGTGACATCTCTCCTCTTGAACATCAAGCATCTGGGATCCTTGAGTATTCTCTCCCTGGAAATCTCTTTCTCCCCCTTAATACTTTCTCCCTTGTAGGTGATAAGCTTTGATGTGATCTCTCTCTCCCCCTTTGACATCAATTTCCAAGAAGGGCTTTCTGGAATCCGTCGTATAGGTTTGGTCCTTGAGACTCAGCACAAAGCAATGGATAAAACTGTGATGCTTGTACAGGACAAGATTCATTGAGTAGAGCTGGATCAGAAGAAATATAGAACAAGTGGGAACACTTGATCATAGGTCATAGTCACCTATGTTAGAGTATATTGACTTAGGAGTCAAGTGAGAACACTTGATCATAGTTCATACTCATCATTTAAGCTCAAAATGGGGTTACCATTTTTTGTTTAAGCATCTTGATGTATTCACATCTTGTTCAGTTGCTTTCACTCATGTCTTGGAGTAAAGCTTCTCTAAGATGGAATAACATACCTTGGGTGGTGGTATGGTTCTCGCTCATGTAGTTGAACTTGTGTGGGTGCTCAAGGTTGATGTAGCTCATCAAGAGTTGGGAGCACCACTTGGAGTTTGAGTTCATCTACCTAACTGGGTTAGTTCTTGCAAGGAAGAGCACTTGTGTATCCAAAAATGACAATCATGAAGCTCAACACAGAATTTGTCAAAGGATATGTTTGAATGGTTTTGTGCTTCCTTGTCTTCAACTACCATTGTGTAGAGACTTGGTGATGTAGACATTGCTCAAGATGTGAGTGAGTCGCAATCTTATGGAATTAGATTCAACCAAGCACCTACATGGGTTAGACAACATGCAAGGTACAAATATATCCAAGACATAAGATAGTCATCATAAGAGATATATCATGGATTATGAAGGAAATATGCCCTAGAGGCAATAATAAAGTTATTATTTATTTCCTTATATCATGATAAAAGTTTATTATTCATGCTAGAATTGTATTAACTGGAAACATAATACATGTGTGAATACATAGACAAACAGAGTGTCACTAGTATGCCTCTACTTAACTAGCTCGTTAATCAAAGATGGTTATGTTTCCTAACCATGGACAAAGGGTTGTCATTTGATTAACGGGATCACATCATTAGTTGAATGATCTGATTGACATGACCCATTCCATTAGCTTAGCACCCGATCGTTTAGTATGTTGCTATTGCTTTCTTCATGACTTATACATGTTCCTATGACTATGAGATTATGTAACTCCCGTGTGCCGGAGGAACACTTTGTGTGCTACCAAAACGTCACAACGTAACTGGGTGATTATAAAGGTGCTCTATAGGTGTCTCCAAAGGTACATGTTGGGTTGACGTATTTCGAGATTAGGATTTGTCACTCCGATCGTCAGAGAGGTATCTCTGGGCCCTCTCGGTAATGCACATCACTTAAGCCTTGCAAGCATTGCAACTAATGAGTTAGTTGCGGGATGATGTATTACGGAACGAGTAAAGAGACTTGCCGGTAACGAGATTGAACTAGGTATTGGATACCGACGATCAAATCTCGGGCAAGTAACATACCGATGACAAAGGGAACGACGTATGTTGTTATGCGGTCTGACCGATAAAAGATCTTCATAGAATATGTAGGAACCAATATGGGCATCCAGGTCCCGCTATTGGTTATTGACCGGAGATGTGTCTCGGTCATGTCTACATTGTTCCCGAACCCGTAGGGTCCACACGCTTAAGGTTTCGATGACAGTTGTATTATGAGTTTATGCGTTTTGATGTACCGAAGGTTGTTCGGAGTCCCGGATGTGATCACCGACATGACGAGGAGTCTCGAAATGGTCGAGACATAAAGATTGATATATTGGAAGCCTATGTTTGGATATCGGAAGTGTTTCGAGTGAAATCGGGATTTTACCGGAGTACCGGGAGGTTACCGGAACCCCCCGGGAGATATATGGGCCTTAGTGGAAGAGAGGAGAGGTAGCCAGAGATGGGCCGCGCGCCCTCCCCTCCCTTGGTCCGAATAGGACAAGGAGAGGGGGCCGACCCCCCTTCCTCCTCTCTCTCCTCCGCGAATCCTATTCCAACTAGGAAAGGGGGGGAGTCCTACTCCCGGAGGGAGTAGGACTCCTCCTGGCGCGCCTCCTCTTGGCCGGCCGCCCCCCCTTTTGAGCCTTTATATACGGAGGCAGGGGCACCCCCTAGAGACACAAGTTGATCCACGTGATCATATTCTTAGCCGTGTGCGGTGCCCCCTTCCACCATAGTCCTCGATAATATTGTAACAGTGCTTAGGCGAAGCCCTGCGAGATTAGTACATCAAGATCGTCACCACGCCGTCGTGCTGACGGAACTCTTCCCCGACACTTTGCTGGATCGGAGTCCGGGGATCGTCATCGAGCTGAACGTGTGCTAGAACTCGGAGGTGGCATAGTTTCGGTGCTTGATCGGTCAGGCCGTGAAGAGGTACGACTACATCAACCAAGTTAACGCTTCCGTTGTCGATCTACAAGGGTACGTAGATCACACTCTCCCCTCTCGTTGCTATGCATCACCATGATCTTGCATGTGCGTAGGAATTTTTTTTGAAATTACTACGTTCCCCAACAGTGGCATCCGAGCCTAGGTTTTATGTGTTGATGTTATATGCACGGGTAGAACACAAGTGAGTTGTGGGCGATATAAGTCATACTGCTTACCAGCATGTCATACTTTGGTTCGGCGGTATTGTTGGACGAAGCGGCCCGGACCGACATTACGCGTACGCTTACGCGAGACCGGTTCTCCCGACGTGCTTTGCATATAGGTGGCTTGCGGGTGACAGTTTCTCCAACTTTAGTTGAACCGAGTGTGGCTACGCCCGGTCCTTGCGAAGGTTAAAACAGCACCAACTTGACAAACTATCGTTGTGGTTTTGATGCGTAGGTAAGATTGGTTCTTGCTTAAGACCGTAGCAGCCACGTAAAACTTGCAACAACAAAGTAGAGGACGTCTAACTTGTTTTTGCAGGGCATGTTGTGATGTGATATGGTCAAGACATGATGCTAAATTTTATTGTATGAGATGATCATGTTTTGTAACCGAGTTATCGGCAACTGGCAGGAGCCATATGGTTGTCGCTTTATTGTATGCAATGCAATCGCGCTGTAATGCTTTACTTTATCACTAAGCGGTAGCGATAGTCGTGGAAGCATAAGATTGGCGAGACGACAACGATGCTACGATGGAGATCAAGGTGTCGCGCCGGTGACGATGGTGATCATGACAGTGCTTCGGAGATGGAGATCACAGGCACAAGTGATGATGGCCATATCATATCACTTATATTGATTGCATGTGATGTTTATCTTTTATGCATCTTATCTTGCTTTGATTGACGGTAGCATTATAAGACGATCTCTCACTAAATTATCAAGAAGTGTTCTCCCTGAGTATGCACCGTTGCGAAAGTTCTTCGTGCTAAGACACCACGTGATGATCGGGTGTGATAGGCTCTACGTTCAAATACAACGGGTGCAAAACAGTTGCACATGTGTAATACTCAGGTTATACTTGACGAGCCAAACATATATAGATATGGCCCTCGGAACACAGAGACCGAAAGGTCGAGCGTGAATCATATAGTAGATATGATCAACATAGTGATGTTCACCAATGAAACTACTCCATCTCACGTGATGATCGGACATGGTTTAGTTGATTTGGATCACGTAATCACTTAGAGGATTAGAGGGATGTCTATCTAAGTGGGAGTTCTTAAGTAATATGATTAATTGAACCTAAATTTATCATGAACTTAGTACCTAATAGTATCTTGCTTATGTATGTTTGATTGTAGATAGATGACCCGTGCTGTTGTTCCGTTGAATTTTAATGCGTTCCTTGAGAAAGCAAAGTTGAAAAATGATGGTAGCAATTACACGGACTGGGTCCGTAACTTGAGGATTATCCTCATTGCTGCACAGAAGAATTACGTCCTGGAAGCACCGCTGGGTGCCAGGCCTGCTGCTGGAGCAACACCAGATGTTATGAACGTCTAGCAGAGCAAAGCTGATGACTACTTGATAGTTCAATGTGCCATGCTTTACGGCTTAGAACCAGGACTTCAACGACGTTTTGAACGTCATGGGGCATATGAGATGTTCCAGGAGTTGAAGTTAATATTTCAAGCAAATGCCCGGATTGAGAGATATGAAGTCTCCAATAAGTTCTATAGCTGCAAGATGGAGGAGAACAGTTCTGTCAGTGAGCATATACTCAAAATGTCTGGGTATAATAATCACTTGATTCAAATGGGAGTTAATCTTCCAGATGATTGCGTCATTGACAGAATTCTCCAATCACTGCCACCAAGCTGCAAGAGCTTCGTGATGAACTATAATATGCAAGGGATGAATAAGACTATTCCCGAGCTCTTCGCAATGCTGAAAGCTGCGGAGGTAGAAATCAAGAAGGAGCATCAAGTATTGATGGTCAACAAGACCACTAGTTTCAAGAAAAAGGGCAAAGGGAAGAAGAAGGGGAACTTCAAGAAGAACAGCAAGCAAGTTGCTGCTCAACAGAAGAAACCCAAGTCTGGACCTAATCCTGAAACTGAGTGCTTCTACTGCAAGCAGACTGGTCACTGGAAGCGGAACTGCCCCAAGTATTTGGCGGATAAGAAGGATGGCAAGGTGAACAAAGGTATATGTGATATACATGTTATTGATGTGTACCTTACTAATGCTCGCAGTAGCACCTGGGTATTTGATACTGGTTCTGTTGCTAATATTTGCAACTCGAAACAGGGACTACGGATTAAGCGAAGATTGGCTAAGGATGAGGTGACGATGCGCGTGGGAAACGGTTCCAAAGTCGATGTGATCGCAGTCGGCACGCTACCTCTACATCTACCTTCGGGATTAATATTAGACCTAAATAATTGTTATTTGGTGCCAGCGTTAAGCATGAACATTATATCTGGATCTTGTTTGATGCGAGACGGTTATTCATTTAAATCAGAGAATAATGGTTGTTCTATTTATATGAGTAATATCTTTTATGGTCATGCACCCTTGAAGAGTGGTCTATTCTTATTGAATCTCGATAGTAGTGACACACATATTCATAATGTTGAAGCCAAAAGATGTAGAGTTGATAATGATGGTGCAACTTATTTGTGGCACTGCCGTTTAGGTCATATCGGTGTAAAGCGCATGAAGAAACTCCATACTGATGGACTTTTGGAACCACTTGATTATGAATCACTTAGTACTTGCGAACCGTGCCTCATGGGCAAGATGACTAAAACACCGTTCTCCGGTACTATGGAGAGAGCAACAGATTTGTTGGAAATCATACATACAGATGTATGTGGTCCGATGAATATTGAGGCTCGTGGTGGATATCGTTATTTTCTCACCTTCACAGATGACTTAAAGCAGATATGGGTATTTCTACTTAATGAAACATAAGTCTGAAACATTTGAAAAGTTCAAAGAATTTTAGAGTGAAGTTGAAAATCATCATAACAAGAAAATAAAGTTTCTGTGATCTGATCGTGGAGGAGAATATTTGAGTTACGAGTTTGATGTATATTTGAAACAATGCGGAATAGTTTCGCAACTCACGCCACCCGGAACACCACAGCGTAATGGTGTGTCCGAACGTCGTAATCGTACTTTACTAGATATGGTGCGATCTATGATGTCTCTTACTGATTTACGCTATCATTTTGGGGCTATGCTTTAGAGACGGCCGCATTCACGTTAAATAGGGCACCATCAAAATCCGTTGAGACGACACCTTATGAACTATGGTTTGGCAAGAAACCAAAGTTGTCGTTTCTGAAAGTTTGGGGCTGCGATGCTTATGTGAAAAAGCTTCAACCTGATAAGCTCGAACCCAAATCGGAGAAATGTGTCTTCATAGGATATCCAAAGGAGACTATTGGATACACCTTCTATCACAGATCCGAAGGCAAGACTTTTGTTGCTAAGTTCGGAAACTTTCTGGAGAAGGAGTTTCTCTCGAAAGATATGAGTGGGAGGAAAGTAGAACTTGACGAGGTAACTGTACCTGCTCCCTTATTGGAAAGTAGTACATCACAGAAACCTGTTTCTGCAACACCTACACCAATTAGTGAGGAAGCTAATGATAATGATCATGAAACTTCAGGACAAGATACTACTGAATCTCGTAGATCAACCAGATTGAGATCCGCGCCAGAGTGGTACGGTAATTCTGTTCTGGAAGTCATGGTGCTAGATCATGATGAACCTATGAACTATGAAGAAGCGATGGTGAGCCCAAATTCCGCAAAATGGCTTGAAGCCATGAAATCTGAGATGGGATCCATGTATGAGAACAAAGTGTGGACTTTGGTTGACTTGCCCGATGATCGGCAAGCAATTGAGAATAAATGGATCTTCAAGAAGAAGACTGACGCTGACGGTAATATTACTATCTACAAAGCTCGACTTGTCGCAAAAGGGTTTCGACAAGTTCAAGGGGTTGATTACGATGAGACCTTCTCACCCGTAGCGATGCTTAAGTCTGTCCGAATCATGTTAACGATTGCCGCATTTTATGATTATGAAATTTGGCAGATGGATGTCAAAACTGCATTCCTGAATGGATTTCTGGAAGAAGAGTTGTATATGATGCAACCGGAAGGTTTTGTTGATCCAAAGGGAGCTAATAAAGTGTGCAAGCTCCAGCGATCCATTTATGGACTGGTGCAAGCCTCTCGGAGTTGGAATAAACGCTTTGATAGTGTGATCAAAGCATTTGGTTTTATACAGACTTTTGGAGAAGCCTGTATTTACAAGAAAGTGAGTGGGAGCTCTGTAGCATTTCTGATATTGTATGTGGATGACATATTACTGATTGGAAATGATATAGAATTTCTGGATAGCATAAAGGGATACTTGAATAAGAGTTTTTCAATGAAAGACCTCGGTGAAGCTGCTTACATATTAGGCATAAAGATCTATAGAGATAGATCAAGACGCTTAATTGGACTTTCACAAAGCACATACCTTGACAAGATTTTGAAGAAGTTCAAAATGGATCAAGCAAAGAAAGGGTTCTTGCCTGTGTTACAAGGTGTGAAGTTGAGTCAGACTCAATGCCCGACCACTGCAAAAGATAGAGAGAAAATGAAAGATGTTCCCTATGCTTCAGCCATAGGCTCTATCATGTATGCAATGCTGTGTACCAGACCTGATGTGTGCCTTGCTATAAGTCTAGCAGGGAGGTACCAAAGTAATCCAGGAGTGGATCACTGGACAGCGGTCAAGAACATCCTGAAGTACCTGAAAAGGACTAAGGACATGTTTCTCATATATGGAGGTGACAAAGAGCTCATCGTAAACGGTTACGTTGATGCAAGCTTTGACACTGATTCGGACGATTCTAAATCACAAACCGGATACGTGTTTACATTAAACGGTGGAGCTGTCAGTTGGTGCAGTTCTAAACAAAGCGTCATGGCGGGATCTACATGTGAAGCAGAGTACATAGCTGCTTCGGAAGTAGCAAACGAAGGAGTCTGGATGAAGGAGTTCATATCCGATCTAGGTGTCATACCTAGTGCATCGGGTCCAATGAAAATCTTTTGTGACAATACTGGTGCAATTGCCTTGGCGAAGGAATCCAGATTTCACAAAAGAACCAAGCACATTAAAAGACGCTTCAATTCCATCCGGGATCTGGTCCAGGTGGGAGACATAGAGATTTGCAAGATACATATGGATCTGAATGTAGCAGACCCGTTGACTAAGCCTCTTCCACGAGCAAAACATGATCAGCACCAAGGCTCCATGGATGTTAGAATCATTACTGTGTAATCTAGATTATTGACTCTAGTGCAAGTGGGAAACTGAAGGAAATATGCCCTGGAGGCAATAATAAAGTTATTATTTATTTCCTTATATCATGATAAAAGTTTATTATTCATGCTAGAATTGTATTAACCGGAAACATAATACATGTGTGAATACATAGACAAATAGAGTGTCACTAATATGCCTCTACTTGACTAGCTTGTTAATCAAAGATGGTTATGTTTCCTAACCATGGACAAAGAGTTGTCATTTGATTAACGTGATCACATCATTAGTTGAATGATCTGATTGACATGACCCATTGCATTAGCTTAGCACCCGATCGTTTAGTATGTTGCTATTGCTTTCTTCATGACTTATACATGTTCCTATGACTATGAGATTATGTAACTCCCGTGTGCCGGAGGAACACTTTGTGTGCTACCAAACGTCACAACGTAACTGGGTGATTATAAAGGTGCTCTATAGGTGTCTCCAAAGGTACATGTTGGGTTGACGTATTTCGAGATTAGGATTTGTCACTCCGATCGTCGGAGAGGTATCTCTGGGCCCTCTCGGTAATGCACATCACTTAAGCCATGCAAGCATTGCAACTAATGAGTTAGTTGCGGGATGATGTATTACGGTACGAGTAAAGAGACTTGCCGGTAATGAGATTGAACTAGGTATTGGATACCGACGATCAAATCTCGGGCAAGTAACATACCGATGACAAAGGGAACGACGTATGTTGTTATGCGGTCTGACCGATAAAAGATCTTCATAGAATATGTAGGAACCAATATGGGCATCCAGGTCCCGCTATTGGTTATTGACCGGAGACGTGTCTCGGTCATGTCTACATTGTTCTCGAACCCGTAGGGTCCGCACGCTTAAGGTTTCGATGATAGTTGTATTATGAGTTTATGCGTTTTGATGTACCGAAGGTTGTTCGGAGTCTCGGATGTGATCACGGACATGACGAGGAGTCTCAAAATGGTCGAGACATAAAGATTGATATATTGGAAGCCTATGTTTGGATATCGGAAGTGTTCCGGGTGAAATCGGGATTTTACCGGAGTACCGAGAGGTTACCGGAACCCCCCGGGAGATATATGGGCCTTAGTGGGCCTTAGTGGAAGACAGGAGAGGTAGCCAGAGATGGGCCGCGCGCCCCTCCCCTCCCTTGGTCCGAATAGGACAAGGAGAGGGGGCCGGCCCCCCTTCCTCCTCTCTGTCCTCCGCGAATCCTATTCCAACTAGGAAAGGGGGGGGGGGAGTCCTACTCCCGGAGGGAGTAGGACTCCTCCTGGCGCGCCTCCTCTTGGCCGGCCGCCCCCCCTTTTGAGCCTTTATATACGGAGGCAGGGGCACCCCCTAGAGACACAAGTTGATCCACGTGATCATATTCTTAGCCGTGTGCGGTGCCCCCTTCCACCATAGTCCTCGATAATATTGTAGCAGTGCTTAGGCGAAGCCCTGCGAGATTAGTACATCAAGATCGTCACCACGCCGTCGTGCTGACGGAACTCTTCCCCGACACTTTGCTGGATCGGAGTCCGGGGATCGTCATCGAGCTGAACGTGTGCTAGAACTCGGAGGTGCCGTAGTTTCGGTGCTTGATCGGTCGGGCCGTGAAGACGTACGACTACATCAACCAAGTTAACGCTTCCGTTGTCGATCTACAAGGGTACGTAGATCACACTCTCCCCTCTCGTTGCTATGCATCACCATGATCTTGCGTGTGCATAGGAATTTTTTTGAAATTACTACGTTCCCCAAGAGATTAGTCATAAGCTCATGTCTTGCATGTATCCAATGGAGTTCCTACTCCAAGTTCGAAGCATCAGTAATGTTCAATTCACCTCTCAACCTGCAAAATACTTTCTCATCAAGAGGTTTAGTAAATATATCCGCTAATTGCTTATCGGTGCGAACATGCTTAAGATCAATGTCACCCTTAGCAATATGGTCTCGAATGAAATGATGACGAACTTCAATATGCTTAGTTCGAGAATGTTGTACAGGATTATGACCAATTTTGATAGCACTTTCATTGTCACAAAGCAGTGGAACATGTTTCACATAGATCCCATAATCTTTAAGAGTTTGGGTCATCCAAAGTAATTGAGCACAACACGAACCAGCGGCAATGTATTCCGCTTCGGCGGTGGATAAGGATACCGAGTTTTGTTTCTTGGAAGACCAAGACACAAGAGATCTACCAAGAAATTGACAAGTACCCGAAGTGGACTTTCTATCAACCTTGTCTCCGGCATAATCCGAGTCGGAATAGCTAACAAGATCAAAAGAAGACCTCTTAGGATACCAAATGCCAAAGTTTGGTGTATGAATTAAGTATCTCACTATCCTTTTCACGGCCTTAAGATGACATTCTTTAGGAGCAGCTTGATAACGTGCACACATGCACACGCTTAGCATAATGCCGGGATGTGTAGCACATAGGTATAACAAAGAACCAATCATAGAGCGATAAACCTTTTGATCAACCGGTTCACCATCTTTGGTCAAATCAAGATGTCCACTAGTAGGCATGGGTGTAGGCATACCTTTGCATTCTTGCATATTGAACTTCTTGAATAAGTCCTTGGTGTACTTCGTTTGAGAGACAAATGTACCTTCCTTAGTTTGCTTGATTTGCAAACCGAGAAAGAATTTGAGTTCACTCATCATAGACATCTCAAACTTCTCTGACATTAGCTTTCCAAACTTTTCACTAAATAGAGGGTTAGTTGAACCAAATATGATATCATCAACATAAATTTGGCATACAAATAGTTCTCCATTAACCCTTTTAGTAAAAAGAGTAGAATCAATTTTACCAATTTCAAAACCACTTGCAATAAGGAACTTGGTCAAGCATTTATACCATGCTCTAGGAGCTTGTTTAAGACCACAAAGAGCTTTGTGAAGTTTGTAAACATGATTTGGTTTCTTAGGATTGATAAAGCCGGGAGGTTGTTTGACATAAACTTCCTCCTCTATTTCACCATTTAGAAAAGCACTTTTAATGTCCATTTGGTACAAGGTGATATTATGGTGATTAGCATAGGCAAGTAAGATGCGAATGGACTCAAGTCTAGCAACGGGAGCATATGTCTCACCATAGTCCATACCTTCGACTTGTGTGTACCCTTGGGCGACGAGACGTGCTTTGTTGCGAACCACTTGTCCATCTTCATCTTGCTTGTTGCGAAACACCCATTTGGTACCAATGATGTTGTGGTTGTTGTCGGGCTTCTCAACCAATGTCCAAACTTGGTTTCTCTCAAAGTTGTGTAGCTCTTCATGCATAGCATTTATCCAATCCGGATCTTCCAATGCTTCTTCAACCTTCATAGGTTCAATGCTAGAGATGAATGAATAGTTTTCACAAAAGTTAGCTAAACGAGTTTTTGAGCGAGTGATTATCCCGGTTTGAATATCATTGTAGATTTGCTTGACGGGATGATCTTTGGCAATTCTTGCTCGAACTCGTGAGAGCTTTTGCTTGGGTATTCATTGAACATCTTCTTCATCTTGTTCTTCTTCTTGGCCTTCTTCATTGTTGACGTTGTCGTTCTCTTGTCGTGGTGGAGAAGGAGGTTGTTGAT
The DNA here is from genome assembly GCF_002162155.2 of Triticum dicoccoides. Lineage (NCBI taxonomy): Eukaryota > Viridiplantae > Streptophyta > Magnoliopsida > Poales > Poaceae > Triticum > Triticum dicoccoides. Next base: position 46,370,507 of record NC_041392.1, read on the forward strand.
GTTCGTCTTGATGCATTTCCTCGTCTTCTTCATCTTGGTGTGTCCCACTTGTGGATGCTTCCATATCAATTCTTGGTTCACCTTGTCGTGAAGTAGAAGCTTCCACTTGGACGGACGAGGTACTCTCCTTCACCTCCGTTGGACGAATTTTGCCAATAGACAAGTCTTGGGTTGCTTCTGAAGGGTCTTTGTCTCCTACATCGATTGGCAATTGCTCTACTTGCGAGCGATTAGATTCATCAAACTTCACATCTACCGTCTCTTCAACCTTTCGGGTGAAATTGTTGTAGACACGGTAAGTGTGAGAGTTTGAGCCATAACCAAGTAGAAAACCTTCATGAGATTTAGGAGCAAACTTTGAACGACGATGCTTGTCAAGAATGTAGCACTTTGAGCCGAATACTCGAAAGTATCCAACTTGGGGTTTGTTACCGGTGAGGAGCTCGTATGCCGTCTTGCCGAGTAGCTTGTGAATATGCAAGCGATTTGTTGCATGACAAGCTGTCTCAACCGCTTCTGCCCAAAAGTGCTTCGGCGTCTTGTACTCATCAAGCATCGTTCTCGCCATTTCGATGAGCGCCCGGTTCTTCCTCTCAACAACTCCATTTTGTTGAGGTGTGTACGTAGCCGAGAACTCGTGTGAAATCCCTTCTTCGTCAAGAAAGGTGTCCACATTTGCGTTCTTGAACTCTGTTCCGTTGTCACTCCGAACCTTCTTGATCTTCACGTCAAACTGATTTTGGGCCTTCCTAGCGAAGTTTTTGAAGATCTTCTGGACCTGCGACTTGTCATTAAGAAAGAACACCCACGTAAATCTTGAAAAATCATCAACTATAACTAGACCAAAAGAATTTCCACCGAGACTCTTGTAGGCGTTGGGACCAAAAAGATCCATATGAAGTAGCTCGAGTGGCCTCCTTGTGGTCATGATGTTCTTCACGGGATGCCTTCCTCCAACCTGTTTACCTGCTTGACAAGCACTGCAAAGTCTATCCTTATCAAATATGACATTGTTAACTCCAAGGATATGATTTCCTTTAATAAGCTTGTCAAGGTTTCTCATGCCAACGTGACCTAGTCGTCTATGCCACAACCAACCTTTTGAGGATTTAGCAATAAAGCAAGTTTTAGGTTGTGCCTTTTTAGAGAAATCGACAATGTAAAGATCACCTCTACGCATACCGGTAAAGACCATTTTATGATTGTCTCGACGAAACACTTGGCAATCTACCTCAGTAAATAGGACATTCAAACCGAAATCAGCAAGTCTAGATACTGAAAGTAAGTTGTAGCCGAGAGATTCAACGAGCATGACATTTTGAATGGAACTATCATGTGAGATGGCCACCTTACCAAGGCCAACCACTTTACCCTTTGAATTATCACCAAAGGTGACATATTTTCGAGGGCCGTCATTTTCAGCAAGCTCACGGAACATCTCTTCATCTCCGGTCATATGATCAGTACATCCACTATCAAGAACCCATTCCTTTCCTCCTGACACATATCCCCGAAGATTTGCCGTAAGACCAAAATGTCTCATTGCATCATCAAGATCTAAGTCACTATCATCATCATCATCATAGTATCCATGTTCACCATGATCTTGTGACTCATCATTTCCTAGAGAGGGTAATTCATTAGATAAATGATCATCAAAGTGGTCACCTTTATGAATTCTTATAGCTTCGGATATAATGATTCCAACATCTCCTTTAGCACGCTTGAGATTGGTAAGCTCAAATAGACAATCACCAAAACTAGGATCACTAGAGTTCATCTTACTCAAGGCAATAGATTTATGGAGAATTTCATCCAACTTTTTCAAGGAATAATCGGGAAATCGTTCCTCAAGAAATTTCCATATAGTATACGCACAATTAAGAGTAGGACCACTAGCAATCAAATTTTTGGGCAATCCTCTAATGATGAGCTCAACAGTTCTAAGATTGTGAATTATGTCAATATCTTCATCTAAGGTAGGATGCAAAGGATCAATATGAGGTGCACAAGGGCTAGCAATATACTTGTTCAAATGATATTGATTGAAAATTACAAGCATCTCATTTTTCCACTCATGAAAATACTCTCCATCAAGAATAGGCACTCTATGTCTAAGAGTCCCTAAAGTAGACACATCCATCTTCCTCCAATGGTGATTAAACCAAGGCAATGGAGACCAAAGCTCTGATACCACTTGTAGGACTTGAAGTAGATGTGTCTAGAGGGGGGGTGATTAGACACTTAATGCTAAAGTTGCAGTTTTTAAGCCTTTTTGGTTTAATTGGAGTTTAGGCACAATTTCAACATTCACAATACATATCAAGCAAGCATGCAAAGAGTATATAGGCAGTGGAAAGTAAAGCATGCAACTTTCAAGAATGTAAAGGGAAGGGTTTGGAGAATTCAAACGCAATTGGAGACACGAATGTTTTTCCCGTGGTTCAGATAGGTGGTGCTATCCTACATCCACGTTGATGGAGACTTCAACCCACGAAGGGTAACGGTTGCGTGAGTCCACGGAGGGCTCCACCCACGAAGGGTCCACGAAGAAGCAACCTTGTCTATCCCACCATGGCCATCGCCCACGAAGGACTTGCCTCACTAGCGGTAGATCTTCACGAAGTAGGCGATCTCCTTGCCCTTACAAACTCCTTGGTTTAACTCCACAATCTTGTCGGAGGCTCCCAAGTGACACCTAGCCAATCTAGGAGACACCACTCTCCAAGAAGTAACAAATGGTGTGTTGATGATGAACTCCTTGCTCTTGTGCTTCAAATGATAGTCTCCCCAACACTCAACTCTCTCTCACAGGATTGGATTTGGTGGAAAGAAGATTTGAGTGGAAAGCAACTTGGGGAAGGCTAGATATCAAGATTCATGTGGTAGGAATGGAATATCTTGACCTCAACACATGAGTAGGTGGTTCTCTCTCAGAACATATGAGTTGGAAGTGTAGGTATGTTCTGATGGCTCTCTCCACGAATGAAGAGTGGGTGGAGGGGTATATATAGCCTCCACACAAAATCTAGCCGTTACACACAATTTACCAATCTCGGTGGGACCGAATCAACAAACTCGGTCGGACCGAAATAGTAAACCTAGTGACCGTTAGGGTTTTCGGTGGGACCGACTGGATCAACTCGGTGGGACCGATGTGCTAGGGTTAGGGTAAATCCAAAACTCGGTTTGACCGATTACTCAAACTCGGTGGGACCGATTTGGGTAATAAGTGAAACAGAGAGTTGACCAAGCAAACTCGGTGGGGCCAATTGCATATCTCGGTGGGACCGAAAATATTGCAGTAGGTAACATAGAGTTTGCAAGCCCATCTCGGTGAGACCGAGATCCCATCGGTGAGACCGAAGTGATTAGGGTTTTGGCAGTGACTATGACAAGTGAAACTCGGTGGTGCCGAATAGAAATAATCGGTAGGTCCGAGTTTGGCTTGGGTTTAGGTCATATGTGGAAGTGGGAAAGTAGCTGAGAATTTTGGAGCATATCATCAAGCACTTGAAGCAAGAGGCTCATTAAGCAACACCTCATCCCTCCTTGATAGTATTGGCTTTTCCTATGGACTCAATGTGATCTTGGATCACTAAAATGTAAAATGAAGAGTTTTGAGCTTTAAGCTTTAGTCAATCCTTTGTCCTTAGCATCTTGGAGAATTTCCCACAACCTTTAGTCCATGCCACTCCATTGTTGAACTTATCTGAAACATACTAGATAGAAACGCTAGTCCAACAAGAGATATGTTGTCATTAATTACCAAAACCACCTTGCGAGCACTTGTGCTTTCATACATGCGTCTTACATTATTCTGGTTGCGACGCACATGAGTAATACAAGTATCTAGTTCATTCAGTTTCCTTTTGATCTCGCGAATCAAGAAAGTTTCTTCATCTATCAATTTCCTTTTTTCTCAACACGTCAACGGCCTCGAGGTAGTCCAATTCAACAACTATGGGTGTGTTTGATAGAGTGCACAAAGGGTGCATGAGCTCAAAAGTTTTCTCTGGACCCACTTTTTGGTGTTTGATAGCCTGCACGGGGCCTCCTTGGCATGCACGAGCTCAGCACAAATACCCTATTAGCATGCACAAAGAGAGAACACCCCAACGGCCGTTCATTGGTCAGCATGCATGAGCGAAGCTAGCGACAACGTGTTCAAAAAAAATGTTCAAAATTTCTAAAAAAATAATTTAATTTCAGAATGGCAAAAATTGTTGAGATACTCAAAATTTGTTCAAATTTTCAAAAAATATCCAGATTTTCAAATTTTGTTAAAATGTTCAAAAATGTCCGGATTCTCAATTTTATTAAAATTTTCAAAAAAAATTCACAATTTCAAATTTTGTTTCCTTGTTTCAGAAAATTGTTCACAATTTTGAAATGTTTTGCTCACTTATTTGAAAATACCGGTTGCTACAATACCGATCGACATGACTAAACAGATGCAAGCTGCCAAACATAGTCTCAACTTAGAATGTCTCGGCACATATACTGCTACCAAACAACAGCAAATGCATGTATTCAGTATGTCTACACTTAGCATGTACCAGAGGAGAACAACCATGCTAGGTTGGGAATGCTACCAAACACACCCTATGTAGCACTAGCGGAACACCTTCAGAGATAGCATTCAGTTCTGGCTCAAGAGCATCCGACATTTGATTATGTTCAGCATGCTGCGAAGATAATCGCACCATCGGCATCTAGTTCTGATTCAAGACCCTCCTGACCTCAAATTAGCACCATTTCAGTTTCAGCCAAGCCATCAGCGACAAGATAGGAACCATCTGTGGTCAGTTTAACCTAGCCAATGTCCGGTGCTTTCCAGTTCGAGCCTATGATCACTAGTTATAATGTTCTAAGAGCATTACTAGTAGAACCCTCAAACCCTCACTAGCGTTTTAAGGGTCTAAAAGTAATTTTTTTGTGCACTTTTACGGGTTGAAAAACAGGGGCAAAGATTAGAACCCTCAAACCCAACCCTTATAACGGAATATTACCCATGAACGACGTTGCCGTTGCGCGCGGGAGGTCGACGGGGCGGCCGCCGGCGACGGAGGCGACTAGCAGCGGCGGTCACGGGAGTCGGGAGGATTTTCCTTCCCGCGCGAGGATAACCGCTAAATGAGGGTTGGGGTAGGTTTTGCTCCCCAACCCTTACTTTTGAGGATTGGGAGAGGGTTTGAGGGTTGGACCTTTAAAATTTTTTGAGGGTTTGAGGGTTAAGGGGTTCTAGTCTACGACTTTTTTTTGACGAAAATTGTAAAAAAATAGGTAATTTTAGGAGTTTGAGGGTTCTACTAGTAATGCTTTAAGTGTTGCTAGCTGTAGCTGGGGTCTTTCTTTACTGCTACTTCTATGACCGGGATTTGTGTTGGCCGGCGTTATGTGTTTCATGTCCTCTGTGTTCTTGTTCGTCATAGTGGGACGTGGTCTTGTTCCTTTTACCCCCCAAAAAGGGACAACAAAAATGTGCTAATTCCCAGAAAAATGTGTATAAAAGAACTTAAACTTACAAAAAGATAAAAATGGAAAAGAAATGCGCATCCAGGGAATCGAACCCTGGTCAGTACCGTGGGAGGGTACTATGATACCACTACACCAGATGCGCTTATCATGACGTTTAGACTAGACATTGACTTATATTGGTACTGGCAGATGAGAGAAAAAAAAAGAAAACAAAATCAGAATTGGAGAAGTGGGGTATCGATCCCCATACCTCTCGCATGCTAAGCGAGCGCTCTACCATCTGAGCTACATCCCCTTGATGTTACATAAATAGAAATGACAGATTTTGTAAGTCGTCATAACGAACAAATCATCGAAATCACTGATGGAGGAGTACTCTTTTTCTAGATACTCCAAGCAGCAGTGGCGAAGCATTCAGTGAAAAGAGTCCCTGGCCAAGCATCTCGTCCAGCATGCAACTTCTCAAGCCTGTCTCCCCCACTAGGCCAGCTAACTTGGAGTTTGTCCCAACAAGAGGCACAGTCAAAAAGAAAAAGATGCTCTGCTGTTTCTCTGGCAGCTCCACACAGCAGACAGTTAAGACCAGTGCCTATGTTGTAGTGTCTCCTATGAAACATGTCTCTGGTGTTCAATCTATCAACCATTAGGAGCCAGAGGAAGATTTTAATTTTCATGGTGCACTTGGATTTCCATATCAGTTAATTTTTTTTGCGGGTTCCATATCAGTTAAACTCTGGGTCAACCTGAACATCTCGGAAGCAGAAGTTCTTGGCAGAGAAATCTCCCCGGACGCAGGACCAGGCATCTATCCGATGGGGGTTCAAACCAACCGAACTGGTTAGGATCTGTAACTGCTATACTTCTGCTCTAGCCTGGATCGACAGTGGAAAGTGGAACGGGTGTTTGAGCGATGTGGAAGTGAGCATAGCTTGAACAGAAATGTCAGGCGAGATGGCAAAATAAGCACGTGAACATTACTTGAACTCGTGAACATTTATTTAATTTGCAACCATTTTCAAAAAAATTGCGAACATTTTAAAATTCATGAACATTTTTAAAAATTCGCGAGCATTCTTTGAAATTGTGAAAAAAAATTAGAACCCATAAACATATTTTGAAGCGAATTGTTTTATGAACATCTTTCAAAATGCAACATTTTTCGAATACATGAACACTTTTTGAATCAGCGAACATCTGTTTTGAATTGATGAACTTTTTTGTTTCACGGATTTTTCTTAAAAATCCATGAATATTTTTTGAATTTGCGAACATTTGTTCAATTGCACTAAGTTTTTTGAATACATGCCGGCCCAAAATGGCGCATTGGGGTAGCGAGGGGTGCATGCTACGTCTGGTCCCATCGTGCAACGTGCAAAGCCCAGGTTTGAGCGCCAAAACAAGCACCGGGCATTTAGAAAAATTGCCATGATGTACAATACTCTAAAAAGCAACATACAATACTTTTTAATTTGCCTTGAATGTTGATTTTTTTTCAAAAGATTTGCCTTGTGAAGTAGGTCTCACAATTTCTATATAATTTGCCAAAAATTGGTTACAACTAAAAGTGTCATCATGCAAAAGGCAAAATTGCCATC